>NC_140651.1:15392075-15992075 GCF_978046115.1 Saccoglossus kowalevskii
CCCGACTCCGCCCGGTGACGTCATCATGTGCGCTATAGAAGGACGTCTGTGATTCGTTGACTAAAATCGTTGATAGTGGGTCTCGTTGAAATCTCGTTACATAGGCATCGAGTTAGATGTAGGTAGGGCGGAATTAAAAAAATCACAAAATCAAAATCAAAGTAAAATAATAAAATAAAAGGGCATTAATAACAAAAGTAATAAAAAATAAAATTAAAATAAGTTTATAGCCAAAATAATTAAAGCCCGTACACTACATCAGATTTTAATCAGATTGAGTGTTACCATAGTATTGTATTTGTGTATAACTTGAAATATTCAGTGGCATGCACATTATAATATGTAAAATACCTTGACAATATAATAATTAAACGGATGTCATTGAATATTGATTTATGTTATTTCTCCTAAAAAATAATTATTCTATAAATTAAGCAAATGCGAAAAACAAGAATGTCATTAGCATTCCAGGGGAACTAGTAAAGGTGATGATTGTTTAAATGACGTCATCACCGCTGTGTAAACACGAATTACGTGCGAATTATCCTACATTTGTTTGAATATCACAATAAAATATTATTTCTGAATCGTACTATCAGAGACATGTGTATCGAGTGGCCTTTTTTTCCTTATTTACTAGAATGTGCTATTTTAAGTAATGTCACGTAATTGTTACATGTACTCTATTGTGTGTGTGTATGTGTATGTGTGTGTGTGTGTGTGTGTGTGTGTGTGTGTACTTGGATTGCTATATGTTGCGAGGACAAAAATACAGATATATAGCTACTTCCGAGGACATACACACCTTCCGAGGACCTTTTTCATAGTCCTCGGAAAACATAATTTATATTAATAGTTAATTCGATTATTAATACGTTTTGCGTAGCTTAGGTTTAGTATCGGGGGAAGGTATGGTTCACGTTATATTAATATTAATATAATTATACCATACCTTACCCCGATACTAAACCTAAGCTTCGCAAACATTTCTATGTTCAGTCACGGGATATTCAACTCTTGTTTAATTAAACTTAATTAAAATGCAATTCTCCATTGTATTGCATTGTAATTGAGTTTAATTAAACTCCAATTAAAACGCAACCCTATATAGGAACGCGTTTTAATCGAGTTCATATCGCAACTATATTAAAAGTTAATTCAACTATATTAAAAGTTAATCCAATGGAGTCCTCGGAACATATTGCAATACAAGTATGTGTGTGTGTGTGTGTGTGTGTGTGTGTGTGTGTGTGTGTGTGTGTGTGTGTGTGTGTGTGTATGTGTGTGTGTGTGTGTGTACTTGGATTGCTATATGTTGCGAGGACTTTGCATGGTCAAACGACCTTTATTGCGAGGACCTAGGGAGACTTCCGAGGACGTTTTGACTGTCCTCGGAAAAACACCCTTTAAAAACAAAAGAAATTTGATAAAATACCCTTTGACGTTCTTCTGACAGGGGTCCTCGGTAGGTACAGAAACATTGATGTGTGTGGTTAAAATCCGCACATTTTCATTGGAGGTGTTTTGTGGCTCACAGCGCCACCAAATTAGCATATCCACACACCTTAGGCATACACACTGTACGTGTGTGAACGCGGAATTAACTGCGCTAATTAGGTGGGAGCGCCACCAACCAAAATTTTTTGGTGAATACACACACTATTTTGAAAAGGCTTTTAGACTGATTTTTTAGCTTTGTTGTAAGAATAATTTACGTTTATTCATGTTTAATAATTCCAAAGCCCCCAATCATTCGTAAATTCGACACTGAAACAACTCCATTGCTGAAAAAAGACTTATTACAGAAAAATAAATCTATGGTGTTACCGTATTTCAGTGACGTCCGAGGATTGAAAGCTGCTCACAGCCTGTGAACGCATACAGCAGGTTATCGAGCTGGACACCCCCGGATTGACCTACATAACGTTAATTTGGCAATTTGATGTATGCCAGCTTCAAATACAGTCAGATAACGAACATATGTTAATTTACATAACAGTCCTAAAAAGTACAAATCATTTGAAAATGAAACTTGTATGATAAATCTGGTTGTTACATTTGACATGCCCTGATTTCAAGAATTCGTCATAGTGAACGCCCCATAATGCATTGCGATTGAAAAACTAACATGGCCGCCTTCGTGATACAGAATAGTTTGAATTTGTGGCATTTAGTGTCTCGTTCATTGTTATTCAGGAATTTTAAACATATTAACCATCCCCTGGCTTATATTTGCTAATAAACGAGTGAGTACATTTCTGCAGGTCTTCACAAATGTTCACCAAATCGAATAAACATTAAACTGGTTTTGTACTGAGTCACACGCTGCAAGCGAGCCACTGTCTTGTTAATGACTATCACACGGTTAGGTTTTGTTGATCCAAATAAACCTTCAATTCATGTATTCGAAAAAAAATTATATTAATAGTTAAACATTGAATATATAATTTGTTGTTGTGATATTAAATAATCTAAATATAAAAATAAACTTAAGCCGAAACCTTTTTTTAATATAACCATGGCGATTCATGACGTACGTGATAACTTAATGCGAGTAATATTAACGGTATAACTTCCATTTGTGATAGTCACGCCATTAAGTGTTGTGTGTTTTTCTCCACAGTGTTAGACATGATTTTACTTAATCACGATGATACTATTACTCTATGATTGCTTTTATTTTATTTTGTTTTGTTTGAAACCTTACTTCTGTAATTTCCAAAGTCAGTGTTGTGTCAATAGATATTACTAGTTTTATAAAATAAGATTTTAAAAAAACTCTGGTAGTCTGGTTGGGCTACTAATTTCCAAAAAAAATATAGCCCCAGGACAAGATATTCTAGTGTGTGTGCCTTGGGGGTACTGTAAGTTGTGCTCTGATAAGTCTATTTTTACTGAATAAATAATATGACTGTCTGACTTTCTTGCTGTGCACTATGAGACTGTGTACTGTTTATTTGAGTGTGACCTACCAGATATCTGGTAAATGTGCCCCTGATAAGTTATACCTATACTGGTTTATTTCAAGAGTATCTTGTATTGTCATTTCATTCTGACATCAGCAAATCATTTGAACAAATGTTAATCATTTGTTAACACACAGGATTACAGCATTATAAAGATTATTTGCAGAGCACAAACAGAAGCTAATGCTGCAAATATGTCTGTCCGTCCATTTTCCTTCAGTTTGTGTTTCAAATCTTGTTCCACTGATCTCAAGAACCACTGGCTAGATTGAAATTAAACTTGGCACAGGGTTACTATATTCTGCTTGAACCAATGCATATACTGGATTATATTTACAAACCTATGCATGGTTTAGATAATTAGCATAATAATTGTCTAAGCATTTGTATCTTTGCATTTGTTTGCACACATTCATTGAAACTTGGTTCATGATTGCTGAGTGTGTAGATCAACATATAATAACAGCTTCTATTTAGTATGTGTAAATTAATTAGTTAATTTTATACTAATTAATTATTTCAGCTTGTTTATTCCTCACCATAACATTTGTAAGTTGATTTCCTGATAATAGTTTTGTAATTAATCCATATATAATAATTAACTTTTTTATCACGTTTTGTTTGTAATGTAACATTTTCCTTCAGTGGATTGAAACTTAGTACATGCACAGTGTTTGTATAGATTAATATCTAATAATTAATATGTGCAAATGAATTAGCTAATTTGCATACGAATTTCAGTATCATAGTAAAAGCTTTTTCCAACAAATTGAAACTTAGATAATTAGCTTAGCAGCTTATTAATTAACTGTGTTCAGTCTGTTTATTCTGTATTATATTAATAATTAATAATTTTGTCTAAATATTGGGACTATTTGTCCTCACAATGGTAGTGTGTTTGTTAGTCCCCGGAACATGCTGATTCTCTACTTGCAATCCACACACATGATGTATTACAACAAACTGGCTTTTTTCCAAATATTGAGACTATTTGTCCTAGCAATGGTAGTGTGTTTGTTAGTCCCCGGAACATGCTAATTCTCTACTTGCAATCCACACACATGATGTATTACAACAAACTGGCTTTTTTCCAAATATTGGGACTATTTGTCCTCGCAATGGTAGTGTGTTTGTTAGTCCCCAGAACATGCTGATTCTCTACTTGCAATCCACACACATGATGTATCACAACAAACTGGCTTTTTTCCAAATATTGGGACTATTTGTCCTCGCAATGGTAGTGTGTTTGGTAGTCCCCAGAACATGCGAATTCTCTACTTGCAATCCACACACGTGATGTATTACAACAAACTGTTTTTTTTTCCAAAAATTGGAACTATTTCTCCTCGCAATGGTAGTGTGTTTGTTAGTCCCGGAACATGCTAATTCTCTACATGCAATCCACACACATGATGTATTACAACAAACTGGCTTTTTTCCAAATATTGGGACTATTTGTCCTCGCAATGGTAGTGTGTTTGTTAGTCCCCGGAACATGCTAATTCTCGACTTGCAATCCACACACATGATGTATCACAACAAACTGGCTTTTTTCCAAATATTGGGACTATTTGTCCTCGCAATGGTAGTGTGTTTGGTAGTCCCCGGAACATGCGAATTCTCTACTTGCAATCCACACACGTGATGTATTACAACAAAATGTTTTTTTTCCAAAAATTGGAACTATTTGTCCTCGCAATGGTAGTGTGTTTGTTAGTCCCCGGAACATGCTAATTCTCTACTTGCAATCCACACACATGATGTATTACAACAAACTGGCTTTTTTCCAAATATTGGGACTATTTGTCCTCGCAATGGTAGTGTGTTTGTTAGTCCCCGGAACATGCTAATTCTCTACTTGCAATCCACACACATGATGTATTACAACAAACTGGCTTTTTTCCAAATATTGGGACTATTTGTCCGCGCAATGGTAGTGTGTTTGTTAGTCCCCGGAACATGCTGATTCTCTACTTGCAATCCACACACGTGATGTATTACAACAAACTGTTTTTATTGGGACTATTTGTCCTCGCAATGGTAGTGTGTTTGTTAGTCCCCGGAACATGCTAATTCTCTACTTGCAATCCACACACATGATGTATTACAACAAACTGGCTTTTTTCCAAATATTGGGACTATTTGTCCGTGCAATGGTAGTGTGTTTGTTAGTCCCCGTAACATGCTGATTCTCTACTTGCAATCCACACACGTGATGTATTACAACAAACTGTTTTTTTCCAAATATTGGAACTATTTGTCCTCGCAATGGTAGTGTGTTTGTTAGTCCCCGGAACATGCTAATTCTCTACTTGCAATCCACACACGTGATGTATTACAACAAACTGGCTTTTTTCCAAATATTGGGACTATTTGTCCTCGCAATGGTAGTGTGTTTGTTAGTCCCCGGAACATGCTGATTCTCTACTTGCAATCCACACACATGATGTATCACAACAAACTGGCTTTTTTCCAAATATTGGGACTATTTGTCCTCGCAATGGTAGTGTGTTTGTTAGTCCCCGGAACATGCTAATTCTCTACTTGCAATCCACACACATGATGTATTACAACAAAATGGCTTTTTTCCAAATATTGGGACTATTTGTCCGTGCAATGGTAGTGTGTTTGTTAGTCCCCGTAACATGCTGATTCTCTACTTGCAATCCACACACGTGATGTATTACAACAAACTGTTTTTTTTCCAAATATTGGAACTATTTGTCCTCGCAATGGTAGTGTGTTTGTTAGTCCCCGGAACATGCTAATTCTCTACTTGCAATCCACACACGTGATGTATTACAACAAACTGGCTTTTTTCCAAATATTGGGACTATTTGTCCTCGCAATGGTAGTGTGTTTGTTAGTCCCCGGAACATGCTGATTCTCTACTTGCAATCCACACACATGATGCATCACAACAAACTGGCTTTTTTCCAAATATTGGGACTATTTGTCCTCGCAATGGTAGTGTGTTTGTTAGTCCCCGGAACATGCTAATTCTCTACTTGCAATCCACACACATGATGTATCACAACAAACTGGCTTTTTTCCAAATATTGGGACTATTTGTCCTCGCAATGGTAGTGTGTTTGTTAGTCCCCGGAACATGCGAATTCTCTACTTGCAATCCACACACGTGATGTATTACAACAAAATGTTTTTTTTCCAAAAATTGGAACTATTTGTCCTCGCAATGGTAGTGTGTTTGTTAGTCCCCGGAACATGCTAATTCTCTACTTGCAATCCACACACATGATGTATTACAACAAACTGGCTTTTTTCCAAATATTGGGACTATTTGTCCTCGCAATGGTAGTGTGTTTGTTAGTCCCCGGAACATGCGAATTCTCTACTTGCAATCCACACACATGATGTATTACAACAACCTTGCTTTTTTCCAAATATTGGGACTATTTGTCCGCGCAATGGTAGTGTGTTTGTTAGTCCCCGGAACATGCTGATTCTCTACTTGCAATCCACACACGTGATGTATTACAACAAACTGTTTTTTTTCCAAATATTGGAACTATTTGTCCTCGCAATGGTAGTGTGTTTGTTAGTCCCCGGAACATGCTAATTCTCTACTTGCAATCCACACACGTGATGTATTACAACAAACTGGCTTTTTTCCAAATATTGGGACTATTTGTCCTCGCAATGGTAGTGTGTTTGTTAGTCCCCGGAACATGCTGATTCTCTACTTGCAATCCACACACATGATGTATCACAACAAACTGGCTTTTTTCCAAATATTGGGACTATTTGTCCTCGCAATGGTAGTGTGTTTGTTAGTCCCCGGAACATGCTAATTCTCTACTTGCAATCCACACACATGATGTATTACAACAAACTGGATTATTTCCAAATATTGGGACTATTTGTCCTCGAAATGGTAGTGTGTTTGTTAGTCCCCGGAACATGCTGATTCTCTATTTGCAATCCACACACATGATGTGTTACAACAAACTGGCTTTTTTTGCCAAATATTGGGACTATTTGTCCTCCTCGCAATGGTAGTGTGTTTGTTAGTCCCCGGAACATGCTAAGTCTCTACTTGCAATCCACACACATGATGTATTACAACAAACTGGCTTTTTTTCCAAATATTGGGACTATTTGTCCTCGCAATGGTAGTGTGTTTGTTAGTCCCCGGAACATGCTGATTCTCTACTTGCAATCCACACACATGATGTATTACAACAACCTGGCTTTTTTTTCAAATATTGGGACTATTTGTCCTCGCAATGGTAGTGTGTTTGTTCGTCCCCGGAACATGCTAATTCTCTACTTGCAATCTACAAACATGATGTATTACAACAAACTGGCTTTTTTCCAAATATTGGGACTATTTGTCCTCACAATGGTAGTGTGATTTTTATTCCCCGGAACATGCTGATTCTCTACTTGCAATCCACACAAATGATGTATTACAACAGACTGGCTTTTTCGAAATATTGGGACTATTTGTCCTCGCAATGGTAGTGTGTTTGTTAGTCCCCGGAACATGCTGATTCTCTACTTGCAATCCACACACGTGATGTATTACAACAAGCTGTTTTTTTCCAAATATTGGGACTATTTGTCCTCACAATGGTAGTGTGTTTGTTAGTCCCCGGAACATGCTGATTCTCTACTTGCAATCGACACACGTGATGTATTACAACAAACTGTTTTTTTGTCAAAATATTGGGACTATTGGGACTATTTGTCCCCCAATGGTAGTGTGTTTGTTAGTCCCCGGAACATGCTGATTCCCTACTTACAATCCACACACATGATGCAAAACTAACAGCAAACGGGCGTTTATCCAAATATCCCAGAGTAAAAGAAAATATCATAAGCTACAATGAAAATTTATATGCGCAGATATACCTACATCTGGAAAGTGCCAATGAATGTGCAAATTAGTACTTTTATATTAATTGAGAGGTACAAAATTGCACTTTTGAATGAATTGAGATGCGTTATTGCACACTATCTGATCATCTGGGAACATGAAACTTCAATATAGTATTTCCTGCAGGATGCGACTGACCACAATATACACATTTGCATTCTCCAGAGTTCATTATTGCGTGAATTTGCACCATATGGTTTTGTCAACAGTCCGAACTCAAGCACATCATTACAAATCTCGTACATACATCATGTCGTACATATGAACATTTATTCATTGGTGATCTAAGTCAAGAATGTCGAATGGCAGCCAATTTAATATTAAAAAATCATTAAAATTAACCATCACTGCCATTCTGGTACCGTTTCTCAGTTGTGAATAGTTGGATATATCTTTAACCTGTGCTGACAAGTCATGTGTGAACTTCATATATACGGCATTCATCATATTGAGTTGCGATATGATTTAAGATGTCAGAATAGTGGCCATAGTATGTTGATAATTCATATAAATCAAGAATTTCTGCCATGTGTGACCATATCTTGGTCATGTTTGATTTAGTTCAAATTTAGCACATATATTAGACATTATAAATTCAGGTTATTCATTACCTCAGGCTCATTTCAGACTGGTGGTCATTTTGTTTTAACGAATGCTGCTATGTTGTAATATCTTTGACTTTCCCAGACCATTTATGTTGAACTTTATATATACATAATGTCACACATGTGCATATGTGTTCATTTGATGAGATATGTATACGGTCGGGTGGTAGCCGAATTTTGAATTCCGTTCAAAAAACATATAGGTATGTACGTTGAACATTATGGGACCATTCCTTATCTATGACATACTCTGAACTTTCAAACTTTTAACTACGAGGACTATGTAATGCGATCATTTGTTAATATATTATACCAGCATTTCAAATGAATACGTCTGATTAACACTTTACTGGAATTAGAAAAAAGGCTACTATTTTTCGCAAAGTACATAGCGTGTAATGAAGAACATTCATGGGTATTTCGGACTCACAAGAGGAGCATGAGAACATATTCTTCCAGAATTACGCAGACGCCACAAGCAAATGACTGCCGTTGCAGTGGTCGCTCGTGGACCCGAAGAATTAGGCGATCTCCGAAACGCAAACGGGCGAAAGCGCTAGCCGCCGCCCGTGATTTTTCTTAAAAGACGATTTTATATCCACATTATCTTTTAACAAGAAACTATTTGAACTTATAACGCCGAAAAACAGGTGCTAGTTTTCAATGTATTTACAATCGATGCATGCTAGTTCTAGGACTGGGTATCATTACATTGATTCATGGTTGCAAATATAGCATTTCAGATGATTTATGCGTCTCAGAACTACCTTCGAAATAAAGTGGGTATACTATAAAACAGTCACTTTTAAGGCGAGTATCCCACTTGATTCTGACCAGAGCAATCCGTACTAAATTTTAGTTACGTTTTACATTTGATAACAAGATTGTGTGTGTCACAGCTAGTGAATACTTATACTTTGCCTAAGAAACGGGTGAGATTCCCACTACCGAACGGAATACTAATTGAAGTTATATGTGTTATGTATCACACCATGATGGGTCGTATTATTATAGGCTGACAACATTCACATAACCGCTTTAGTTCTCATTTTATTTTGAAAATGAAATATCATTCTGTTCTGGATCTGGATAGTGTGAAATCGCATTATACTGAACACTTGAGAATGCAAATTTGCATTTTGTGGCGGCTCAATAAACTTTTTGAGATCGTAACTTTGTCCAAAAAAATTGGACAATGAAGTGTTCTGTTAAATCCAGTATGTAGATGAAAGCAAGAATGGGTCTTGGACAAATTTAAGCAAACGCCGGGGTGTCACTGTAAAGTCCATACACTTTATTTGTAATCAACTTAGAGCATGTATTGTGCCCGGGCTGTGCGTATCATTGCTAATACTGTCTCAGCAATGTTCTGGGCTTAAGCACAGTCCCCATGACAGGGGGACTGTGGCTTGGGGAATCGGGGTTCGACGTGATTTGTGGTTATATTTGAATGTCATCTCGTGGTTATTACATTATTATTGCTCCAGTTTACAGTAAAACGTCCCGCGTTATTGACTTATTATTTGTTAGTAGTTGAAGGTGTGTAGCTGTAATACCTATTCCTTTTTTTGTAAATCGGCGGTCTATATATTACCTATAAATACATTTCTTACCGATATACCCACATTTGCCCCAGCACTTTATATACCTACCGACCACATCAACACACCCTCGACCTTTTATTTATTACATATTCAGAAATTGCCCTGAGCAAATTTATATTCCAATGAACTGACATTTACCACGGCTGCAACTAGTTACATCATTCCGGCATATACACGAATCATGTTGCAAGCTAATGCTGGGTTCGGAGGAGTTGGATTTGTTGCGAGCAAGCCTTACAGTGCAGTAAAATGCTGGTAAAGGTGTTGATTTTCATATTTGAGGTGAACATCCCGGGTCCCCGTTGAAGCACTACTTTGAGCAATACCATTCACAAGAATTACAGATTACTGTCGACATAGTCTCACTTTGAACCAGCTTTCAGACGAGGTTTTGAATCGACCTGTCGCTTATTTGCTACACTGGTAGTATTCATGGGAGAGGCTGTTTTTTCCTAATCTGGCCAAGTATGATATAAAGTTGTGTTTTGTATCACTGCAATTTTCTATGCTGCTTTTGGCTGATACTACTTCTATCTCGCCTGCAACGGGTATGATGTCCACGACAAAATCTGACTGACGATCATCGATGCGGCAGATCTCAATTAGGGTACCGGCTCTGCCGAGTGACCCCCGGACCCTGTACAGACTGTACCCCGGTACACGCGTGTGGTCCATTGCCTCTAAGCTACAATTAAAAGTACTTTATTATCCTAACTACCATTTTGTACCGAATGCAGCGCGAATGTTTCTTAGATGCGTTTTCTGTTTGCGTTTGGATAGTGGCGCTTTTCTCTGCAAACTGTATCATCGTTTCAGTTGGCGGATTAAAAGACTTTGGTTTCAGGGTACGTATTGTCCATTTAACTTTCTGAAATTATTCTAGAACATGGTGTGGTTGCTACAGAAATATCTTAGTCTCATGCCCGGTTCTGTTAGATATTCTTGTTGAAAAAGCATACATTTCCCTCGTCCTGGCAAAAACAGGGTCGCCGAACCACGAATAAGGGATCATGATTTTTTGTTTAATGTCACAATATGCAATGCACGTGCTAGTAGCTTATGATGCGAGTGATCCCGACTAGAAATGCAGTTATCACAACGTTACACATTTACCCGTCTTTCCCTGATGTCTGATTTGAGCACAGGGTTCGAAATTAACAGAAGCGTATCACGGGAGGCAAATGATGTTGCTTTGCCGCCCTTCAAAATTTTTAAATATTCCTTAACTCTGTACCAGTGACGGCAACACGCGCGGGGGGGGGGGGTGCCCTCGTCGCCTCTCCAAAATCAAGCTGAAACCTTTTATGTCAGCAAATTTTGCCCCTCAAACTTTTAAAGGGGAAGCATGCCCCAGACTCCCTAATAAGGTCGCGTTTTCGGCGCGAGGCTAGTGATCAGATTTCGCCCCTCCATGTAAAATTCCGTGCCGCCGCCTTATACGCATGCTGCAATACGAAAAAATCCGTATTATGAGTGGTTTTCAAACAGAAAGTCATGTCTGCCTACAAAAAAAAAGAAAAAAAAGAGTATATTTGGTTTTCAATCGCAATGTCTTAATTCTTATGTGAATCTCCTAGGTGAATTCCCGATATGAATTAGTATCCAATCATACGTTCCGACCTCCTTCGCAAATAGAGGTTTTACTTTTGATTAGTATGAACATGCAGTGGAATGGCTTATTTATTGCAAATGTTTGTATGCATTTAGCGTTTTTTTTTCAAAAACCACTATTGAGCATAGGTACTCCAATTCGAGTGCCTCCCCTGTTTTGTATTTACAAATAAAATGTTAAGCATGACAAAAATTATGCGTTTGGTAAAGTGTTGCTGGACGTTGATTAACATTTTTGTGGCGCTGTATTTTTTTTTAAATCGAGGACGCGCATGCGCATAGTTGTTAAGCTTTTAAAATGGCGGTGTCGAGCGCGAGTTGTAAACTGGCTGCTGGTAGACTAAGAAGTCGTTGTCAGACGGATCAAGGCCGAATTACCCGTTTTAATGTGGCCGAAGAGTATATCCAAAAAGGAATAGACCAGCCTGGGTTTTACAAACACATGGTTTTGTGGAAAGGTGATTATATTCAAATTGTCTTCTCGTGTGATTTGTGGCGCTGATTTTCTGGGTAACTACAGTGTGGTTTCAGCAGTGTCGCTTTATTACTTGAATTGATCATTTTCAGATTTGCGGGCATGGACATCATCATTTGTAGGTCAACAGTAATCTAGCTTTGTGAAAGTATTTCGGTGCCATCCATGCTTATAAAGCAATCAACTTTTCAGATAAAACATTGACGCCACTGAAAAGTGGTGGCATGTGAAATCTTGGGTAGCCACGCCCACACGTTGCATTGCAAGTTGGCAGCAAGTTTACTAATACTCCGGTGTTGTACCGACTTCGCGTTTAATTGAGAACACTCATATAATATAATATTGGTCGCTGAACAATTGAACATGCAATTCAATTGCCTTACTGGAAATATAAAAGCTGTCGAAATCCAATGTGATGATGTATTTTGACTGTTTTATTTTCAGGTAGAGGTGTATTTGCTGCAAAGAATTTTACAAAAGGTGATTTCCTTTTAGAATATCATGGTGAGCTATTAACTGGAAGGGAGGGTGAAAGACGTGAAGACAGCAAGGAAAGTGTATTTCGTTACTTTTTCAAGCATAAAGGAAAAAGCTATTGGTTAGTATTTTCTATTAATATTTTGGCACGTTTGACATTTTATTTTTTGACTAAGGTTTCCATCCATTTGTTGAAATTACTACCCAGAATGCTTTTTGCCTATCCCCCGCCGTTGCAATAGCATTTGTAATTCATGCATAGAAAATTCATAGAGATGACCATAACTGTTCACATCATTTTGTCTATCAGTCTCAAGTTTCCTTGCATCTTAGACTGGTATTTGTAGTGACAAGTGATGCAAAATTTGATAATTTTTGTTTGTTTTGGTATACCTTAATTTGTTACATATAAAATTTTCAGGAAAATAAATATTTTTCTGGAAAATTTACCAATTGCAGCTTCCTCGGGTTGGAGCTTGAGCATGATAGAAGATTTCCGAGTATATCTATAAGTCAATATACATTATGAATGGTAATTTAATCTGACAGCCCTTTACATAATAAATACTGTTGGTTACTAGTATAAAGAATTAGTATTAACTTCAGAGTAAGATGTACATTTGTAGAGCTATGTAATTTGTTTTTAACAATGGGCAATACTGTTTGTTTCTACCTGACAAAAGAAGTATTGTTGTCTATAAATAGTAAAATTGATGAAAGTTCCAATATATTTTTAAAACCATTCATGACCGCTCAAAACCATTATTACCCTTATTATTACCATTATTACCAGGTACAATGTATATTATTATTATTATCTTTTGTATTAACTCTAGGGAATGTAAATATTTTTTTCAAATTTTGCTACTGACCCCATGTTTTATTTTTCATATGACCATGTCCATTTTGTTTTAGAATGTTATTAATCATAATCATGTATGTAAAGCTGACTACAAGAATAAGTTTGTAAAGCACTATATAGGCTTGAAAGGTTATATAAACTCAAACTTGGTTAAAACTTGTTTTTTAGTGTCGATGCAACTGATGAACCTTCAAAAGGTCCTAAATATGGACGATTGGTTAATCATGAAAGAAAGCACCCAAATTCAAGAATGCAAGTAATAGAACTAAGGAGTCGCCCATACCTAGCATTGTTTGCAATCAAAGACATTGACGTTGATGAAGAGATTCTTTATAATTATGGACCAACTAGATTACCTTAGGAAGTTAAGGTAAATATCTATACTCTTACTGGAATTAGCTGGTTGTCTGAAATACTAGCAGCCACTTTTTTGCTGTAAAAGGCGTTGCAGTGGTACTTACACTTAACTACTGTTGAGATATAGTTACACAATCATATATTGTAGATGATATTGGCTACAATGAAAGTTTTGTTTACTTGATAGTTTGTACATATTTGTACATATATTGACTGGGAAATGTTGTTGAGATTCTTTCTTGGTTGGAAGATTGTGTTTTCAGTTTTGATCATCTGTGTGTGAACTTCATTTCCTATAAATAGTATAGTAGAAAAAAAAAATGTTTTGCTTCATGTAAATTTGACTATGTAATTCTGTTCCTAAAACATTTGGTCAACCTCTATGAATTAGCTTCACTCATGATGGCCTATAAAAAACACTTTACTAACTCAAAATTAATTAATTAAGCTGCGTTTTATTAGGCCTTGTTGAACAAATTCCAAAATAGGGACTTGTGTTTTGGTTCCGTCTGTGTATACGTGTATATGTTCATTCATTGACAAGTCATAATGAAATACATATGCATAGGATTTGTTTGTCATTTTGTTGATCTTGATTGACTAGCAGCCATTTCTGTCTCAAAAGAAATGTTACCCAGACATGCCTATGTTGATTTTGTTCAAACTTGGTATGAACATCAGGTGACTGATGCACATTATGATAGTTTCATGGTTTGATTCAAATGGCTGACTGGTCTCCATTTCTCCAAGATATTTTTTGTTCAAATTTAGTACAAACGCAAGACGAATGTTGTTTTTTGAAATTATGACTGACTAGCATCCTTTTCCAAAAACAATAAAATCTCAAAAATTTGCACCTGCCATTGTCATTGTTTCTCAAGGATGCTTTTGCTGATTGCATTTACTCCTTGCATGATCACTTTATTTTGTTTTGTTGATTCAGAATGGCCAACTGGCGATTTTTTTAGTCCAATAACACACCAAAAATCAACATTTCAACAATTTTGTTGAAAATCAGTACAAAGACAATACATTACACAAGTTGATTTTTTTTTTTTTTTGTTTCAATGACTTTTGAGAGACTAGTATATATTTTTGTTCCCTCACACGCTCGTAAACCGTTTCTCAGGCATGTCTGGGTCAGTTTTATTCAAACTTGAGAACATGACACTATCACGTGTGAATCTGTTTGGTGATTTGCTTCAATCTGGCAGCTATGCTTTTTTTTTTTCATAGTTTCATAAATATGCTTTATGCTTTAACAGATTTTGGTATGTAAAACATATATGTTTTGTTTTGCTATTTGATTCAAAATGTCCAACTGTATTATGTGTGGATTATGTGGATTTTTTCATAAGAGGTGTCACTTTGACTGAACAAAACATGAATATGATGCCATTTGATGTAACACCATATTTTAACATGTTGAATAATCTCCTAACATTTATTGTAATTTCTCTACATTTTCATTGTTTATATTTAATGCGGTCACTAAAAACTGAGCAGGGACTAGGGCATTGACAGTGACTTGTTTTGTAAATTTGTTATTTGCTTGACAGTGGTGGTATTTTGACTTGTTTGTCATATCAAAACATCAAAATGTTTTGTTGTTTTCAGAGCATTATTGGTGATTTTTTCTTGAAGTTTAGGTAATTTTCTGTTCTGGTTCCTCCTTGTCTTTCTTTGCATAATTTTCTGCCTTCATTGACCATTCTCAATATTTGGCCAAAACTGCCCATATTTTCTATTTTTTGAATATTATTAAATATTTAATCTGTATTTTATCTACACAGTTGGATTTTTTTATGTTTTGGCTTTTGGGTAGCTTTTTGTTTTGAGAATAATGTGCAAAATAGTATTCATATCAGCTGGTGTAGATTAGTGTCAGTAGTAACACAGAAAGCACATGTGTCTGTACCTGAGAGAAGTGACAAACATAAATATCATGTATCTAATTAGTATATGCTTTTGTAATCTTGTAATCTCCCTGAATAAGTTGGGAAAAACAAGTCTTTAGGTACTATTTGCAATACACTTAGTTCCTGGTGTACAGTTATAATTATCAATGCACTATTGCAAGATGTATGCTTAACCTAAATCGCATTGGATTATTTCTTTATCTATAGAAAAAAGTTCCTGGTGGTGGAAACAAACAATCAGAATCATGTGTCATGAACAGTAATGCCTTACTTGCTTGTGTTGAGCTTGATGGCTGTAACACTGAACCTGAATCATATGTCACCCGCAATGCCAGTAGTGAACCACCTGTTGACTGCAACACTGAACCAGAATCACACGGCACCTACAATGCGAGTTGTGAACAAGATTGTTGCAATACAGAACCAGAATCACATGTCAACCACAATGCTAGTAGTGAACCTGTTGACTGCAGCACTGAACCAGAATCACATATTACCCACAATGCCAGTAGTGAACCTGTTGACTACAACACTGAACCAGAATCACATGTCACCCACAATGCCAGTAGTGAACCTGTTGACTACAACACTGAACCAGAATCACATGTCACCCACAATGCCAGTAGTAAACCTGTTGACTGCAACACAGAATCAGAATCACATGTTAACCACCATGCCAATTGTGAACCTATTGACTGCAACACTGAACCAGAATCACACGGCACCTACAATGCGAGTTGTGAACCAGGTGGTTGCAATATAGAACCAGAATCACATGTTACCCACATTGCCAGTAGTGAGCCTGTTGACTTCAACACTGAACCAGAATCACATGTTACCCACAATGCCAGTAGTGAACCTGTTGACTGCAACACTGAACCAGAATCACATTTCACACAGATTGACAGAAGTAAACCAGATAGTTGCAACTCAGAACCAGAAGCATGTCTATTGCCTGCCAGGTTTGAGCCAGATGGTGGTATCGTGAATCTTGAATCGTATATTGCACATGGTTCAGATGGTGGCTACGTGAGACCAAAATCGTGTATAATACAGAATAGTGTGCTACCTGTCAGAACTGAACCAGATAGTGGCAATTTGAATTCAGGATCATTCATTGTACAGAACAGTATTTTACCTGCCAGAAGTGAACCAGATGGTGGCAACTTGAAACCAGAATCATGTTTGGTACATAATGATGCCAAAGCCAGTTGTGAGCCTGTTGACTTCAACACTGAACCAGAATCACATGTTACCCACAATGCCAGTAGTAAACCTATTGACTGCAACACAGAATCAGAATCACATGTTAACCACCATGCCAGTAGTGAGCCTGTTGACTTCAACACTGAACCAGAATCACATGTTACCCACAATGCCAGTAGTGAACCTGTTGACTGCAACACTGAACCAGAATCACATTTCACACAGATTGACAGAAGTAAACCAGATAGTTGCAACTCAGAACCAGAAGCATGTCTATTGCCTGCCAGGTTTGAGCCAGATGGTGATATCGTGAATCTTGAATCGTATATTGCACATGGTTCGGATGGTGGCTACCTGAGACCAAAATCGTGTATAATACAGAATAGTGTGCTACCTGTCAGAACTGAACCAGATAGTGGCAATTTGAATTCAGGATCATTCATTGTACAGAACAGTATTTTACCTGCCAGAAGTGAACCAGATGGTGGCAACTTGAAACCAGAATCATGTTTGGTACACAATGATGCCAAAGCCAGTTGTGAACCTGTTGACTTCAACACTGAACCAGAATCACATGTTACCCACAATGCCAGTAGTGAACCTGTTGACTGCAACACTGAACCAGTATCACATGTTACCCACAATGCCAGTAGTGAATCTGTTGACTGCAACACTGAACCAGAATCACATTTCACGCAGATTGACAGAAGTAAACTTGATAGTTGCAACTCAGAACCAGTAGCATGTCTATTGCCTGCCAGGTTCGAGCCAGATGGTGGTATCGTGAATCTTGAATCGTATATTGCACATGGTTCGGTTGGTGGCTACGTGAGACCAAAATCGTGTATAATACAGAATAGTGTGCTACCTGTCAGAACTGAACCAGATGGTGGCAATTTGAATTCAGGATCATTCATCTTACAGAACAGTATTTTACCTGCCAGAAGTGAACCAGATGGTGGCAACTTGAAACCAGAATCATGTTTGGTACACAATGATGCCAAAGCCAGTTGTGAACCTGTTGACTTCAACACTGAACCAGAATCACATGTTACCCACAATGCCAGTAGTGAACCTGTTGACTGCAACACTGAACCAGAATCACATGTCACCCACAATGCCAGTAGTGAACCTGTTGACTTCAACACTGAACCAGAGTCACATGTTACCCACAATGCCAGTAGTGAATCTGTTGACTGCAACACTGAACCAGAATCACATTTCACGCAGATTGACAGAAGTAAACTAGATAGTTGCAACTCAGAACCAGAAGCATGTATATTGCCTGGCATGTTTGAGCTAGATGGTGGTATCGTGAATCTTGAATCGTATATTGCACATGGTTCGGATGGTGTCTACGTGAGACCAAAATCGTGTATAATACAGAATAGTGTGCTACCTGTCAGAAATGAACCAGATAGTGGCAATTTGAATTCAGGATCATTCATCTTACAGAACAGTATTTTAACTGCCAGAAGTGAACCAGATGGTGGCAACTTGAAACCAGAATCATGTTTGGTACATAATGATGTCAATGGTGGGTCAGATAGAGGCAAGACAAAATCATTAAAAAGAAGAGTCATTTTGCCATTTATAACCTCACCAGAAGAATTTCTCACCCCAGGTTATACTAATTCCTGTAAAAATGTACGTAAATCATCAACCTTGTTTAAAAAATATGATTCAAACATTGTTTTGGAATCAGACTGTGAATCTGACATTTCTGATTCTGAAATTTCTTTTCCATTTCTGCAATCTAAATGGGATAGAAGTAAAAATGTTGTTAAAGTTAGGCCTCTCACACCTGTACAAACTAAGGTTAAAACTCATCCTTCAATGGAAGTAAAAACTGCAGCTACTCATGACAATGAAGATGAAAATGATAGTGAAAACTTTGAAGAAGACTATGACGATTCTGATGCTGACCCTACTTATGAACCAAATTCAGATTGTGAGTCGGATGTATCTTTTTCTTGTGAATTAGATATGCATAGTATCAGTGATGTGAAAACTACAGGAAATGACAAGCCATGGATGAAATCTAGCATAAGCCCCAAAGATAAGGTTTGCCAATCAGCTGCTATCTGTCAAAGTAGTGATAATTGTTCCAATAGTATCATTGTTCCTGATCTGTCGGATTGTGAGTCTGTTGAATTCAATACTGTGTCACCATTGTCATCAAAGTTTCATGGGAAAGAAAACAAGAATCATCAAAATACTTCTGCAGGTGAAATGAGCATAGAGTTTGTAAAGTCTTCAGAAAAAAGAAATCTGCCTAGTACATCATCTACTACAAAGAATCTTAAGAATGACATCCAAATCAGTTCTGTGAATCCTTCCTCGGTGCAGGTTCAAACAACAAATAATTCCAATAGGAAAAGAAAATGGGACAAATTTGCTTACTGTGTTTACTGCATGAACAAATATCCAAAGTTACCAAGGCATTTTGAGAATAAACACAGTACAGAGAAAGATGTTGTATATGCATTAAGTTTCAGAAAGGGAAGTACCGAAAGGAAAATTTTATGGCAGAAACTAACAAATAAAGGCAACCATGCTCATAATGTTGAAATACTTAAAGATGGATATGGCTATATCATACCATACAGAAGACCATCATTTACAGTTCCTGTATCGCAGTATCTCCCTTGTCCTGAATGTTTGGGTTGGTTCATCAAAGCAGAACTGTATAAACACAACAAGACATGTCCTGTCAAACTGTTTGAAAATGCAACACCAAAAATAATTCACCGAAGAATACAACAAGTAGCAGGAATGTTATTACCACATAGTGATAATGTTACAGAGGGTATGGCGGACAGAGTGCTATCTAGAATGACTCAGGATGAAGTGGCAGTAATTGCAAGAAATGATGATCTTATCATAGAATTTGGATCCAGGGAATATATGAAAGTTGGTACAGAATCTGCAAAGATCCAGTACGTGAAGCAGAAAATGAGAGAACTTGCAAAACTTCTAATACAACTTAGAAAGATCAGTAAGAAAAATGCATCCTCCCTAAAAGAATATATTCATCCTTCAAAGTTTGAAATCGTAATCCAGGCAACACAGCAGTTGGCAGACTATAACCTTGACGACAGAGTTCTTGGAAAACCTTCTCTCGCATTAAAGTTGGGTCACTCTCTAAAGAAATGTACTACAATCTGCATGGCTGAGGCAATCAAAAATGAAGACTCTACCAACGAATTAGCAGCTAAGAAATTCCTTAAATTGTGTGAGATACAGTGGGCACAGTCGATAAGTTCACATGCACTTAATACTATGAATGAAAGGAAGAGGAACATGCCAAAATTTCTTCCATTAGTTGAAGATGTTGTGAAGGTAAACGTGTATCTGAAAAAGACTGCCACTGATGCTTATAAAGATCTACAAGAAGATACAACCACATCAACCTGGAAGAATTTGAGCGAGATAACGTTAGCCCAATTGATTTTATTCAATAGGAGGAGGAGTGGGGAAATGGAAAGAATGCTTCTAGAAGATTTTAAAGAAGTAAGAGGAGTCAATCAAGAAGCTGGTTCATCTTTGACAAGTTGGGAGCAAAATCTGTGTCGTTTGATTGATAGAGTTGAAATAAAAGGCAAAAGAGGAAGAAATGTGCCTGTTCTATTAACCAAGGATCACTGTAATCAGATAAAATTACTTATTGAAAAAAGAAAAGCTGTTGAAGTCAATGTGGCAAATCCATACATTTTTGCGTGTTTACAAAACTCACTGCGCCCAGTACGTGCAACAGTATGCCTGAGAAAGTTTGTAACAAAATGTGGCATTGAACATGCTGAACGGTTCACCTCTACAAATTTAAGGAAACAAATTGCTACAATGTCACAAATCTTCAATTTGAAGGACAATGAGCAAGACATCCTTGCTGGATTTTTGGGACATGACATAAGAGTCCATCGAGAGTTTTACAGACTTCCACAGAATACATTACAAATTGCAAAGGTCAGCAGAATTCTGATGGCATTTGAGAAAGGAAATATTGGAGAATTCAAGAACAAAGGACTTGATGAAATAGAAATCAACATAGATGGTGAGTAGTGTTTTATCCCATGATAAATTCTGCGTTTCACTGCTATGACACTCCAACTATTGTTTTTACTCAATCATCGTCACCTTCTTTAGTTGTATGTCAAATATGGAACTAGCATATAGGCTGGTCACCTTTCCCTAAATTGAAATGCCTGAATTTGTTGATGGAATTTCAATCAATGATTATGGGGAATTGTTATTAGTATCAAATATACACTAGCCAACGATTATCAGTATTTGCTGACACTGTTAAAGATAACAACAAAAATTGTCCTCTTGTATATGCCAGCAGAAAAACCAGAATGACCGATAGAATGAACAGTCTATTGTGTATTGATATTAGGTTAGTATTTGTTCAGGAAATAGTTTTTATCAATGACACTGAACAATCTTTGCAGTAGTTATGCTGTAATCTCTTTGAGCACTGTCTTAGGACGAGAATTGAAATAAGTCGTATGATATTTGTCATTTGGCTTACTAACTTTTCAAAATTGTGTGAATTATAGATGAATGTGAGAATGAAGACCTACTGAATACTGGTAATATCATTGAAGATGAGGAATTTCAAGAAATGAATAATAATAATAATAATAATACAGATATAAATGGAAAACTACAAGACAAATGTATGCATATTGATGATGAAGATGTTTCTAAAGGTTTGTTCATATATTTAGTGTTCAGTTTAATTCACCATTTCCTAAGGCACTTGGTGTTCAGTATTTACATGCACTTAATACTATGAATGAAAGGAAGAGGAACATGCCAAAATTTCTTCCATTAGTTGAAGATGTTGTGAAGGTAAACATGCGTATCTGAAAAAGACTGCCACTGATGCTTATACAGATCTACAAGATACAACCACATCAACCTGATAGAAAAAGTATTTATTGTAATAGGGTTTTTGAATGGTTTATGTTGTTTTACAGGTGATGTAGATACAATGAAAGTAGGGCCCTACTCGATAATGAAGAACAGTATATTGGACCTGGGCCATAAAAAACAGCTGTCAGATGATATTGTGAACTCTGCTATTTATATTGCCACAAGAGAGAAAAAGGTATTTATTTTATGTTGAAAGGTTCTGAACAGGTGGAATGGTGATGGCTGAATTGGGAAGCTGAGTTTAAGATTTAATTGCATATTGAATGATAAAGATTTTGGTAAACTTTTACTTATTGCTGCTCAATGGAAAGAAATCTTGTTTTTCTTGTAGATATTCTGTTTCAGGGTATCCCTGACCCTGACAGTGATAATTTGTTCAAAATTGATAGACTTTGTTCACATATCAATGTCATTTTCAATCAAACTTAAATTGGTATGATAACATATTTGGTTGTATTTTCCCCAATATTGCTTTTGTAATTTGATATTTGACTGGTTACCATTGGTATTTGTGTTATTTAGTCTGTGTTTGTTTATGATGATTGTGGAGTGTGGGTCTCTCTGATTCTCTTTTCTGTCAACATAACAGCATGGCAGATTAATGGAGGGGATGGGAGGGGGGTCTCTGATTCACAACTTCTTTGTTGACCTGACCTCAATGGGAATGCCTTAGATATATAATGATCATCAATGAGATTAAAAAAGTGTTTAACATTTGACACTCATTCATTTATAAGTCACTTGAGTAACTACTAGAATCTGTTAATAATTTGTGCTACTATTTAAAGATGCATTCTGATTGACCATTCTCTATGAAAGTTTGTCAGGTCTGTGTTGGGCATTCACAATCGGACGAAATGATGCTATCTGACGTGAATATTATGTAAAATACAGTGTATATGTATTGAAATATATTTATTTCATTAGTGCATAATATCCAAAGTGTAGTGCACTTCAACAGTTTTTTAGTACTTATTTCCTCCATTGGTGTCTGCTGTTATGCTTTGTTGCCACAGTTTATTCATTGCTTATCATTAAACATAATCTCCTTTATTTCATTGCTGACAATGTAATTTTATATTGTTTTCAGGCCATTCTTTTTTTTGACCACAATTTAATGACATCTATTTGTTTGAAGGGTGAAATGGCCAAACCAAAAAAGGTAATTATCATTTAATATTTTCCAGACTAGTCAGCTAGTGGAAATTTGTTTCTTCCATTTAGCAACAATTGTTACTAGTCATGTGTATTATTACTAATGCATACAATGTATTTACAGATAAATCTTTCCAAGTATGAGATGGTAATAGGTGCTATGTTTGAAGGTGGAGAAACAACTAATTCTGGCATAATAAATGGACATTGGACACTTGTGGTAAGTTGTAAAATACTGTAAATAATTCAGGCACCATTTTCAATTTTACAGTTGACTCTAAAATTCTTGTATAATTGTTTTCCATTTGCTTTGCATAAATCCATCAGTACTGAACAATTTTATTAGTCCCTGTTCGAATGATCCGTGCGTCCGTCCGGAGTCATATCTCAGAATCCCTTTGGACCGATTATGTTAATTCTTTGCATGTGCCTAGTATCTTATGTGGGACATATGCACATGCAGTGGTTCAGCGATTCGATTCAAAATGACCGACTAGCAGCCATCTTGTTTTTTGAAAATTTTGTATTTTGGACATGCTTTGTCAGTTGTCATTCAAACTTGGTACATAGATTATACATGTACATGCTAAGATACATGTCCATGACGATTTATTTTGCAATTGGATCAATTGAATTTTGCATCTTTTTTTTTTTTTTATGTGGTATCTTGGATGTGCTCTGTCAGTTTTCATTCAAATTTGGCACATACATTTACTTTATACATGTTAGGATGCATGTCCATGACAAATTGTGACAGCCATTTGACTTTTTGGCCTTACTACTATATTTCCACAATTTATGTACCATTTTCATTCGTATTGGCACATACATCGTACATATCAAGTGTGTTTCATAATCAGATCAAAGATGGCAGAATAACGGCTGTTTTTATTTTGGCCATATTACTACTACACGGAACATGTGTTTTGATGTAAATAAACAATCTGTTGTATACACCACTTGGAACTCAAGTTTCAAGGACACGCTCGCGACAACCCCTCCGCTTTAATATGACGAGCACAAAGAAAACTTTCAAATATTTAACGGGGACTGTGTCATTTTCAATGACTAGTTTATTTCTGTCCAATATGAGAATTGATTTTTGTAATGCTTTACAGGTGGTTAAGCAAAAAAGTCATGAAATAATATATCTGAATTCTACTGGTGAAAGTAAAGAGACAATGGTGACAATTCAGCGGAATTGGAAGTAAGTAGGAAGAGTTCAATTATAATTGATTTTTTTCTGTTTTTGCATAATTTTGTAGATTTTTAATTTAACTCAAAGTTCTGGGATATACTGTAGTATGAGAAATAGGTAGTTATTGTTTGAACATAACTATGTCCCCAAGAGTGTTTGGTTGCTATAACAAAATATGACATACATGTAGTTGTGGAGCAAATTACCAAGAATTGGATAAGGTTGGATCCATATGCACTCCTACTTCAAGTATTATTCTTGATACAAGTGTTTGCTATAAATTATCAGTAGGATCCTGTGCCACCTACATGCCATAGTTTACTTACCGTAACACAAAAAATGCACCTAACTCTTGCACAAGATTTTTCAATTTCAACAACTAAAATATCTGTTATCTTTTAGTAATTATGCAAGTAAGAAGGGTGAAGTCAGTACTTATACTATATTGAAAGTGGATCATACAATGCAAGATGATGCTGTATCATGTGGTGTGTTAGTCATCAAGGTAATTATGGACTTTCAGCTGCATTTAAAATTAAAATAGTGATATATTAAATGTCAGTGAAAATAAATGGTTTTACAGTACTTTCTCAATGTATGTATCATATATCAGGCCGTTGTATCGACAGCAATGTTTATTTTATTGCTGATAATGTCATAATACTTTTCAGTTTGCAGAGCAGTTTGCTAATGGACAGTCTACAAAATTAATGTATGACATGGACAACATAGTGCAATTTAGAGAAGATATATCACGTTGTATTGTAGAAGCAGGTAAGCTGCCATTTTTAGACATAATGAGAGACATTTTACAGTTCCCAGTCATGGCTGTACTTATTTCACTCAAATTCTGTATGATCATCTCACAAAGTTTTTTTTTTTCATGATGTGATTAACATTGTCTGACTGGCAACAGTTTTATTTCTGAAGTGAGCTTATTAGTCCCCGTTCGAACGTAGTCCGAAAACGGGGACTTATGTTTTGCCCTGTGTGCGTGCGTCCGTGATCACCTGTATCTCGAACATGCATGGGCCAATTAAGTTCAAACTTCACTCATACATCACACATTATATGGGACATATGCACATGCATTTTTTTCATGATCCGATAACGATAGCCGAATAGCGGCCATTTTAAGGCCGAAAATGCATCAAAATCAGACATTTTCACCATTCCGGACCCGGATCTCAGTTATGCATGGACGTATTTCGTTCAAATTTGGTACATACATTAAACATAATAGGACCTTGATGCACGTCTTTTTTTTTTTGGCGGGGGGGGGGGGGGATCGGGTTTGAAATGGCCAACTGGCGGCCATTTTGTTTTAAAGAATTCAGTTCTGGATCCGTATCTGAGACATGCTTGGATTGATCGAGTTCAAACTTCACACACACAAGGTACATCATGTCACAATTATGTATGTGCATTTGTTTCATGATCTCATTAACGATAGCCAAATGGCGGCCGCTTCAAGGCCGAAAATGCATTGATATCGCACATTTTCACCATTCCAGACCCGGATCTCAGTTATGCACGGACGGATTTCAGTCAAATTTGGTACATACATTAAACATAATAGGACCTTGATGCACGTTATTTTTTTTCTGGATCAAGTTCGAAATGGCCGACTGGCGGCCATTTTGTTTTAAAGAATTCAGTTCTGGATCCGCATCCGAGACATGTCTGGATTGATCAAGTTCAAACTTCACACACACAAGGTACATCATGTCACAAATATGTATGTGTATTTGTTTCATGATTTCATTAACGATAGCCAAATGGCGGCCGCTTTAAGGTTGAAATCGCACATTTTCACCATTCCGAACCCGGATCTCAGTTATGCATGGACGGATTTTGTTGAAATTTGGTACATACATTAAACATAATAGGACCTTGATGCACGTCATTTTTTTTTCCAGATCAAGTTCAAAATGGCCGACTGGTGGCCATTTTGTTTTAAAAAATTCAGTTCTGGATCCGTATCCAAGACATGTCTGGATTGATCAAGTTCAAACTTCACACACACAAGATACATCATGTCACAAATAGATATGTGCGTTTGTTTCATGATCCGCTTAACAATAGCTGAATGATGGCCATTTTAAGGCCGAAAATGCATCAAAATCATGTATTTTCCCAATTCCAGAACCGGATCTCAGTCATGCATGGATGGATTTTGTTCAATGTGTTGTACATATGCAGGTGCATTTCGATCATGATCTGCTTTGAATGTATATGTCACTCAAATATGAACGGAACGGGGACGTGTCATTGACAATGACTTGTTGAATTCTTGAACGTGATTTGATTCATTGGTATTTGGGACAAAGACAGTACTTGAAATAACAACTGAATATAACATCAATTTATCTGTTTAACTGTTTTCCAGACATGCATGGTATAATTTTGTTCAAAATTAATTGCATTTGCCATATTGATTGTTCTGATAAAATTGTATTTTTTTTTATTTTTAGCTTCAGAAGATTCTAAGACGCACATGTCAAAGAGAGCTTCTGTGCATACTCCATCCCTAGAACTTAAGAAGACGGATTTCCTTTTACCTATGAAGAAATCTGTTGAAGGTAATTTTATTTCCCTTACCGTAAGACTAAACTTATTTTTAACTGTAACTAATCTGTGTTCTCAGTTGCAATTTTAACTTGAAACAACTCGTCCAAGAAATATTTTCTAGCACTTTATTAAATAACTGGCCACTGGTTATAAAATAAGTCAGCGGTGAGTCAGCTTTCCTAACACCACTGGTAGCACTTTATTGGTTCAGTGGATAGGGTTCCCACAGGGTCTCCTGAGTGGTCTACAACGAGCTTATTCTCAGATTACCAGGGTCACATTTGGGTGTCTGTGGTTGAGTTAGGGGTTTGCTATCTTAGTTAAATTACCCGGTCAATAGAGTCCTCTAACCATTCCTCCTGTGCGATTACCACTGGTACCAGTGTTAAATCCAAAGTACACCAGTATTATTCCAACTAATAAGCAATGTAGGAATTCATTGACGTTAATGGCCTGGTTCAATCCGCTTTCCTATGGGTGCACCCCTACAATAGTCAAGTGACAGATAAGCTGGTATCGGCTTTCTGTGGCTGGTACACACATCTACACATCCCCAGTCAATCCTCACTTGTTGGAGTCAGGATTCCAAGTTGGTTCAAAGTGAGTACACCATAACTATTAAACTCCCAACAATGTTGACAGTGACTTGCTATAAAATGTGTTAAATATCACTCTAGTCAGCACAACTGTACAGGCGATTTCTCCTACTCAGTCCTAGTTGGTCACGTAATTTTTAGTCTTTGCAAAGTCATTACTTATTCTGACCAAGTTTTCAGCAAGTTACACTACACACTTGTCATAATAACACTTGTGTACGTTCTCTTCAAGTCTACGGTCACTGCTTTGCTTGTTATCTCTATATCAGTATTTTCCCATCCCATACCTACAGAAATTGTATTCCACCACAATATTTATCATGGAAAATGATAAAATGACAATTAATATTAAACAGCATTAAATTTTCTTATCTATTAATTCAAATCTAGATCTTGCTGTGAACAAGACACAAGTTTCTAATAAAAGAACCTCCACATATTCTACCAGTGATTCCTCACCAAAAAAGAAGAAAAAATCAGCGGAAGGTATTGTTTTTATTTTATCTCTTATTAGTTATCGTGTGGTTTCATTGGTTGATCAGTACCAGATGCTGTAACATTATCAGACAATAACAGGGTAGTGCTTGAGGACAATGCACAAAAAAGATCAGCAATATACCAAATTGTCCGCACTTGTGAAGATTGTTTAAACAACAAATCCATTACTAGTCGTTTAAGTTAGAAAATCCTGGTCTTTTTAATTGCAAAATTACCTATAAACATGTTTTTGTATGCCATTTGTTTGTGAACGTGTTAAAGTCAGGACGCAATAACAACAGAGTTGTTGTCCTTTTTCTTGAGCACATCACTACATTTTGGGCATTATAATTGAAATAATGGATTTCTCGCTGCCATAATGGATGGAAATGGCCTCTTAAATAATGTGTTTTTTCTGCATCTCGCTCATTGAACACATCCCTGTACTAGTACTTGACCTCTTATTGCTAAATAATGTCTGGTAAATGGGTTTTCTGCAGAAAGTATCATTAGTTGTTGCATTCCATCACAAATCTCCTGCTTGTAGGAGTAGAGTATCCATGCTTGTTTGGGAGAAATTTCCTGAATAACGTCTTAACTCATAAATTTGAACTGCTCGCAACAAAAAAGTACTTTCCTAGTGAATGTAGACAAAGTATAGTGTGCGAAACCTTCGAGGGTGTCATTCTTTTGGGTTTGTTTTCAGTGCTCCATTACTTGTGATTTCAGCTTCATTTACTAACTGCCTTGATTTGTGTTATTTTTATTCCAGATGTAATCATGTCATCACTGTATAACAAGAGAACTTCCACAGATAACCCTATGCAGTCAGAAACTAAGAAAGCTTATTTACAGAGAGAACCTGATAAAGGTATTATAATTGATTGATTGTATTCCCTTCCTAAGCACGAAGTCATATATATTTTGCTCTCAGTTAAAAATTAATTTGTCTTGTGGTTTCTACATTGCTTGCTATCATTAAGTCTTGAATACTAGACAGTTTTATTTCCATGCACTAAGTTCTTTTGGACCTCTTATGGTTTAATTACATTTTCTCTTGTGCTTAGGTGTGAGTGATGAGAAAAAGATGTGGACCACAGAAGAACGGACAATAGTTAAAAACTATTTTATGAGAAATATCAGAATGTTAAAAGTTCCTGGAAAGATTGAATGTACTAACTGTCTGAAAGAGAATCAAGTACTGGCCAGCAGATCATGGAAAAACATAAAGTATTGTGTGTACAATCTGATAACAACATATAAAAGGCAATCAAAGTCAAAACAGCATTATTCTTAACTCTGGCTACAGGTCTTCTGTATGCCATTTAGTTGGTTGGGGGTGGGTTATCAAATATGTAATACATGCAAGAATGAGTTTCATCTTTCTTACATGTGTCTTGAATGCTTCTGTTAGCATGTGCTTTCATATATGGTTATGGTCAAAACAAGTCAATTTATATTGATCCAGTATAAATTAATTTTGGTTTATGTGCTTGTCTAGATGCACTTCAAATAGAGCAGATAAATTTTCAATTATAGGTAATAACAGTATGCAAGATCAAACTTGTTTGCATATGAATAGATAAACTATGAACATAATTTCAAAGCTTCACAATATGATGAAGCCTGGGCTCTAAAAGATGGTTATATCAGTTTCACAAACCTGTATCACACCTTGTTCAACACTTGTTGGGCACACAACAACCCATCCCATCACGCAGCATTGCCATATTTTTAGTGTTTAAGTACGGATGGTTTCATTGTGTGCCCCTCATACATGTATATTAAAACCTGAATATTTGATAATTTGTTGTCGCCCCACCCCCTATCCACCATTGACATTTGCTGTGATGATATCATTTACTTTATGTAACTATTGCTGATTTTTTTAATGTACATGTATTCAGTGTGTACCATTAAGAATAAAAAAAAGGTATTCAAACAAATTTTATGTTCAGTAATGATTTATTATGTAGAGATTATGTTTTAGTTATGTTTGAAACATTCACTTTATATGTGTATAATTTGGAAATTTGAGAATGACTTCAGCCTTGGTAATATGCTAAAAAACAACAGTATTGACTTCTGTGTGAAGCATGTACTAATAAAGTGAGTATGAGGTTACCCTCTCTGTAATGAAAATGTTGGCTGCAATAAATGCAGTCACTTCCTTGTATGGAATATCAATAAAAAAGTTGGCAACAATAAATACAGTCCCTTCATTACTTGGAATATTTTGGTTTGGAAAAAATAAAGTCACTTAAATACACTGATTATCAATAGTTAACATTAATATATACAGTCACTTCATTGTGTGGAATATCAATTAATATTTTGCGAACACTAAATGCAATTATTTCATTGCATAGAATGTCAATGAATATTTTACGAACAATAATACAGTCATTTCATTGCATAGAATATCAATAAATATTGTGAAATTAATATATACAGTCACTTCATTGCATGGAGAATATGAATGAATATTTTCAGTGGCAGATCTAGAGGGGAGATTCTTGGGGTCATCAGTGAATGCAGACATTTCATTGAATGAAATATCAATGAATATTTTGCCATCAATAAATAAAGTCACTTCTTTGAATGGAGTATCAATGAAAATTTTGACATCAATAAATGCAGTCAATTCATTGCATAGAATATCAATGAATAGTGGCAACAATATATACATTCACTTCATTACATGGAATATAAAAGGATTGTCTTGCAATAATCATTTCTAATTAAAAAGGAATATAGTGTAATTATTTCTGTTTTAGAAAAAAAAACAATCCAAAAGTCATCGCCTTGAATGGTTTATGTTTGAAACAGTTACCTCTGCTTTAGATGAGCAGTGAAATATCTTGTTTATTTGCATGTTTTCCGAGGACTTGCAACAAGATTATGAGTGACACCCCCTGAAATTTCCTTGTCCTCGCAACAAAATCACAGTCCTCGGAATTTTGTCCTCTGTGGCATAGGAAAAACCAGGTCAGCAAAATTTTGAGATACTCTAAAAATGCGTAAACAGGGCATATCCTTAATAGATTTGATGATATGTTTTTTAATTTTATGGCAGTAGGTACAGGGGAAAATGGTGTCCTCGTATGGGGGGTGCTGTTACCTAGTCCTCACAACATATAGCAATCCACGTATGTGTGAGTGTGTGTGTGTGTGTGTGTGTGTGTGTGTGCGCGTGGTATCAACGTTATAAAGACTTTCATTTAACTTTACACCTACCAAATGACGACCCTCACTATTTTCATAATTTTTATTAATATTTAATTGAATTTAAGTCAAGTTTGCTTAGCTTAGGTTTAGTATGGTACAATTTATATTAATATTAATATAATTGTTTCATACCTACCCCATTTACTAAACCTAGGCATTGCTTCCTAGGATATTCAACTTTTATTTAATGACGCTCCAATTCCTAATTTTCGAGCTGTTAGTTTTCTACGGAATTCCGCTAGAGGGCGCATCCAAAATACCCGGATGACGAGCCTCAGTGGGGTTGTTTTTATTGAAGTTCTGTATTCTTACATGCGTAAATCAATAGATTGGAAAAGCAAAAAAGTCCCAGAACTCCGCAAATTTCTTCAGGATCGTGGTATAACTTGCAGCAATGTTCGTAAAGCTAAACTGTTTGAACTTGTTGAGTTAGCAAACGAGTTAAATGTTCGCCAAGTGTCAAACAATCGTCGTCGTACTGTAAAACACGAGTCGACGATAACTCTAGTAGATCCGTGTAACGTAAAAACTTGGCAAAAAAAACTTCATACTTTGCCTTTGTTTGAAATAGCTGATATGTTCGCATATTTGTTACATCGAAGTGACTGGACAACAGCCAGACTGAAAGAATATCGACTTATTAATGGTTACTTACTTCATAATTTCCGTAAAGCTTCATCATGTGCAGAATACAGAATTTAATTTCATTATGGCAGAGTGTATTCGGCAATGATCCATGAAGGAAAATCCTTACAAGCCATGGTTTATTATTAAATCAAACTCTAAAATAGTTTCTGGTGTTTGTAACTGTGTAGTGTAAGTTTGATTTAATATTTTATTCACCGGGCGATCAGCAGATGCAGTTATCATAAATGGACACACGTTTTTTTCCTTCCGTAGTTATTTTAACTTCAACTTCGCAAAAAAATGCCATGATAAGGATTCTGAACAAGAAGATCGATGTGGGAATCGGCAACGAGCGAATTTTTCATCAAATCCGGCTCAATATTTTCGTTTGCGCTCGTCTCGGGAAGCTGACAGAGTCTTCGTTTTTCAATCGATGTATAACTGCGGTTGAAAGACGGCTGTCTCCAGTTATTGAACTAAAAAAATACTGGCGCAGGATGGAAAATGCCGTGAACAAACCCGGGAATATAGTTTGGCGTCCACTCAGATTCCCAACGACGCATTCGAATCCACTGGCGTTGAAGTGTTGATTTCTTGGACGAAAGAAATGTATGAAAAGTTACGCCTTTCATCTCAGGATATTTCGCTGTTTTTTTCTTTTTAATCGAACCCAAGGAATAGTCTGGGGCATTACAATGCCAGTTAACCATTTTGACCAATTCTTGCAAAACGTTTGTAAAAAATAAGACTTCGGCAACAGTAACTACTAGTATATTGCTTGCAGCAGACGCCGCTCAAATTTCAACCCCACCACGAACGTTGAACGGACTGTCATCCGGGTACTTTGAGAACGCCCTCTATCGAATTTCGTGAGAAAAATAGTAACTCGGAAATTAGGAATTAAAACGCAATTCTATGCTAAATCACATTGTAATTGAGTTTAATTAAGCTCCAGGGGGGTGACAACCATTAGTTTTATATATCGGGTTCACACAGTCTGTAGTAGAATTTGCAGGGTGGACGGGGTGTGTGGGTGGGTAATCATAGGAAAGATTAGTCTATAGAAGATTGCGCTCTACATAATAAACTTAGAGGCCATCTGAAGAATTCTTCGACTCATATTAGATTGAAAGATGCAATATGACTTGTTGTTCGATACTCCATACAAATCTGCTATAATTTATCACATACTAAAAATGTTGCGTTTGCAGGACACAAAAGTATTCGCTAGATAAATAACAACAAACACTAATACGCATGTGCAGTGATTATTAATGTACGTACTGAGCAGAAGTCAGAGGTGTGCTACAAGAACGAAGTGTTCATTTCCTGATACTGGTATATCATTGCCTCATGCATTCATCAACATATAGTAGTATCTATAAACAATATTAAAAATCACATGATCTCGTCTATATCTTTAATTTACCAACATTTTTAGACAACCCCGATGACCAATATTATATAGAATACGAGATGTCATAAATAGAAATGAATACGCATCGCAGATATTACGCATACTAAAATTGGTGAGGGGAGAGGGAGGGGTCGGGAAGCAGGATTTAAAACAAAACAAAACATAATTTGCAGGGAAAGGGGAAACCCGACGTCGACCCCATAATATAAATAAATAAGAAGAAAACTACGTGCAAATAACATTTCCGCCGATTTCGAATGGGAAATCTATATGAACTCGGCCTGGGCCGGGAACAGATATATTTGTACGTCACATTAGGTGGGCTGGCAACATATATCCAACTAGAAGACCACCGGAAATTTAACCCTCTTTACTCCCACTTACACACGGAACGACTATGGCGGCTAGTCCAATAAGTGCTTTTAATCGAAAAAACTGAAGATTTGAATTGAAAAAAAACGGTCTTGTATGATATAAATTGGTCACAGTAACGTGTGGTTGATATGACGTTGCGGGAAACAAGAAGCAAACAACGCTTATGCAAACGTGCGATTTTTGGAAACAGCGTCTGGACTCATTTGAGTGTCCGAGTCACTGTGACGGAAGATGACTATAAAGAATATACAGGGGTGTATGCGCTTCACCAACAGAATGTTTGGGCGCAAGACAGTAAAAAATGTAAATTAATTTTGTTTTTTTTATTTGTGAGCTGGATTTCTTTTCAGGGTGAAATGTGTGTTATTTTTTTTAAATCTACGTGTAATTAAATTTTCCCGCGTTATTTTGGCAAAAATCTATCCCGAGTCATAATGGTTCATCGCTGATAGAATTACATAACCACAGCGCGTATCTGTGCGATGCGAACATCAAAACGGTCAAAGAGGTAAGGGGTGTCACATGATTGTTATGGATGGCCGCGATTGGTCATGGATTGCCTACTTTAGCCCACATCATTCATAGACGACAGAGTTCATGTTCGTTTACTTGATAAAAAAAAGCTGATTATTATCAATATTCTAATCAGGAGATACATGTACAGAATGAGTAAACAGGCGCGGATTGATCTTTGTTTTGCTGATGTTCAAAACACTCAAGGGGGTAAAGAGAGCGTCATTATTTTATCTTATTTTTTTCGGATCGAGATTGGTCACGGATTGTAAATTTCACTAAAAGTCAAAAAAAGTGTCATTTACAATGGTACAATACTTGGAATTCGCTGCTATTAGCCTTGAAAAACATTACACGGGGAAATTAATTAAAAAAAAATAATTGTTCAGTTTAGAACATGTTTCACATCCTTTTTTTCTTGATCAGATAACCTACTTAAAATTTCTTGCACATGTATGATGTAACTTGTGTGATCCTTCGAGCGTAATTTTGCACGTCGAAAGTTTGGTTACATTGAAATCCCAATATGTCTGTTCAATATTTAATTGTGTTTCAGGTTGACAAAAATATTGTGCGAGAGATGCCGTAGCTAGAAATGAATTGACCTCGGAGATATTATAATAAAATTACTTTATTAAAGCGCTGTGGTCGTCGCGCAGTGCGTGTTCGAATTTCATGTAAATAAACAATGTATTTTACACGCGTTGTATACGTCGCCATGAGTCCCATATCGAACAGGACGCGACACGACGACTGCCGCCCTTTAACTTATATGAAACAGAGCACTGAACCTTTGAACTTGACTTTGCGAGCGTCGGCATCATAACCCCGCCGAGATTATCTCGTACCGCGACACACAAAGCACGACTCGGTCACGTGGTGCCATTCATCACCGGGACATAAGGTCACAAAAAGGTCGAGTTGACTCTGCCTTTTAACGGAGCTTCGTTTGGTGTCATTTCCCGTTTTACCTGTGTACAGTTCACTCCATGATCGTCTTTTCGCATCAGTATTAAGGTGAGCACTCCACAATATGGGTGATTCGTGTATGTAGTAATGTATTCGTGTTTGTTGGTGTATGGTTCAATACTGAATGTGCCCTAAGCGCACTGTCTCATTTGCTTTACTGTGCCAACCAAATGAATTACACACGATGCCATACTAAAAATAAAGCTAGTAGGTCACAGTCAGCCATTTAACGCCGATCACAATGACACGGAAAGCTAGTGCAGAGTATGCAAGGGAACACCTTTTCTAGTAACCGTGGTGTAGATTAGCTGCAGTTCTGTAGCTCGCTTGGTTTCGCTGTCTGTTATTTTGTTCGTCGTGGTGTTAACGCGAAACCAGGGAGCTACAGTTCCATCCTATGCGAGTTACCCTATTTTACCGACCTGAAATCAGGTCGGGCCGTAACAGCCGTTTTTTTTTTTCATTATTTTCGCCTCAAGTTTCTACTTTTCTACTGTCGATGGGTCCCGAAACTATTTCATCAATTATTTTGAGGGCGATGGTCCGAAATTGGTCGATTTCACGACGAAAACCGCGGAAAACTACAGCAAAATCCCCTCGTTTGCCGCCATCTTGAATAAGTTATCGTGACGTCACAAGGCGTCACAGTGTCCCATTTCACGCAGTTTTCGTCGTGAAAACGACCAATTTCGGACAATCGCCCTCAAAATAATTGATGAAATAGTTTCGGGACCCATCGACAGTAGAAAAGTAGAAACTTGAGGCGAAAATAATGAAAAAAAAAAACGGCTGTTACGGCCCGACCTGATTTCAGGTCGGTAAAATAGGGTAACTCGCATAGGATGGAACTGTAGCTCCCTGGTTTCGCCACAGGGAGCCCAGGAACTATAATCAACTGTAATACGCAGTCTCTATGAGCGGGGGGGGGGGGTATCGGCTGGTATCTAGTGTAAGAAATAGACAAGGGATGAAGGCTCCAGCCAGCTCACATTTTTTAAACTCAAAAAAACAGATGAAAAAAATAAAAAATAAAATCTAAAAAAAATACCAGGTTGAAGAATATTAGTTGCTCCTTCGAATTTCGCCAAAGCCTTACCTATATTTTACCGATATCTGCAGAATAAATCAAGAAAACTACACAAATTGACTCCATTTAGGAATTCCTAACGGTTAGTCCGAACGCATGACACCGTTGGAGGCGTGGCCTGTTCAGCATTTGTCAACAACCAATCACAAGACTGGTTACGAACCAGTTGAGCAAGGCTAACAGAGTCGTGACCTCGATGTGGTTCGTAACCAGTCTTGTGATTGGTTGTTGACAAATGCTGAACAGGCCACGCCTCCAACTGTGCCGTGCGTTCGGGCAAACCGTTAGGTATTCCTAAATGGAGTAAATTTGTGTAGTTTTCTTGATTTATTCTGCAGATATCGGTAAAACATAGGTAGGGCTTTGGCGAAATTTGAAGAAGCAACTAATATTCTTCAACCTGGTATTTTTTTTATATTTAATTTTTCATTCTTTTCGTCTGTTTTTTCGAGTTTAAAAAATGTGAGCTGGCTGGAGCCTTCATCCCTTGTCTATTTCTTACACTAGATACCAGCCGATACCCCCCCACCCCCCCACCCCCCACTCATAGAGACTGCGTATTACAGTTGATTATAGTTCCTGGGCTCCCTGTGGTTTCGCGTTAACACCACGACGAACAAAATAACAGACAGCGAAACCAAGCGAGCTACAGAACTGCAGCTAGGTGTAGATGTATTCTGTTTCACTTATCAACAACAATGCGAGCGATATTTATATTCTGTAAGTGGCTGCCCACTTAAACTGTCCTGCTATAATCCTGATGGATGCGCAGCATATTTATGCGCAATGTATTGGACCAAACAGAAAATATTAATGATCAGATACTCGATTTATCTGTAAATATCTTGAGTATACTCTTGTGTATGAGGAACCCAAGTTTAGGGTATCGATGTTACACGCATGCGTATTGCGTACATTGTGTCTTGCGCGTCAACCTCATTTTGCGGCCGACAGCATGACCCGTGGCGTCGTTTGAATAGGCACGTATCGCTCATTATAACAACGCTGGTTGTTCAGGTCTCATGACCTTCAACTTATGAGACAAACCATAAAATGATTACGTTAATAGAAGATGACGCCAAAGGGGCGTAAATTATTCACATCCCTGATTGTATTCATGGTTATTTAAAAAGGAAGGGTCGTCGTCGTCACCTGCGCACGCGCGGGAATTGAGTCCCAAGCGATGATAACAACACATGCTAAAATCGCACATTATCGTGGGTAAACGCTTGTTTGTGAACAATGATACGCTATGGCCATCTGACGCATGCGTCGGTGACGACTACCCCGCTTTAAGCATGTACGCGTACTGCAGATGAAGCAAACAAACAAGGGGCCGCGGTGTTTCGGGATTAGGCAATCTATGAGGGATTTGTTTGGATAGTAATAGAAAAGTTGATTCTTCAAAAATGTGTTTATGCAAATAGACCTTTCAACTGACAGCATTAGGGCGAAGCAGTGTGTGTTTTTTTGTGTTTTGTATCGAATTGTCGTGGTATAAGTCGTCAATCTAACCTCGTAGCCACACTGTTTTAAGTGTTATAGCCATAATTATGGTCAGCATTTTCAATATGTAAGCCGTAAGTGTGGCTGTTATACAACACGGCTACATGTTCCGATTAAAGGGCGGTGGTCGTCGTGCTACGACCACCACCCTTTAACTATAAAAACGGTGTAAGAGAAGGCAAAACAAGTGGCGAAAGATTCAACACTTCAGTCACGAACGCTATGTAAGTGTGTTTTTTTTCAAATGTCGAAAATTTGCGCAAAAAGAATGATCACACCTCTTTCATTTCATCTAATTTTTGGTTTTTAGTTTCTTTTGAAATAATTATTCCTTAAACGCTAATCTAAATTACCTTACTGCTACATTGAGATGTGCTTTTTTCATTAATTTTATAGTCTGTCCACTAATTGGCAATCATAACTCCCCAAACGTGTATTAGTCGCATTAATCGAAGCAAAAGGACTTTATGTTTTAACCTCATGCAAGGCATTCCATTATATTTCAATAACTATGACCTCATTAATATGCATAAATGTAATGCTAAGCCTTTGGCTAGCGAAGGGGTATATATGACCTCATTAATATGTATAAATATGATGTCAAGCCTTTGGCTAGCGAAGGAGTATCAATGACCTCATTAATATGCATAAATGTAATGCTAAGCCTTTGGCTAGCGAAGGGGTATATATGACCTCATTAATATGCATAAATGTAATGCTAAGCCTTTGGCTAGCGAAGGGGTATATATGACCTCATTAATATGTATAAATGTAATGCTAAGCAACCTATCATAGGTGTGTTGGGTGGGCATTTTCCAACCATGATAAGGTACACGGCAGTAATAAAATAACATGCTTTTTGTGTTTTTAAATCATAGAATGGCCAGTGAATGCGGTGACAATAAACAAGTTGATATTACTGATGTAGATTCAAATGTTGACATGGAAGCATCCACCAACAAAATAGAAGGTCAACATTGTAGAAAAATGGACTTTATGGAACAATTGTCATGTTCACTTGAAGGAAGTGGAACAAATGTTTCAATGCCTTTTGTTGTGGAATCCAAATATCCACTGACAGAAGACATACTGAGAAAATCAGCCATTTTGTTGAGTAGGCGCCATCCTTTGCTTCGATCGAAGGTGATTAAGGAAACCAAAGCTGGATCATCGAAGATTGAACTGTTTTTTGGCCCGATGGATGAAAAGGATGTGGTTGATATCAGGACGGTGGATCAAATTGATTGGGCTGATACACAAGCTGCAGATGGGACAATATTACATAATTGCGAAACAGGACCATTGTGGCGTATCTGGTTTATGAAGAGCATTGAAATATCGAAAGAAGAAAGCGAATTTGGCCATCAATACAGAACCAATCTTGTACTTGGCATACATCATGGTATAATGGATGGGAATTCTGGAGTACGGTTGATTGACGATCTACTCACTTTCCTTGGAATGGTTCATGATAATCCTGATGATCTGCCCAGTGTGGAGAGTCTTCCATTGATACCAGGTTGTTACGACTTGATGCCACCACGGTCAATTACTTTGCCATGGTACAAAATATACAAGTTGATTGCGATGGGATTGAAGGGAATGACATCATCAAAACAGAATATGTATGCGAAGTACAACAAAGAGTCACTTGACAGTAGAAGTGATTGTGAACGACAAGTACATATACATCCCCTGATTTTTGATAGAGCTTTAACATCAAAGATTGTCAGTCAATGTAGAAAAAATGGAGTCACTGTAAATTCAATGTTTATGGTTGCATCGGCCATTGCAGCTGCTAAGTTTATTCTAGGTGATAATGCCCGTCCTGGAAAGAAATACTGCATGCCTGCACTCTTTGCTGTGAACATGAGACGATTTCTCCCGCAACATCCGGGTGACAACCATATCTCTGGTTTCTTCTCTAATACCGGATGTGATTTTAAAGTTCCAGTAGTTGTCACACCCGAAGAATACTGGAAAATCACTAAAGCCTACCATCGCAATTTACTCTCTCGTATAACAAATGATTCACTTCTAATGGCCAAAATCATTAATTTTCTCGTTAGCGTAGGCGTTGACCCTATTAAGAAGATGATGGGCGATCTAAAGAAAACGCCTTATGGTCTAATGCCAAGCACCTACTACATGTCAAACGTGGGTAGGTGTGATTTTGTAACGAAAGAAAATGGCCGCCCGTTTGAGCTTTCCCAGGTTTACATGTGTGTTTCGATGATTGACTATTCACCTTTGTTTGTTCACAACATATTTTCCATTCATGGAAAGATATTGTGGGGAATTATACACTGTAATCGCATCATGGGCGTAGAGAGTGTTAAGCAATATGCTGATTCTATAAGGGAGATCATAACTATGGTATGTAAAGACAGTGAATAGAGTATAATATATCATACTTTTGGATTTGCATCAATTCACCGTTTACAACTATACGATATATGCTCTACTATTATATAATCTAAAAGTAGATGTACGCATTGTGTTTTGTATTCTGGCAAACATGTGAATTCAATTTTCTTGAATGGCGTATACATGTGCCATCCCTATTACTATTTTGGATGGAGTCATCACTATTACACTTTGTACATACTTTTATTTTACAAACAATATATATTCGGGCAAACAACACAGGTTCCTGTATATTATATCTCTCACAGTCAATAATAATCCAACGTTTGAGACAATTACAGTGTTCCGATTGTGGGTTATTGTTTTTTTGAAATAACGTAATCAAGTATGCAATTTTCACATCTACGTGTTACTCAGCAATCACGTGTAATCCCATTTAGTCTACTTATACCGTCATAATTTTAATTGTTAACACATACCTATTGTTGTTGTTGTTGTTGCAAACTCTAGTCATGCTCAAAATAAAACTCAGGCAGTTGATCAAATGAAATGAAGTTTTAATTTTTAGTTAGTGTTGAATAGATACAATTATCATGTTTGCATTCAATGTTCGTAATGTAATAATCAAGACTGTCCACACTCGTACACCAAAACCATAGTCATTTATTTTCTTGTATTTCACAATGAAAATAGCATTTGAATATATGTTATATATAGCTATGTATTCAGTTTAAAAAAAAATACATTTACCATTGAAAATAAAAAAAAAACAGTATCAACAACCTTTAACCCGTACATTCCTTTGTTTATTAATTTCAGTAATTGATCACCAAGGAGTAAAATAGTAAACATGGGTGGGATAACTGGTTATTTATCAAATGGTTATTTATCAATCTGGTTGTGTTGTTCGTTTCAGCTGTACACAATCCCCTAATCTGAATAAATTAGGATCCTAATTTGAGTTTTTTATTATATTTTATTTTTATTTTCATTTCTATATTTATGTTTCAATATTTATTTTTCATATATTTAATTTTAATTTCATAATTTCAATTTGTTGGTTTAAAGTTTTGATAATCGCGAAGGCAATATGTGACAGTCAGTAGTTAAAATAATAAAGTCACAGTTAATGACGCAGTCATTAGGAAAAATGTGATTTATGTTCAAGATATAGCCCCAAACAAGATGGCTTCAAGTCTGTAATCTTTTATCAGATCACAAATTGAATTTGTATGGATATGTATTGCTACATGCGTAATATATACAATCAAATTGAATATGCAAATCACTGATCATGTGACCACATAAATTGTTTCTGAATAAATTTGTAGTGTATGGCAAAAAAGACAAATCAACAAAGCCACGCCACGTCATGAGAAGATTCAATAGCAGTAGGCCCCCGGGTACATATCAAAGATACACCTCGTCCTCTGATAGCATATATGTTTTTCTATTTGGGCGGAACTAGGCTAGAGAAGAGTTTGGAATACAGCAGCCATATAGGTTATGCATGCCATATCAATTGTAACCAGTCATGTACAAGGCCAATATTTACTTGAAGTATATAAATAGGAGACGAAACCTATCTTCTTTAGTTCGTTCAATAAAGTCATCTGTTGCAGTTTCATGCGCGGTTTCATTCTTCCATTCCTGAACCTGGACTAGTCCTACTCTTTTTAACAATTCCCACAAAGCTCTCGACTTTCTCTCCTGTCAGTTCCATCTGCGTGTTGCAATTTCTCGAGTGAAAAAGTGTCAGCTTTGAGGTGAAATGAAAATCTCTGAATGTTTTCGATTTTTATTTCGCTAATCATGGTAATTCTGAGTTCGCTACAAATATATTTTCCTTGCGACGTTGTTTTGTGAAAAGTCATGGAAAGTTACGTCCGAAAGTGGGGGATATTTCGCCAGATTTGTTTTCCTGATTGTACTAGGAAAACACCAGGAGCATTGCAATACCAGTTAACCATTTCATATGCCTGTAGGTCTCAATCTGAAAATATTATGTTTCCCACACCATGCTAAGCTGGTACATACTATGTTGTAATAATTCAACCCCCACTCCAAGCGCCTAGCATCACTATCAGTCGGGTACTTTGTTACACCCCTAGTGGTGTTATGGCGAAACCCCAATAACTCGAAAGTCAGGAATTGAGAATGAATAATAGACTGAACTAATATTAACAAAATCAGATTTATTAAATGACTTGTAAATTTGCAATATAATATATGGTCACTAAATTTATATATTCGATTTACTAGTATTATTTCGGATATGTATGTAATTTTTGTATTCAAACGCCATATTATTTGTCATGGCATCACCCAATGACACACTTTCTACATTGTTTGGCGAGGAAATAGGGCACTTTACAATTTAATGAGAACGACGAAGCACAACTAAAACATGAATATGTATGTACCAAGTGACTAATATACAATGTATGTTGAGAATATACAACTTGCAGTGTCAGTTAAAGTTTACTCATACACATAATCTATTGTACGAGCTAATATGCATCTCAGGAGAAAATCTTGCCGTTCATTTCAAGCCAGGATAAAAGATCTATGTACATTTTATGAACGAAGATGGCTGCCTGTTGGCCAGTTTAGATCTGATCGCGAAATGAATTATCGTGGACATGAATCTCATCTTTTATAATGTATGTACTTAATGTTAACAATAACCAACAAAGCAGGTTCAAGATACCACATTTTCAAAAACGGCTGCCAGTCGGTCATTATCATTAAATCTCTACATGTACAAATGTCCCACATAAGTACTAAGTACGTGCAAAGAATGGATAGATTCGGTCCAAATGGTTTTGAAGTATACAAAAATGTTGAACTTAAAACTCGAATTAGACAAACCAAACAATAGATGTATAAAAAATAAATTACCCTTTTTCAAAATTTTGGCAAACATTTTGAAAAAAAAAACAGTCTGAAAAGTTGCCGGGCTTAATCTGCTCTCTACTCCTGTATATGTACTGTAATTTTATGCATATCACGCGGCATGAATATACTCTAATAATTGTATACCAAAGGCCAGTAGATTTCTATGTATGTTATTATATAAATTGAAAAATAAATGACAATCATTGCTGACTGTCGTGCTATATTTATTCATATTTACGATATCATGGCGTTGTTATATTTACATAGTTAATAAATTACAAATGTGAGTTTTCTAATATTTTGAAGAGCTTAACAAATGCAATAAAAATATTTTCATGGATTTGTATGTTGTTGCCAATTTGAAATTGTAATTTAAATAATTAATGATAAATTGCTAGTGTATATCTCTTAAAAGTGACTAGGTACCATTTCCTGACTAATATATCCATCTACTTAATATAGACGTTCTACTTAATAATTGATGTCATCATTTTACATTGTAGAATGGCAGAAAATTATGATTGCAAATCCAGCGACACATCCTCGCCTTCTCCACCGAGCATTGCAGTGAGAGAAGAACGGATTGGTAGGAAGATGGATATAATGGAAAACATGTCATGTGGTGTTGTAGGAACTGACATCAATGTTACTCTGCCCTTTGTTGTTGAGTCTAATGTGCCCCTGACAGAGGTTCTTCTCACAGGAGCTGCTGTACTGCTTACTCGACGACACCCACTGTTGCGATGTAAAATCACCAGGGAAATGAATGCTCACACACGGAAGGAAGAACTGTATTTCAGAGAGATGGATGAAAAGGACCACACGGATGTCCGCATAATTGATAGTGTTGATTGGGCTGAAACACAAATTGCTGACGGAAAAGCATTGTATGACTATGATAACGGCCCTCTTTGGAGGTTATGGCTTTTAAGATCTATTGAGATATCCTTGGAGGAGCGGGAATTTGGTCATCGGTACAGAACCAGTATTGTCCTTGGTATGCATCATGGCATCATGGATGCAAATTCAGGAATGAGATTGATTGATGATCTACTTACTTTCCTCGAAATGGTTCAAAATAATCCCGATGATTTTCCCAGTGTGGATAGTCTTCCATTTATTCCAGGTGGATACGACTTGATGCCTCCACGCTCAATACACATGCCATGGTATAAATTCTACAAGGTGTTTGGAGCAGGGTTAAAGGGGTTCAACAAGTCTAATACTAATCAATATGTGAAGTACCACAAAGATGATATTGAGAGCAGAGTAGATTCTGAGCGAGGGTCACGAATACATCCAATCATCCTGGATTCATCGTTGACAGCAGAGATAATCAGCCAATCTAAAAAGAACGGAGTGACTGTGAATTCAACTCTTACAGCAGCATGTTCCATTGCTTCAGCTAAGTTTATTCTGGAAAAAAGATTCCGCCCTGGGAAGAAATATTCCATGCCATGCTCCTTCTCTGTGAACATGAGACGATTTCTTCCAGAACACCCTGGAAATGAGCATGTATCAGGATTTTTCGGCAACGCAGAGTATACTGGCAAGGTATCTACATTCAACACTCAAGATGAATTCTGGAGAATAGCTAAAGTCTATCATGGTGACTTGCTGAGAATCATTAACAAGGACGCAATTGAAATGATCAAACTATTTAATTTCATAGTATCAATGGGTGTTGATCCTATTAAACTGGTCGTGAACATGATGAAGAAATGTGCATACAGGCTAGCGACTGCTGCATTTCACATTTCCAACATGGGTAGATGTGATTTCGTGGCGAGGGAAGGTGGGCGCTCATTTGAACTGGCCGAGGTTTACATGAGCCTTTCCGGTACCAGTTTTTCCGCATTAATAGTTAATAATATCTTCACTTTTCATGGTAAGATGTTCTGGAGCCTAGTATATTGCAATCGTATCATGAGTGGCGAACGAGCTCAGCAGTATGCTGATTACCTTACAGAGATTCTCAAGATGGCATGCGGGAAAGACCACAATACTTAGTACGTAAAGGATCATTATTGAATCATAATTAAACAATTTACACTTTGTCTGTGATACTGTTAATTTTGATGGATTAGTTATTGTGAAATGTAACATGCATTTCTAGTAGTATATCTCGTCAGCAGTGATTGGTTAAAAGTAGCCACTGACGTATTGTATTATAATGTAGTTGTAGTGATCGCCAACTTTCGCATGGCATTATGTTTAAATTGTGTTTTTACTGTAAGTAAGTAAGTAATAAATCGTAAGGTAACTATTATTTCATGTATTAAAACGAAATATGTATAATATCTGCATGGATGAGATTTACAGATCAACCGATATTCGTATCATAAAGCTACTTAATGCTAACCTGCGATCATAGTATTTTCAGCTGCATCTTTCTAATCAGATTTAATCTTTTCAAATAATCATTAATGATTACGTACGTTTTCCTCATAAGTAGTTTAGGCGACACTATAGGTTCGACCATGAGGGCGCTGTTCATGGAAAGCGCCCTCATGGTCGTACCTATAGTGTCGCCTTAGACGGCGCTCACACGCACACACACACACACACGCTAATCAGTACACGGCATTTTTGAAAACTAACAGAGTTTATTACACAAAAGATCGTTAAAGCTACTAAGATTAGTGACATGGAATATACATTCATGGCGTGGTTGAGTTTTTTTTTTAACACACGAAAAAAAAACATAAGATGTGAGTAAGGAAAATAGTTGCATAGCGTGTAAATGTTTAGCGATTAATGATTAAATATTTCTTAATACCTCGAAAAATACGTATATACATGTAAATGTGTGGCGTGGTTAAATTTATTTTAACGCCACGAAAAATACAAGTACATAAACGATTCGATTACAAACACGGAAGAGTAAAAAGTCAACAGTGAACAATCAAAAATAATTAATTCTATATATACATATGTTGTTCATATTTCTTACTTCTTATTTGCTTTTTTTTTCGAGTAAATTATTTTTAACGGCACGAAAACAATATAAGTACATAAACGATTCGATTAAAACACAGAAACGAGAAAAGTCAAAAATAGTAAACATTGATCAATAAAAAATAATTCATTCTATATACATATGTTGTTAATTCTTACTTCCTTTCAATGAGTCAGACTGTTTGTACACTTTTTTTTCTCATCTGTCGTAGAAGAAAAAGAGAGAGAAAGAGAATAATTAAAAACCGATAGTTATATAAAGAGGGTTATGTGTTGGAAATTTAAAAGTATGAGTCACCCCGTAAAAATGCGGTCATAAACCCGCTAAAATGCAAAGTATGCAAAATCGGTTGATCGACGTACAGTTTGGTTTTCAAAAAAATGGCGGACTATGCTACTATGAGTTAAAATATATATTTACCTGATCGTTTCACAGAATAACTTTGACATACATAATCATCACACTGAATGTGTTTACGCTGTAACGTAGTGATTTTCGTTTCCCCTCGGCGAAGAAGATCTACGCAACAAGTCATACAGAACGTATTGGCCACACATGGCTTGAAAGTATTCGATGATTGTAGATCCACGTACGAGAAATCTTTTAAATTCCGTGACATGACTACCGTACGAGTAAAAATAGTCATCGGTGTTTGAGCGATGTGTATTACTCCAAAGCACACTCCAGTTACCAGTTTGAACTAAATCACACGATTAAGTTTAAGGCCTAGGGATTATTTATAACTCGCGCGTCATAAGTGTTCCCAACGTGAAATAGACCTCCCACGTAGATGATAAACAACAGATGTTGGTGTATATGTATATTTATGTTATCTAAAACATGAACACTCACAAGCAGGGATATTGAATAGGATTTCAAGTTTAAAGCGTTACCCATATGCATGGATTTCGACCTGCGTGTATTGAATCGCGCCTGGACATAACAAACATCGAGCAAACAAACCTAATCTCGTTTATGGCGATTAGTTGTATACTGTTCCTTTCGTGGCAGTGTGAATTACTACAGAGTTGAAATTCACCATGAATGAAAGTCGAAATACTCACATATTTCTAATATCAGTCATTTATAACAGGACTTGACATTCTGTTGACCCCAGGCGCTATCAGTCAATTCACTTATTTTTATCGATTGGACTTTGCTAAAATACTACCATCATTTTCGACATATAACAAAAACACATGGCCCACAGCGGAGGGATTTGGTCTCCCAAATAGATGAAATAAAACACGTACGTATGGACATTATCGAAGCGTTCAATCCCATCGTTTTTTCAGATTTGATAACGTCAGACCTCCTGCCAAAATAATCTCGTAAATAAAAAGACGCGTTCCCCGTGCCAATGTTACGATTATACTCCAAATTGACTCTTTGGGGGATAAACAATGGGTCAACTTGATTCAGTCAACATGAATCTGACCCAAGCAGTATGATGATTCCAGTCCGTCACCAATTCACTTGTCTGAAAAGGCACACCAAAGAGTGTATGACGCCTTGTCTCAATTCAGGCCGAATCAAAAACTGTGCACGCCGTCGATCTATATCTGTGATCGGTGTAAACGAGAAACAATCCACCACTCTGATCGTTTCTATATCATCGGTAATTCAGTGTACCGCTCGAATGTAATGCATCAATCAATAGTTTATTTTTGAAGAATTATTTTACAATGACTGGAAAACCGACCGAAATCGCGAAATTTTATGATTCAATCTTTACTCAGTCAACCATCAAAACTATTCAGTTCATTCTCTCTTCACTAATGAAATGGCAGTACTCAGCAAACTATCATTCATCGTTTTTTGAAACATCATTTCGAGTATCCATGATTTCGAAACACTAGAAGAGGCAAGAACGAACGTTACATTTGAATGGTCAAATGACAAGAGGCTGACCCCGCTTGAATGTGCAACAGAATGTATTAAATACATTGACCCATTTAAAAGAAAGAGTCAACCTCGAAACATTGAGAGCCATAGCCGATGCTTCAAAAAACGAGTTTCTCTTCAAATGGTTCAAAACCAAATTAAATGAAGCACTATGATTCGTCACAAATTACGCTGACATCCTTAGCAGCCTGGAAAAAGAAATCACTCAACTAACCTCACCACGATCAACGACAAAAAAGAAACATTATAGGCGATCTTCTGTTCGAGGTAACGGGCTTGGCTTAGCTACAAAGAGACAATTGAAGTTACTAGCTCGCCAAATTGACCACTTTGAAACGAGACATCTAGCCGATCATCATCATCAAGACATCGGCTCAGATATTGTATGCCTCAGCAAAACAACCGATTGACGAATTTCTAGACTCAAATTCCAACAAGAACAATCTTGACATGATACTTAAACTACGTTCCTTGCAAGAACGTGTGGACGTCAACACAACATTTCGGGAGACCCACGAGATGAAAGACACAATTTTAGTATATCTGTTAATTACTGTTGATAGAACACATTTTATGAATGAATTGGTTTTCCGATTTGAAAAACATTGAGTACGTATTCATGCGTTAATTAATAATATTCAACCCATTGAATTTATGTCTCACCCAAAAAAAAATCAGACAGCATTACTAGACATCTCCATATTTCTAAGACAAAATTAACCAAATTTCGAAATTATACATATTTTTATACCAAACTTGCTATTTTTACCATCAAACTACTGAATCACTGTACATATAATTACGTATACCATTGACAAATTCAGACTCCGCTTATAAATTATACTCGATTATGTCTTTACCAATCATTACTCCGCTCATCATTCACGATTCGATTGACCACATTCTGAATAATTTGTACATACAGATTTTTGCGATATACATGTACTTCTTGTTTTCACTCCAAAACTTACTGCTTATTTGATCCCTCAATCAAAAGCTGTTTTACTTGGGATTGACGTTTCCACGTTTCCACGTTAAACTGATGTGACGACATGTCGGTCATCAACGATTTTCAGAAAAGGGTGACTGTCGAAAAGTAGGACACCACTTATTTAAAATAAACAGTTATATTGGAGAGAATGAGATGACATTTTATTATTATCATTGTAGATTCAATAAGCAAACGTAGTTCGTTCTTTGACGGTAAACACGTACGCATTGCATACAGAGCCTTTTCAATGGCGAACATCGACCAGTAATAATAGCATACACTTTGTATGCTAATTCATGTTTAATAAAATGTTTTGATTATTGCCAAGATGTACAGGGAGCACTCGCTTATCCATTAGGCAGATTTCATTATACATTAATTGTCAATTATAATATCTTGACCGTATTGTTTACACTCTCGTAAATCGACTGTTTGACGTGACTGGGGCACCAGTGGACGAGGAATGCATGCGTGCACGTTACATTTCGTCAACACTTTCATTGACAATAGTATCATTTGCAATATGGTATAATATCAATCGACGATCCTCTGAATACTGTATGTATGTATGTATGCATGTATGTATGTATGTATGTATGTATGTATGTATGTATGTATGTATGTATGTATGTATGTATGCACGTTGTAGTTCGAATGATTAGATATTTCTTTTATTTTGCCATTTTTGTCGATTCTTTCATTATGAACAGTGTTGACTTGCTCTCGAAATAAATACTTTTACACCGATGTTACCGTTTGTAATGTTTATAGTGTGTACGTGAAAGATATTCGAATTTGAAATAATAATTGAAGACACAACTATATAGTCTTCAAATCAGCTGGGTGTTATTATTGAAGTAACGCATGAGGCGTGATATTGTTGTAATGGGGGTCTGATCGCGTTTCATAACTCCTGTATTGAATAATGCCATGAATCAAATTGTTCTAACAACATGGTAAACACGGGTCAGCAATAAGTAGCTATTTTATCGGCGAGGAAAGATCTGCTTCTTGATTGCGATTATGATTATGTCTAATATAATGTATAATAATCTATTACTCTACGTACACAACTTGAAGCGGGCTTTTCAATTCAACTCACTTCGGCCGTACACAACATGGCTAGTTCCCCCTTCGAAAGAGTGAGTGCGTGTGTTGTGTTAGCAACACTATCTGTGACCACTGAGCTTGTCAAATATTTACAAAGCACGATGTGATAACTGAGGTGGTAAACTGACCATGATGTCAATATTCAACCACCTAATTTGCACAATAATAATTAAAATTGAAACCGTATTCATGCGAGGGATCTTGGTTGGAAATATAACGAAGTAACAAAAAACCAGCAAAGTGACACAATAATAAAATCACAAACATGTGAATGTAAAGCAAAAAAAAAAATATGTGGTGGTTGGTTTAGGCATTTGGCATTTTAGGATTTTTTTTTCTTGTCGTAACCTGAAACAGATGTGGACGAATTTTCTTAGCTCAATGATTGTTTTGTCATTTTAACTTTTTTAGTATACCTGTTAGGTGTTCATTATCTGTCCTAAAGTTGATTTTATTGTATTTAGTATTTTAATCATGATTTTTTTTGTTTCTCCTTGTATACATTACAATTGAGAAGATACTGTTTTTTGTTCTCAATTTTCTAGTTGTAACAAACTGAGCAAATTTAGTCTTCAGCTATAAGGTTATTTTGTCTACCCCTTTCGATTTAAAAAGTATGAACCCTTATTCCGAGTTTCGCCTTAGCACAGCACTATGATTTAGATTTTTGATTGTGGTGAGATATTTTTCATATGCAAATTCTGTTTTAATTTTTCTGTAAGTTCGTAACTTTTTTTTTTATGATTTGTATTTTTATTTGCATCATGTAATGTTTCTGTGCTATGGATTTCAAAGGATTGTTCGAATTACCTGTCAATGTTTCAATGATTTTCTTTTTTGGCATCCTGAGATTTATGTGTATTCCAAAATATTTTTTTTCCATAGTCAAATTGTCTAAAATCTGATTCATGTCTTTTACAGAGATATTTTCTCAACTCTAGCAGACTTGCCAAATTTCTTGGTTTGCTATTTACTTTGATTCATGTCTTTTACCCAGTTGTCTTTTCCCTTTTCGTCAAGATGTATTCCAAGTTTGTGAGCTTCGTGAACTAGCGAGTTTGGGGTTAGAATTTTGATCCAATATTTCAATCTAGTTGCTATGGGGGGGGGGGGGGATATTGATATTTCTTGTTTTGCTATTTAATTTTAGAAGGTATTTGCAGTAATATATTTTCATTTTTTTTCTATTGGTCTAGACAGATTTGCCATAAGACGTGATTTTTTTTGGATGTTCTCCCTCGTCCAAATTTCATTTTTATTAAGTGAAATTTTATGTTGATGGGGGGGGGGATTTGAATATACAAAAACCTACACATACCTTCATAATAAAAAACACACAAATCAGGAATATTCATCGTAAAACAAGAAGTCCTTCAAGCTAGAGCAAAATGAAACAAATGCAGTACTAAGAAAAACTAATTCCAATCAAAACACACCTAAAAATATTCGATTCAATCGAAAACCAATTATGCGTTACAGTGAAATTGGTTAGGGTTAGGGTTAGAGTTAGGGTTAGGGTTAGTAGTAACACAGGTGGCCGTACGCCTGAAACCTCATTACATTTGTGAAACCCATCACGAGTATGTGACATTTTGTCAACCCTAACCCTAAATAAATAAAATAATTTTGATTTTCTTTACATTCAAATGTTTGTGATTTTATTATTGTTACACTTTGCTTAATTTTGTTACTTTATTGTATATAACCTTATAGCTGAAGACTGAATTTGCTCAGTTTGTGACAACTAAAAAATTGAGAACAAAAAAGAATATCTTCTCAATTGTAATGTATACAAGGAGAAACAAAAAATCATGATTAAAATATTAAATACAATAAAATCAACTTTAGGACAGATGATGAACACCTAACAGGTATACTAAAAAGTTAAAATGACAAAACAATCATTGAGCTAGGAAAATTCGTCCACATCTGTTTCAGGTTACGACAAGAAAAAAAAATCCTAAAATGCCAAATGCCTAAACCAACCACCACATATTTTTTTTTTGCTTTACATTCACATGTTTGTGATTTTATTATTGTTTCACTTTGCTGGTTTTTTGTTACTTCGTTATATTTCCAACCAAGATCCCTCGCATGAATACGGTTTCAATTTTAATTATTATTGTGCAAATTAGGTGGTTGAATATTGACATCATGGTCAGTTTACCACCTCAGTTATCACATCGTGCTTTGTAAATATTTGACAAGCTCAGTGGTCACAGATAGTGTTGCTAACACAACACACGCACTCACTCTTTCGAAGGGGGAACTAGCCATGTTGTGTACCGCCGCAGTGAGTTGAATTGAAAAGCCCGCTTCAAGTTGTGTACGCAGAGTAATAGATTATTATACATTATATTAGACATAATCATAATCGCAATCAAGAAGCAGATCTTTCCTCGCCGATAAAATAGCTACTTATTGCTGACCCGTGTTTACCATGTTGTTAGAACAATTTGATTCATAGCATTATTCAATACAGGAGTTATGAAACGCGATCAGACCCCCATTACAGCAATATCACGCCTCATGCGTTACTTCAATAATAACACCCAGCTGATTTGAAGACTATATAGTTGTGTCTTCAATTATTATTTCAAATTCGAATATCTTTCACGTACACACTATAAACATTACAAACGGTAACATCGGTGTAAAAGTATTTATTTCGAGAGCAAGTCAACACTGTTCATACTGAAAGAATCGACAAAAATGGCAAAATAAAAGAAATATCTAATCATTCGAACTACAACGTGCATACATACATACATACAGTATTCAGAGGATCGTCGATTGATATTATACCATATTGCAAATGATACTATTGTCAATGAAAGTGTTGACGAAATGTAACGTGCATGCATGCATTCCTCGTCCACTGGTGCCCCAGTCACGTCAAACAGTCGATTTACGAGAGTGTAAACAATACGGTCAGGATATTATAATTGTATAATGAAATCTGCCTAATGGATAAGCGAGTGCTCCCTGTACATCTTGGCAATAATCAAAACTTAGCGCATTGTATTAAACATGAATTAGCATACAAAGTGTATGCTATTATTACTGGTCGATGTTCGCCATTGAAAAGGCTCTGTATGCAATGCGTACGTGTTTACCGTCAAAGAACGAACTACGCACCATCTCTATAATATGAAACATTTACGATTTCTTGACCCGCTTCCCGTTTGCTTATTGAATCTACAATGATAATAATAAAATTTCATCTCATTCTCTCCAATATAACTGTTTATTTTAAATAAGTGGTGTCCTACTTTTCGACAGTCACCCTTTTCTGAAAATCGTTGATGACCGACATGTCGTCACATCAGTTTAACGTGGAAACGTGGAAACGTCAATCCCAAGTAAAACAGCTTTTGATTGAGGGATCAAATAAGCAGTAAGTTTTGGAGTGAAAACAAGAAGTACATGTATATCGCAACAATCTGTATGTACAAATTATTCAGAATGTGGTCAATCGAATCGTGAATGATGAGCGGAGTAATGATTGGTAAAGACATAATCGAGTATAATTTATAAGCGGAGTCTGAATTTGTCAATGGTATACGTAATTATATGTACAGTGATTCAGTAGTTTGATGGTAAAAATAGCAAGTTTGGTATTAAAATATGTATAATGTCGAAATTTGGTTAATTTTGTCTTAGAAATATGGAGATGTCCAGTAATGCTGTTCTGATATTTTTTGGGTGAGACACAAATTCAATGGGTTGAATATTAGTAATTAACGCATGAATACGTACTCAATGTTTTTCAAATCGGAAAACCAATTCATTCATAAAATGTTTTCTATCAACAGTAATTAACAGATATACTAAAATTGTGTCTTTCATCTCGTGGGTCTCCAGAAATGTTGTGTTGACGTCCACACGTTCTTGCAAGGAACGTAGTTTAAGTATCATGTCAAGATTGTTCTTGTTGGAATTTGAGTCTAGAAATTCGTCAATCGGTTGTTTTGCTGAGGCATACAATATCTGAGCCGATGTCTTGATGATGATGATCGGCTAGATGTCTCGTTTCAAAGTGGTCAATTTGGCGAGCTAGTAACTTCAATTGTTTCTTTGTAGCCAAGTCAAGCCCGTTACCTCGAACAGGAGATCGCCTATAATGTTTCTTTTTTGTCGTTGATCGTGGTGAGGTTAGTTGAAAGATTTCTTTTTCCAGGCTGCCAGCGTAATTTGTGACGAATCATAGTGCTTCATTTAATTTGGTTTTGAACCATTTGAAGAGAAACTCGTTTTTTGAAGCATCGGCTATGACTCTCAATGTTTCGAGGTTGACTCTGTCTTTCAAATGGGTCAATGTATTTAATACATTCTGTTGCACATTCAAGCGGGGTCAGCCCCTTGTCATTTGACCATTCAAATGTAACGTTCGTTCTTGCCTCTTCTAGTATTTCGAAATCATGGATACTCGAAATGATGTTTAAAAAAACGATGAATGATAGTTTGCTGAGTACTGCCATTTCATTAGTGAAGAGAGAATGAACTGAATAGTTTTGATGGTTGACTGAGTAAAAATTGATTCCTAAAATTTCGCGATTTCGGTCGGTTTTCCAGTCATTGTAAAATAATTCTTCAAAAATAAACTATTGATTACATTCGAGCAGTACACTGAATTACCGATGATATAGAAACGATCAGAGTGGTGGAATGTTTCTCGTCTACACCGATCACAGATATAGATCGACGGCGTGCACAGTCTTTGATTCGGCCCGAATTAAGACAAGGCGTCATACACTCTTTGGTGTGCCTTTTCAGACAAGTGAATTGGTGACGGACTGGAATCATCATACTGCTTGGGTCAGATTCATGTTGACTGAATCAAGTTGACCCAGTATTTATCCCCCAAAGAGTCAATTTGGAGTATAATCGTAACATTGGCACGGGGAACGCGTCATTTTATTTACGAGATTATTTTGGCAGGAGGTGTGACGTTATCAAATCTGAAAAAACGATGGGATTGAACGCTTCGATAATGTCCATACGTACGTGTTTTATTTCATCTATTTGGGAGACCAAATCCCTCCGCTGTGGGCCATGTGTTTTTGTTATATGTCGAAAATGATGGTAGTATTTTAGCAAAGTCTAATCGATAAAAATAAGTGAATTGACTGATAGCGCCTGCGGTCAACAGAATGTCAAGTCCTGTTATAAGTGACTGATGTTAGAAATATGTGAGTATTTCGACTTTCATTCATGGTGAATTTCAACTCTGTAGTAATTCACACTGCCACGAAAGGAACAGTATACAACTAATCGACATAAACGAGATTAGGTTTGTTTGCTCAATGTTCGTTATGTCCAGGCGCGATTCGATACACGCAGGTCGAAATCCATGCATATGGGTAACGCTTTAAACTTGAAACCCTATTCAATATCCCTGCTTGCGAGTGTTCATGTTTTAGATAACATAAATATACAAATACACCAACATCTGTTGTTTATCATCTACGTGGGAGGTCTATTTCACGTTGGGAACACTTATGACGCGCGAGTTATAAATAATCCCTATGCCTTAAACTTAATCGTGTGATTTAGTTCAAACTGGCATTCACGAATGTGCTTTGGAGTAATACACATCGCTCAAACACCGATGACTATTTTTACTCGTACGGTAGTCATGTCACGGAATTTAAAAGATTTCTCGTACGTGGAACTACAATCATCGAATAATTTCAAGCCATGTGTGGCCAATACGTTCTGTATGACTTGTTGCATAGATCTTCTTCGTCGTGGGAAAACGAAAATCGCTACGTTACAGCGTAAACACATTCCGTGTGATGATTATGTATGTCAAAGTTATTCTGTGAAACGATCAGGTAAATATATATTTTAACTCATAGTAGCATAGTCCGCCATTTTTTTGAAAACCAAACTGTACGTCGATCAACCGATTTTGCATACTTTGCATTTTAGCGGGTTTATGACCGCATTTTTACGGGGTGACTCATACTTTTAAATTTCCAACACATAACCCTCTTTATATAACTATCGGTTGTTAATTATTCTCTTTCTCTCTCTTTTTCTTCTACGACAGATGAGCGATTCTGATTAGAGGGATGGAATAAGGAAAAAAAAGTGTACAAACTGTCTGACTCAATGAAAGAATGTAAGAATTGTGAAAAATAAACAACATATGTATATAGAATGAATCATTTTTTATTGATCAATGTTTACTATTTTTGACTTTTCTCGTTAAGAAAAAAAAGTGTACAAACTGTCTGACTCATTGAAAGGAAGTAAGAATTAACAACATATGTATATAGAATGAATTATTTTTTATTGATCAATGTTTACTATTTTTGACTTTTCTCGTTTCTGTGTTTTAATCGAATCGTTTATGTACTCATATTTATTTTCGTGCCGTTAAAAATAATTTACTCGAAAAAAAAGCAAATACGAAGTAAGAAATATGAACAACATATGTATATATAGAATTAATTATTTTTGACTGTTCACTGTTGACTTTTTACTCTTCCGTGTTTTAATCGAATCGTTTATGTACTTGTATTTTTCGTGGCGTTAAAATAAATTTAACCACGCCACACATTTACATGTATATACGTATTTTTCGAGGTATTAAGAAATATTTAATCATTAATCGCTAAACATTTACACGCTATGCAACTATTTCCCTTACTCACATCGTATGTGTGTTTTTTTCGTGCATTAAAAAAAAAACTCAACCACACCATGAATGTATATTCTATGTCACTAATCTTAGTAGTTTTAACGATCTTTTGTGTAATAAACTCTGTTAGTTTTCAAAAATGCCGTGTACTGATTAGCGTCTACTTGGATTGCTATATGTTGCGAATACAAAAATACAGATATATAGCTACTTCCGAGGACATACACACCTTCCGAGGACCTTTTTCATAGTCCTCGGAAAACATAATTTATATTAATAGTTAATTCGATTATTAATATGTTTTGTGTAGCTTAGGTTTAGTATCGGGGGAAGGTATGGTTCACGTTATATTAATATTAATATAATTATACCATACCTTACCCCGATACTAAACCTAAGCTTCGCAAACATTTCTATGTTCAGTCACGGAATATTCAACTCTTGTTTAATTAAACTTAATTAAAATGCAATTCTCCATTGTATTGCATTGTAATTGAGTTTAATTAAACTCCAATTAAAACGCAACCCTATATAGGAACGCGTTTTAATCGAGTTCATATCGCAACTATATTAAAAGTTAATTCAACTATATTAAAAGTTAATCCAATGAAGTCCTCGGAACATATAGCAATACAAGTATGTGTGTGTGTGTGTGTGTGTGTGTGTGTGCATGTGAGCGCCTTCTAAGGCGACACTATAGGTACGACCATGAGGGCGTTGTTCACGGGATGACGTCATAACGATGACGTCATATTGGGATGGGTTGACGTCATCCCGTGACGACGTCATATTGGGATGGGATGACGTCATCCTATCCCAATATGACGTCATCGTTATGACGTCATCCCACGAACAGCGCCCTCATGGTCGTACCTATAGTGTCGCCTAAACTACTCTCATACTTTGTATATCAAGATAATCATTTATACAATAATTTATTGAAATGTAACATATAATCTTCATCACTTGTTTTTAGGAATTACAGTGATGTATATGATGGTAATTATGTACAATCAAAAAAGTGTAGTTGGTAAAAAATGGAGTTTTGTAGCTATTTCAACCATTTCGACATTTGTTCTTATTAATAGTTTAATTTATAATTTTGGAGGGTGGTACAAATTTATTATGTCATACAAAATTGTCATTTGTATTTAAACCGACACTGATTAGTTTTGTAATGTACTGTCAATGCTTTGTGAAATTAGTTGAAATTAATAGATTCTTAGTTCAGTCTATTTCTACGTATTATAAACGATTCATACTTCTTTGTCTGTTTGGAGCATTTAGGTAAACAGAATGGGAATCAATTAAAAGTGCCATTGCTCCAAAAAACAGCTTTTCAGACAAACATAAGTTTTTACTAAAATACCGTTATGTTTTTTCTGTCTATTTAATAACATGTGTTATTGCTTTTTATCAAATATTTCCAGACTTCCCTAACATTTCGCAAAAAATAACAGAATTTCAAATTGATAAACACCTCTTTTAACTGATTATATGTGGTGTATTCTTCATCGCAAGCTAAATACCGTATTTGTCAGATATACCGCCTACCCAGCACCTCCACGCTCATGGGAGGTGTTCCAGCAGATAGGCGATCTTTTGGTTGCAAAAAATCTATTTGAATTGAATTACGGGTCAAATATCAAGTGCAGATCAAAAACGTGACCAGAAACGTGCCGCAGGTAATTAATAAGGGGTAATTTTTAGAACATTTAAATCGATCCTGGTGCCCCGAGTTCAATTTCCGTATTTCGTAGTCGATGACGCCTATTTAAGAATATGATGTGAAATTGTGACTAGAGTGAATTTGTAAACTCCGTGAAAAATGTGAAGAACATCGGCAAGATATGAACCAAACAACATCGCCTAGGTGGGGTTTCGGACAAATATGATATATATTTTATGACAGTTAGAAATTCGACTTTGTAACGCCTTACCTAAAAATGTAAAGTTCAAATAATTGCACCCACTGTATAAACAACTCAAATTTCCCAATATCTGCATTCCACGCATTATATTAACCTTAGATGTTGCGCCTGTACCCAAACCCAACATATATAAAATATTGTTCCAATACACAAATGAACATAATTATCTAGTTATCGACCCAGAGTTTTGCATATTTTTACATGACACCTTACTACTGGTATTATTTGTTTTTGATGTTTTACAACAAATAATTATCATTATTATTACCGTTCTAGAAAACAATATTTTTGTGTAATGGGCATATACATATTTGGATTCTCAACTATATGAGACCACATAATCAATATTTGATGAGATTCACCAGACTAAATTCAATAACAGTTTTGTTTAATTAGTTTCATGATTCATTCTAGTCGGTATTTAAATTTTCTATATTAAGAAATAAACAATGATTTTTACTTAGGAGAGTATTACCGGATTTTTATTTGCAATTTCCTCGATTCGATTTTTTATGAATACTTCTTCATTAAAAGTCTAGAATAATATGCGTCAGAAAACATTATATAAACTTTAATTTGATTACAAGCACCGTCTAACTCGTTAATCAACATAATGGTATCACAGCACAGTATGGTATTAGTATTCGCCTTATTGTCGGGGAGGTGGGCCATGAAACTGAAAATGCTAGGTCTGGATTCTGGACTAGTATATTCCGCTATATTCCGTGTTTTGACTAACCACTGGGCGCCACGGCTACCCAACACACTTAATCCCAACACATATTTCACGCAAGGTGATCATAGGTAGAAGCATATGTCCCAAAGATTAATAAACAACACTGCCATATAAACGTTAATATCAGACACAAATAGCAAGCACTCGTATAAGTAATGTTTAATTTAACGTTTAATTAGTAATATTAAAACAAGAATGGAAAACACGAATACTGAACTCATTTCTTTTTTGATTTACCCTTACAGCTAGGATTGTCAGCGTGCAGCCATTCTACACGGTCGTGCAAACAAGAGGGTTCCAATCGTTGTTTTAATTGACACGTTTTCAAGTTTATTGTTCACCTTATTATCAAGTAACGCAGTGGATGTATCATGAAACTACGAACATGATCTTGAAAGGCCGACGAATCTGGGCACGTGATTTTATTCATGTTATTAACATGCAAACCAGGTCATCCGAGGGTCATTACGACTTCATCTGACTTGACATACGGCAGCGTAAACCTTCCTGTTTTTCTCACGTCTGCGTTACGGTTAAGTATTATTTTTAACAGTTTTTAACTGCGGTAGTTGAAGGTGAGTATGTAAACTACTGGGTATACGTAAAATGAGAGATTCTGTCGTGATTATTCGTGATAGGGTATTGACTAGCTGGATTACGGCAGGGTTCCTTTTAAGTGAATATCAATTCAACCAGACCCTTCGATGGCCCCATTGGTGACCGATGTTGTTGGGCGCTTCAATCAATAGAACGACCCATGCAGAGGCGGCGGTACGGAATTTTGCATGAGGCACGTCATTTTGCATGAGGGGGCAAAATCTGCTCACCATCCCTCGCGTCGAAGTCGCGACCCTACTAGGGGTCCGGGGGCATGCCCCTTAAAAATTTTGCTGACACAAAAGGTTTCAGCTTCATTTGGGGGGGGGGGCATTTTTTTGAGGGGCGATCGCCCTACCCTACCCCCGTGCCGCTGCTACTGTCACTCGGATTTTGAATGAATGTGTACGGGTATTAAATACCGGTTACACGGAAACATGTTTTAAACCTGGAATTCTTTTAACAATGTATGTCTTCGAATTTAATTGGCTTGATACTTAATTATTTAATTGATTGATTGATTAAAAGTCCGCGAATCGACATAGCATTGTGATGGTAACTCACACACAACACTCTTCCTGTCAACCCGGTAATTATAAACCCATCACCGATCTGTTAATTATTAATACTATTAATAATCATTTGTTCAACAAAAATCAGCTCTTTACAATATACCCCATATTCTTCATCATTACCAATAATATAGTGTCATTACAGAGTCGTAGTCATTACCGGCTTCCAAATGTGGGATCGTTGGTCTTTCATTATAGGTCGTAAATTTAGTTCCTGTTTTCTTCTTAAAAATTTACAATGTTGCTTTGCTTTTTGGGCCCTCAGTGAGCAATTCCGACCTCAGTATATGTTTACTCTTCTGCTCACTGCACTATACGTATAGTTACCGTTGAAGGAAACCTTCTGTCCCTACGCTTTTGGAAATAATAGGAACTAAAAAGTGTACAACTAAACAGGGATAACTTTGATCGCACAATCAAGTATATATCTAAGAGAAAATTGATTTGGAAAGAAAAGGCTACTTTGAGAATTATAATTTAACCTTAAAGTATACACATCACAGAAACCAGTACTGTTCTATTGTGCGAACACAACCCTATATATCTGGAAATCTGACTGAATTTAATTTCCTGTGTGTCTCAAAGCGGTGTAATACATTTATAATGTTGTGATAATAACACTGCTAGTTTTAATATTTTTTTAAATTCCTGTTTGCTTGCATTTTAGACAAACATGGCTGACCAAAATGACGAGTCATTGAAGTCTCAGAATGAAAACGATTCCACGGCGAATGTTAACAGTATCACAGTTGAAATGAAAGGAGGAAGCCGAAAATTGGATCTAATGGAACGTATGTTATTCGAGTTCAGTGAAGAAGATGGTTCAGTTACTCTACCAATAGTTGTCGAATCTCAATGTCCAATGACTGAAGAACTACTTCGAAGTGCCGCCATTTTGCTGAAAAGACGTCATCCGTTGCTGAGGTCCAGAGTTGTTAGTGAAATCGATGAAGCAACTGGTAAAACAGAACTATTTTTTAAAGATGACGTCAATGTCGATGTCGATCAAGTCGAATTACGAGTTGTTGATGAAGTTGATTGGGATGAGACGCAGGTTGCAGATGGGAAATTAAAATTCGACATTGTGAATGGTGATTTATGGAGGTTATGGCTTTTGAAATCTATCGAGATTCCAGCAGAAGAGCGTAAATTTGGACACCCATTCAGAACCAACCTCGTTTTAGGAATGCATCATGGTATAATGGATGGTAATACTGCAATGAGATTGATTGATGATCTACTTACATTCCTTGAAATGGTACAGAACAAATCCGACGAACTGCCTAAAGTGGAAAGTCTGCCAATGATTCCAGGAACGTATGATATGCTTGATCTGCATCTACCGTGGTATAAAACGTACAAGCTATTAACTATGGGATTGAAAGGACTGGCAGTGCCCAATAGGAATCCATATGTTGAATACCACAAAGATGATCTTGAAAGCCGGAAAGGTTTGGAGTCTGAAACGAGAATTTATCCCATGATCATGTCGCCAGAATTGACATCGCAAGTTATCAGTGCATCCAAGAAGAATGGCGTCACTGTACATGCAACCATCACCGCTGCCTCAACCACAGCGGCAATTAAATTTATTTATGGAGAACACGTTCGTCCTGGGAAGACGTATACGCTGAATACTTGGTGCAATGTTAACTTCCGTCGTTATTTAGATCCAGATCCTGGAACAAAGCATGTATGTGCCTGTTTTGGAAACCTTGAATTCCCCGTGAAGGCTAAATTGGTCAGCGATGCTGTTGCCTTCTGGAAGCTTGCTAAAACTTGTCAACGAACAGTTCACTATTTGGTTGACAACGAGGTGTTAGAGTTTAGCAAGATATTCAATTTTCTACTACGACTTGGATTTAATCCAACAAAGGCTATGGTAAAGGCCATGCTGAAGATGCCTTATGGCTTAATGAAAACTGTATTCAGTATATCCAATATGGGCAGGTGCGATTTCGTCAGTCGAGAAGGTGGTCGTTCTTTCGAATTGGCCGAAGTTTACATGTGCGTACAAACAAAATCGTTTTATCCATTGTTCACCAACAACATCTTCACTTTTCATGGACAAATCTATTGGAGTCTTGTGTATTTCAACCGTGTTACCAGCAAGGAACGCGCCAAGGAGTATGGAGCCTTACTTGTGGAATGTTTGGAGATGGCGTGTACGGATGCATCAGCAGAATAACATAGTAGCAGCTTCAGATAATCCAATGAAATATATCTAATTAAGTAAACAATACATATCAGTAACAGTAACATCAAATTCAATTCGCAAATTCCGCCGTTGTGGTGAGCAAGAAACCAAACACTTTTCTAAAACAATTTTAATTCATATTGGAGATCCAATAATTTGAAAATGTGTTACCCACATACAGATTATTACTTCAGAAAAGTTTGAATGTCACTCTACTGTTAAGTCATATTTTTAAAATTTTTATTTATTTATAATTTTAAAAGCAGAACAACAGACTATTTTGCGGGTTGATTTATGTAGAATGAGGACAAGCTTAAAAAATTACATTCATGACAGAATTATTAATTAATTAATTAATTAAGTTTTTGTTGAACCTTTCTGTATTTCTAATTCTGGCCTTCGAACGAATTCATGCTAATACATGTATATGCTAATATAGACGTTTAAAAACGATTTAGTAAATGTATATGTAATTTTTCTAACAGCACCTCATTATTAAAGTTTTTATTATCCATAAAATGTACAAAGGTCCCATATATTTAAAGCATGATATGTTTTTTATGAACTAATTGAATGTATAATATTAACACGTTAACACGTCGTCTATGGGGTAAATGATTTTCTATTAAATCTCACACGACTCGATTAACCTTTATCCTGCCAGCCACATGCAATTTTTATATTGACTTGACCAGAATAAGGTTTATAAGAACAACATCATCGCCGTGGGCCACCAATGACTACCGTTGTGTAGGGGAAAGCTGTGTTCTGTAAGTCGGACGTTTGCCTGAGGCAAATGAAAATGTCAACCGGAAGCAAATTAGGGACCCACAATCTTCCATACGCATTTTATTAACACAAAGACAAACATTTTCTTGTCATGTTATTCATTTTATTTTCATTTTTCACTCGGTCTCTTAGTAGTGTCACAATCGTTCATATCGCAATATAATTATTGACCGAATTTTCTTTCATGACGTATCGTTCATGTAATTTTAGAACACAAACGTGTACTATTAGTGTACCACGCGTGATAATACTTCGCCATGAATAATAGACAGCATTCGGAATTTGCCACCGCGAGATGTTGTTTTGCCCCTCGATTAGCGTACTAATACTGTAATCGTCGCGTCCAATGGTTACATGGACCTGTGAATACAACAATATAACTCTATATGGGAGGGAGGGGGCGAACAGTATCACGGTAATACAATACAACGCTACGTTCATTTACGCATCGGGTCTTTCCAAGATTCATATAACGTCTACAAATGAACGCCTTGAATAAATGCTTTGGTTGTTGGATATACGCCGTGCCGATCGCACCGTGTACTGCATTAATGGCACTGCGCCGGCCAAATTTGATCGCAATGTCAAGAACAAGCTAACATAATTCATGTCTCAATCGTAATATAAACATGATAATTGAATGGACATCATGCATTTTATTTATAACGTAAATAAATAATATTACGTCTATACACAATAATTATTAATAATAACAGATTAATGTTAGGTACGACCGACTGTCGAAAGTCTAACTGTACACTTGTCTCCGTGCAAAGCGATTATGGGTGGTGTCAGAAATTGCGCCCTCTTGCGAGCAAGTTGTGTATTTAAGCTGCTCAGACGATTTTGTTATTCTTTGTGTGTGTGTGTGTGTTCGAAATAACGTAGAGGGCGATCGATTGTAATCACGCATACCATTCCCCAGTCTGGCATGACGGCAGAGTGCGTGAGAGGCAAGCAGAAGGTGAGTAAACGCCAGGTTTCTTGTCGTTGTATGCGTACTTAGAGTGATTAATTGTGGTAGCACATATTTTATAATCTTGCCATGTCCGCCACGGTGATCATAATCCCCTCGGATTAATAATTTAATTATCAGTACTACAGATCGAAAGCCACATAAACAATTTTATTTTGAGAACATGGTACTTTTCACCTGTTTATTTGGACATCGAATCACGTATGAACGTATGAGTAATTAAAGCCGGAAAATGACACAACTGATTATAAGAATGCTCATTTCATAGACGGGCCACTGTTAACAACAATATTATATTTGCATAATTGACGGCAACACGTTAGCATTTGTGTTGGTGTGGATATCCGATTTGACCAAGAATCTTGTCTCTATCAATCGCGTTCGGGATGAACTGTCTTTCCTGTCCGCTATGTGATCAGTGTGGGTGGCTCGTGTTTGCTCTCTAATTATATTTATTTGCAAACAATAGCCATGTACAGTTAATGAATTTAATTTAGAATCGTGACGAACTCTTGTATGTTTCTATGCACCCAACCCACGTTGATTTCTGTTATAATTGAGTAATTTGCATCTTAATATTCCCGGAGGCGTTTATCGTAGAAACCAACCATACTTCGCTGTTTCATAGACAATGTTGAAGTTTGTGACTGTAAATTGACAAATCTGTGAGAAGTTCGAATCGTTCAGAGTAGGTCCAATTACTAACATTTCTAGCGTGCTGTTTAATATATAAACTTGAATCATTCATCAGTGTATGATTAAGGGTGTATGCACTCAAGCGCTACCTGTTTGATCTTTCATGGTGGTAATGTCGTGCATGACATAGTGTATAATCCAACACAGGCGGCATGAATTACACCTCAAACCATATAAAACATATTCCTAAAAGTTCAACTATATTTCATGTCATTGGGAACTTCTGACTTAACATGATTGTTGTTCAGTTCAAGAAATCGGGAAAACTCAAATGTCGAAGTTCAAAGTTCAAAAGTCAAGTCCAGATCTTCCGATCAGTTTACTTTTTACAATAACGAACATTTCAACTATATTTACCGCAAAGCTGCATGATATATTCAAATTACGGTTGAATAACACTAACCATTAGACCATTTTTAAACAAACGATTCATATCGTCAGAAATATTCCAATTATGTTATATAAGAACACTTCATCTGTTTTTAATATTTCTATTCGGGGTTTTATCTTAAATTTGATTGAGATTGTCGGATGTCGGATTTATGATTTTAATTTTTACATTCATCAGCTTTCCACGTAATATTTACCTCGTCGTTTATAGCAACGCTTAGACTATATATAAATATTGCAATTGTTTGGTATGTAGTGCATATATGTCGGCTTTCGATCATGTTGGCTGATTTATTGTATATTGCCATCGGTTTATCTTGCGGCTGACAATATCTAGGGAATACAGGACGACGCACTACAAGGCAAGTACGGAGATGTGCGCAATAATGAGGTAGACGCAGTCGATATTTTTTGTACAGTATCCGCACAAATGAGGGAAACGTTTTATATTGCTGATTTATACACAAACATTTTGCTTGTCTGTGAATTGACCCCAAGCACCTTTCAGTTATCATCTGATAACAGCGCTTCACGTGGTACGAATGGACGAATGAGAACGCGCAATCTTAATAATGGTTAGCGCACAGTATTCTAATTGGCAATGCATAATTTGACGTCACGAAATATAGTATCAGTATGTACATTGCAAACACTTAATTAAATGACGACGAATCGTCAATTGGAATGTAAAACGTATTTAAAAATGTTGATTTCTGAAGTGGTTACTTCGTTAAAATTACTCGGATTTTGAATGAAGAGGAACTTGTGCTTTTGAACTCAAGTTGTCTAACCTTCACTATAATCATTGAATTATAAGTGGTTAAAAGCATTTCATAATAATATTCAAAAAAAAACATAATATAGGAACAAAAGATTAAAAGGAAATAGTTACTCCTGGTCACGTCATGATAGACCAATATCTGCGGTTCGTTTGATGTTCACGTTACTTCCTGTTTTGTTTGTCGATCAGTACTCTTCTAGTGTGCCAATAATTGATTTTGCCTGTAATGTATTATGCGGGCTCAATGACCTATTTTGAGAGTGAGCCGAATGCCTTTAACATACATATTCGCGTTTCGTGTTCGTCAGCTCCTTACTGCATGGCTGGTGGCAAGGCTGTTGACAACCCAATGACGTGATCGTTCAGTTGTACATAACGGCACACGGCTCTACTCCCGTGTTTAAGCAGCAATATCGTACTTCGTTCATCTTCAATGGTCAAATCATGTTATAATTCACGATCTACTCAGAACATATATATATCAACGTTCTGGTAAAAAAAACTATACAATTGAGTGTTTTTGGTAATTAAAAAAAGAGGAGAAACATTTTCCAGTTTCCGAAAACCCATATATTTTAATAATTCTGTTTAAAAACATTGTACAGCAGCAGGAAATTATCAAGTAAGATTGTTATTTTTTTTCAAAAAGTTTAGGAATACTCTGCTTATTTCTGCTTGATGTCAACATGCACATACACACATTTGAGAGCTTATGTGTACTTTAATAATGAATTTATTAATTATGAATTTCTTCTCAAATTATCAAACAAAACTTTTATTACAAACAGCTGAATTTTCCCATTGTTAAGACAGTTGGCCAATTATTCCATGACAGGTTTCTATATTACCATATGGATTAGGACGCGTAGTTCGATTTTCGTTTGAGTTTTTTGTTAATTATTGTCGTTTAGACAAGCTAACATATACACTGTCTTGTTTATGAACCGATATGAATTGTAACATATAAGACAGAACTTGCTGCATTAAAAGATAAATGACAAATTACATGGCAACTTGGAATAAGTAACACTCTTATTAAAACCCAATTTGGCTGTCACTGTGGGTTATTTAAATTGATCGAGTTGTTGATAACCCTAATAAGTAAGCGAGGGTATCGGATATATTTATTTGTTGAATTTAGACTTATAAAGGCCATTTTGTATATATAGGTTATAAAATGACACGCCCTTTATACATATTTTTGAAGTCACTCGCGCTCCGCGCTCGTAAAGGGTGTGCATTTCATAACCGGCTTCTAACATGGCTATGCGCCCTCCAATAATAAAATGTTGAATTAGATTAACCAAACATGTGTTTTTTTTGACGATCTCCTGTCAATCAAGATCAGCTGAAAAAGCCATGCTCTAACTAACTTCTCTCAATTTATACAGAAAATCTGATTGGTGGCGGGCGCATAGCCATGTTATACTATTAGACATCAGTGACCAAAACATCTAGGTAGCCATATGGCGTATACAAGTCATTTAGAAACTACCGCTGAAAATGTTTCGAATTTGACAAATTGGAGATTTTACTGAGTACCACTCTATTAGGCAGCGGATTGGAAGCAAAATATGTCTAAATGATCTCTCAAATAATTTGCAATGACATGGAAAGGAATCACACTCGTATGCGTAACGTTATTTTAGCCACTGTATGTAAGCCGTCTTGTACATATGGTTTTAGTGAGAATGTATTGCGTCTTACTTTTCTACGCATGCGTGTCAAAAGAGTGATGAGTAGAGGATTATATTGTATTTTTTGGTGTCCTCGCGGGTTTGTTACAAGGGTCTTTTTTGTTTATTATATATGTTAATTAACGATCTGCCATCAGTGTGTGTTGACAAAGCACACTGACAATAACGCGCTCAATATCGTGATCGTTACGTGTCTAAGTATACCTGTCACGGCGACCACAAAAACGAATGCAACAGCAATATTTCAGCATGGGACACGGTTTTGCCAACAAAATGCATGTAAATGTAGGTACATTACACAAAGTGTCACCACAGGAAGCAATGGCTACCATGTGAGCTATATCGATCATTAGCCAAACAGTGTCTCATACTGCAAGATTGCCATTCCATTCGGTCTTGCGGTCGAAGTGAAATTAAACGCGTTTTCAACGTCGCCCATATTGAACTAGACGGGACGTGACGACCACTTCCCTTTAAAGTGAAACACGATTTTACGAGTATGCCACAGTGTTTTACTGCGTAGAGCCCATGAAACAATATGAACGTGTTATAGCTCCGCAGCGACAATCAACGTGAATGAATGACTTTATTTGGCCAAACTTACAATAAACATGTAGTCACGTAGATTCCATCCTACAATAGAAATAAGAATATAATTTTATTTAGGCAAATGTTGAAGCTGGAACATGCCAACGCGACATCAAAATTACCAGCCATAATAGAGAACTGAATAAATCGAACAGACAGTGACACGAACAATATGATAGTTACACAATCATAAACTAAACAAATGTGTAGTCTACACTACCGCAAAGAAATATATTAGTTGCGCAGGTGTTGCTTACGACTTAATCGTGCCGTTACATCGAATTTTACATTATTAGTAACAACGGATTCTGTATTTGCCATTAAATGTTTACAACCTGAGATAGAAATGATGCTTATTGTGATAAAGGACACCTGTACCAAGATCGGAATAATAGTGATTATGTATTGGTAATGTTTATAATATAACCCGTTGCCACTCGCAACCATTAATTTTGTTTACACTATGATACACTCAGTGAATTATTTTTGTTTGCCTCGAAGGGCATGCGCGAGATATATGGGTCTCATATAAACAAATTAAAGATGGCAACTTTGACTGTTGCGCTGATCAACAAGTACAACGAGAGGCGTTAGCAAGCTTTATTGAAGTATTTTAGGTGATTGGAAGGTATCGAAGGATTCACCGGCGATAATTAGTGCACGTCGCGCCCAGATTTTCATTAGAAGAGCGCATTGGATTGTGGGAAAATCAATGTTTATCAACGCAAATGTCGCACATGCGCAGCGCGAGCACCACCACCCTTTAATAATAGCAACAATTGCAATTTTATTTTTGAATAGAGGGCAATCCAAGTTAAAAACGTAATTTACACCTGAGTCAGGTTTAAAAAACAGATAATGAATATGTTGCTAATGAAAAAGAAAACACATACAATAATTGAAAATATGTTTAGCGGTTCACTTAGTATGGTCATGGAGGTAATTACCTCCATGGTATGGTCAATGTCAATGTCAATGTCAATGCTTTGTTTGTTTTTAGATTATATTTTGAATTAATATACTCACGAACAATGCTGTATCGTTGCAAAAATCTGTACAAATTAAAAACTGTTTATTGACCCTACGATATGCAGCAACTTGAATGTTTTGCAAAAATCACTTATTCCCAGGAGCAAAAATCCAGGTATTTTCACCGCCTGGTAACCACAACTGGAGAAAACAGCGGTTGAAAACTCTAAAAAAAACTGTTCTTTGCGCTACTTGTTGAGACTCTCCTGAAAGGTGTAACGATATTACCTTTACGTATCCAACATATATAAAATGTAATGTGGTTGTTCAAAGTGTTTTCTCGAGTTTTGCTTTTTTCACAAGCCCTTCGTCCGGCGTTCCGCAGCAGCTCGCATATAACCCATCTTAAGACATTGGTTCGCGTCTTAGCAACATAAAACGTTCTGTGACGTAGCTCACGACACATACGCATTCCGCCAGGTCTAATTATAAGCCCAGATATTATACACCTTGTTAGCATATAACATATAAGTCTAACACGCATTTCGGAGACACCATTTCAACTGATGGGTTTGTTCATTCCAGATGAGTTCTTTCTAGTTGTCATATCAATGCACAATCTAGTGGAAATACTCTACCGGTTTCCTTTACATATCTTGCAGTGCTGCTTCTGGACCTGGTTAACGACACTCTCATAAATTGTTACTGTCTTCATAATTTGGAATACGATCGCTATGACTTCGTGCATCTGCTTCTCTGTCAAGCTTGTTATCTAGTTCACCCGGTAATTACGTGTTCTTATACTTTACACTTTCGAAAGGATTGCATCAACACGATCGCGATATTATTGAAAATGTGTTAAATATTTTGAAACATTCGCAAAAACAAAATTTCTAAAATTGAATAAAATCAAAGATTATTCTTTAGATCATGTATAATTGAGGTTTCCAGCCGAGTCGTATTTAAACGCACGTCACTTCATTTATAGTATATACGGGTAATATCTGTGTTAGTGCTGTGTCTCACGTAATATCACTTACATAGCGGCGGTGGGGGAAAGGGGCGTCGAAAAAATGGGGGCCCCTCCAAAATCAAGCTGAAACCCTCTGTGTAAGCAAAATTTGCCGCTCAAAATACAGGAAATAGCGTTGCAGAGGGTCTGAATTTCAAAATTTTTAGGGGGGGGGGGAGGTTGGTGAGCAGATCTTGCCCCCTGCAAAATTCGCGCCGCCGTCTCTGTTGCAGGTTAAAAATGCAACGTACGACTCAGCAGTTTTACCTGCTCAAAAGCGAATTGCCGAAAATATACCTATTAATATACCCAGAATAGAAGGACTGACAAATAGCGAAACAAATACTTCAGACAAACAAAGACGAACATCAAGGTAAAATTAGCAATTAATAACATCATCAAGTCCAGCCAATTATTAATGCCACAACATAGTCATTTGTGTTCCCCCTTTGGCGATATGTCAAGAATAAATTACAAGTTTACGGTGGTTTCCCTTATATAATTAAGTGAGCTCCTGTACATGTGAGTAGCCTGCGTGGAACCAAACACACGTACATGACCCGAGGGTCAAGTTTAGGATTGATCAGATTAATGAGACCATGCGTGTTCCAACGCAGCACTCGGAAGATTTGTTAAAATCTGCCCTCCAGTGAACGGTAATCCTTTTTATATCCACCTGTTCCGACTTGGTTTGCACAAGTCACCAATCAAGATATCCGAAATATACATTCTAACATTTGTCGGTTTCACACAATAATTTTGTATTGAACTTTGACATTATGTAGAACCACAGTGCCTAATTTTTAGAATCTTTTTAATCACGGTTACTAGTTACCGTGTTTTAATGAAGATGTTGTTTACCTTTTGTATGGCCTTATTTTGGCTATAAATTGCATCTTAATATACCCCATCTTTTCTGATTGTCATATATCTGACTCGCTTCATTGTATTAAAGAATAAACAAACAAATAAATAAATAAATAAATAAATAAATAAATAAATAAATAAATAAATAAATAAATAAATAAATAAATAAATAAATAAATAAATAAATAAATAAATAAATAAATAAATAAATAAATAAATAAATAAATAAATAAATAAATAAATAAATAAATAAAGCAAGCAAGCAAGCAACATGATTACTAATTTTGTAGTCAATTCAAGACGTATTCATTTCACAATCTGTGGAACATCGCCAATTAGATATAATTTAATTCTTTGAAATGACGCCTCAAGTGCATGCGTGTCATATCCCTCGTTCCCTCGTACGGACACCCGTGAATTCCCGTGGGTGACGCGCTGGTATTGAAACAATATCGTCACAATGCTACCAACAAGCGTTGTTCCTGAAACAATTATCACTTGCGAGAAATCAGTCTGTAAAGCATTTACTATTATGCATTTATTCAATGTATTGTCGGGAAACCTATGCGGGTATATTGAATCACCCTCGTATCATATGAACATTGCCGGCCATTTGGCACTTTTGCCAGTCACTAGAGCTGAAGATACAGTATAGCACTGCATACTCGGTAAATGTTCACGCATTAGAGTTCATTAATTATTCAAAACACGAACACAATATGTCGCCAAATAACAAACATTTCCCCGGTATCCGAACCATTTAAATGGGTTCATTCTTAAGAAATTTAGTGTTATAAAGCAACGAATATATAACATGGCATCTGGACCATTTAAATCGGTTCATTATCAATAGATTCATTGTTATAAAGCAACGAATATATAAACTTTTCCAACGCATATGCAAGTTACGTGGTAATGAATAATTAATGCAGTATCGGAATATTTCCGTGTTGACTAAATTATTCGACCATAAGATAAATCAGATACAGCATACTCTTTACTAAAAGAAGCAGTGTTGTTTTATTGTGGCAAAATAAGTTGCAATATCTTTATTTCACTAAAATCCTTGCTATATGACTGTACGCTACATATCACTGTTACAACCATACTGTTGTATCGACTTATATACATATAGATATACTTAATATGTCTGTTTGCAGTTACGTTACTGGACACACTTCAAACAGTACAGACCCAATCGCAAATATCACATTGACGCAAATGAGGTCTGACACATGAATTCAATTTAACCAGAGTGAACAATAACAAAATCCACTCTCTACGTAGCCGTTGCGGGTGATCGCGTCAGGAAACGCTATTTTACGAAACACTGGAGGTGAAAACAAACACAACCAGTATGTCAGAGTCAGAGGTTGTGTTTAATTTAGCGAGCTAATTACCCGATCAATGTTCATAGCAACTTAGTCGGGGGAATTACTTGAATGAACTGAAGTGTTTCCTAAATTGACATCGAGATATAGCATTACCAGACAATAATGTTTGTCCCGTGAAACGTGACCATACCTTCCTGTTACGCTAAGTTGTGACGTCATAATTTGACGATCGCGCAGAGCTGAGTGTACTAGCTGATCAATCAATCAATGAGGCAATTGATCTTGAGAAACAGAAACTGAAAGAGAAACAAACTGAAAAGAGGTGAAACTAAGAAAGCCAAATATGAACGAGAAATACAATAAGATTCAAACGTATAATATATTAGCCATTTATTGCGTTTTCGTATTTATGAAAGGGATACGTATAACTACGATGTGCGATGTTCACAAAGCGTGTTTTCTTATAAACGGTTAATAACATATACACAATATAAAATACTATATAAAATTGCTCTCTGAAGATATATGCGTTGCAAAATTGTGTACACGGGGTGGCAAATTATAAAGATCTGAACGCTAGATACGAGATGTCCGTCGAGTGAAGAATAATAATAATACAACAGAGGTCGAATTATGAGGCTATTTGATAACGTAAATTGCACAATGTGTGCTTATGTGTCATTTCAGACTCATTTTTACGTTACCAATTACTTGGGCATATCATGACGCAATGTGTGTATACAATATCACCACTATAATTAAAAACAATTTTTTAGTTTTTTTTTTTAAATAGAAGGATCATGCAAACTTATTCACATGTAGTGGCCATCGCATCTTCTATTTGTGTTGACATAAATGATTGCTAAAACAGCATCTTTCACTCGAACAACATCTTTCACTCGGTACTTAAGAAACACGTTACTTTACCGAATTATTGCCTTACATACCAGTGACCGTACAGAGACCTTTGTCACAATATTTATCATAGTGAGGTGAATATTCATACTCAAAATGTCCCCCACAAAGTACCCTAACATCGTATAATCTATTAACAACTGGAAGGTCACTGTCGATGACTTAATTTATTTTTCAATATTCATGTTTCATATTGAACTTTGTATATACATACTGAATTGTGACTTGTTATTATATAGTAATGAACTTGATAAATGATTGATTCACTCTGAGAGTGAACTGAGCAGTTCACACACTATATTTGTCATATTCAAGACGCATTTCAACAATCAATAACATAAACTAACATTATTTAAAACAATATCCAATAAAAGACAAAACAACAACAACAAAAACAGCAATCTATTCTAATCTGTAAGCCATACACTAACACTATATAATATATATTGGCCATATGTGACGACAGGTGTCAAACCTCCAACCGTAACTATATCGTACTTATTTCAAACGCACATAAAGTGCTACGCTTCTCTCACAACGAGTTGGAACATTCTTCTAATTTGTTCTAACGTGGACCACTACTATGACAAATAATAACAGCCACGCTTCATTTAATTTGCGTGTTTCAGCAATCGGCGAAGCATTTATATATTACCTAATCAACTATATGGAGACGTTTGGCAAAACTAATTTGCAGACAAAACAATCTGTCAGCACGACAAATCTGCCCATGCGCGAAAGAGCACTAACGCTTCGCTGCCGACGAAAATATTTTGCGGGGCTTACTTCGCACAGTAGTGTAAGATCGAGATGAAGACTTATCGATAGCAGACAACTATATGCATAGACGGCGGTGACATGATAAGCAATCGTGACTCGGGGTGTGAAAAGGTAGATACAGACTTCTGGTGTGGTTGTCGATCTTTTCATATGTCATCGGGGTATGTGATGTATGTGAGTGCGCGTGGGAAGATGTTAATCGGGAAGAAGTCTGGAATTACATATGAGTAATCTGCTCCATTATAAAGGCAACACATGTTCAATATCTCCTTGAATAAATCAACAAATGCGATTACATTTGTTTACCACCTTTAATAATAAACTAAATAACGATGGTATTGGAGAGTTCGAGTCGAATAGCACTATCATGCCCACACGCCTCTTGTTGTGGGATATCACTATGCGATCACAGTCATAGAAGACACGTTATGCGTGACACTGCAGTTACACAGATTTTGAAATTGTCCAGCTTCTTAAACAATAAAATTTGTTCCAAGTATGCTATATAGTACGTTACTCATTCGCACATGGTCTTATGCATATTTTATGTGGACATCTAAAAACTACTACTTTCATGTCACGTGTTTAATACTTAATGATGCCTAGATGTAAATAAATATTAGGCTCAGAGGTTTGTTGTACTTTTTCGCAATTATACATCGTATTTACCACTTTTGGTATTTCGTTATTACGATTTTTTGTACCCATCAAAAGACGGAAAACGTTTGTTTGTCGGTTGTCCCATCAATACACCCTATCATTGTTTCACTTGGTAAATGTTAAATATATTGTAAGCAAGCCGGTATTTAGCTAAGTATAAACGCGGTGTTTGTATTCTGCTCTAGGGTGTACTTTTCTGTCATAGAAATGTATGAACATGTTGCCACCATCTGTAGGTCTCTGATGAAAAGACTTCCTTTATACATTTATACATCGTAGGATTTTTTTATTACGTTGTGTGGAGATATAGAACATTATTAAACTGACATTTCACAGTGCACTGCCATGATATATGTAAAACAAGACACATACTACACTGCACTAATCTCATGTAACATTAAAGGGTGGTGGTCATCGCGCTGCGCACTCAAGTGTGCGAATGTTATCACGGTATTGTTGAAATTGATTTCTAGCAATCCAATGCGCTCTTTTAAAGGAAATCGCGAGTACGAGTTTTGACCTGAGCGCGACGTGCACTAATTACCGTCTCAGTCTGTACTCCTTGCTCAGCGCAAAAGTCCAAGACGCTGTCTGTGTTCATATGAGACCCATATCTCGCATATACGTGACGCGACGACCACCATCCGTTATGCGCATGACACTCGTTGGAATAGAAAATGATACGCCGTCTATGATTGGCTGTGAACGTACGTCTGAAGCAGATACCCGGTTTATTTCCCAGGAGCAGCAAGAACCCGACCTCTATAGCACGACATGACACCACTGTGTAAGTGATGTACCAGTCTTTGAGTAGTCTTGCTACTCGATTTGCCTTGTGTAAACAAGTGATTGACGTGGCTTGCACAATTCAAACGAGGGGATACTAAATTGGCGGAGGTCAAACGCCAAGTTTATCCAGCAGCTTGAATATATCTCCGCGGGCGTTAAAATAATTATTAATGATTGTATGTATGTGTATTTTTGAATATTGAACTTGGTGAGTTGATTTCTGCAGCGGGGGTTCTATCATAATACAATGTACATCGTTTGGTGAAAATATAAATATTACTTTGGGATTCAGTTATTTAATACATGATTGACAACTGGTTAGCTTTATTTGTAATCTCACATTATCACGACAGTTTCGTTATTCTCATATTCGAAGTACACAATTAGAAGCATTGTGGTTATTCTGCCTGTGTATGTTTGTCTTATTAACGTTGTGACGACTTCCATTTAATTTCACAGCTACCAATTAAAATTCAATTCAACTATATTAAAACTTATTCGATAATGGGTATCGTCACAACGATGGTAAGACGTGTATGTTTGTTCTTATGTGTACATCTCTTCAACTGACACCTTAAGAACTGTTATTATATTTTGTTGCATAATGCAATGACCTGGTTAGTTTGTAGTCGATAATAGCGCATATTAATTACCTAACCTTCATAATAACTAAGCCACCCAAATGATTTTAATGACACTTGGTACATGCATATGAAATTACCAAATTTTCATAACAACAGCAACTTTTTAGTATCTCAAGACAAAAACACTTAATATATAAACGAGTATTTTTCCTCTGATATCCGCACATACTTATCACCCAATTTGTATAATAATTAGCCAATTTCCCGCTGTTCTTCTGTGACCTCAAAAACCACTCAACTGACTTTAGCCAAACTTTATACCTGCATATTAATAACCTAATATCCATACATCAGATACGTTTCTGATACCTCAAAAAAACGCTTAACATATTTAAATGAAACGTACGTATATAACTGATTGGGATAACTACACAACGTGTTTGGGTTGAAAATGGTGCATGGTAATTGCCCAATTAACATTTTATTATTGCATCAAAAATGATTTACTCAAAACTATGCAATTTTCCTCGATCACATCCACCTATCCGATTGCAATCAAACACGGTGTGTAGATGTACTATTAAAATACTTGCATATTAATTACCTAATTTGCCTTTGTATAGTTTAGGCAATTCACTAATATATCAACAATTACATTAAATTTAAAATAATGTCTCACACAGCGTTGCAGAGACGACTATACTATTATACCGACATTGATTATTAAAAAACAGTTTACCAAAAAAAATTGTATTAAGGTGAGAATTGAAAATAGCTTATAATATTGATACGTGAGATTAATGGGTAACCCACAAGTTCTGGACGTAAGATGTCTTGGTGTAATGTGAAGTATAGGCAACATTTTAGTCGCAAGCATCAATGTATGTTGTATCAAATGTTCATTCCCATTTTTCATGACTAGCAGCATCGTGACTGACCAATCAGCTCACCGATCATCAATATTGCAGTTTCGATACAATCAACCGTAATGCTTTACGAAAAAATAATCGCTTCGGGTAAATTGCTAGAGAATTGAAAGTGTTCATCTTGTGCCCGCTTATTTAAGTGCATTGGGCGCGATGTTTCAAAGGATGCATTTATATTTTACATACATTACTGAGGTCTGTCACGTTTATATTTGATCTCCCGGTTTCTTACGTGCGTGATCTCGCGTGAGTTGCGCGTATTCTCGTAGGACTTATTGTTTTACTAGTATACTCTGAATTAATTAAATTCGTGGTACATATTAGATGCATCGACCAGGAAATTAGGAAATTAATGGTATGAATTATTCAACCTGGATAATTTCCTGGAATATCAAAAATACAACACGCCCCTTTTAGCCGACTGCAGTTAACGCATGTACCTTGCACTTGATAAATAATTTGAAACAAATCGGATGAGACAGACAAATTGTAATTTTTGCAGAGGAGCACAAATATAGCCACAGCTGCTACCGGAAACAACATTTCAACAGAAAAATACCCCTATTTCGGGTATCTCGGTTAAATGAAAATTATCTACATAACTGTGTTCACGCAGTTTAAAATATGTTATCTCGTCTCACGTGACATTTCGTTTTGATAACAACTGCGATATCGACAATACATTGTCATTTCACCTGAAGCAGTCCTCGAATCAATCTTTCAAAGAACACTTACCCTGGAGCCCGTATATTGATATCCCTGCCATGCATGTGACGTCACGATTAAGTTACAGATGTTGCATCTTGATAACGTGTTTCCGTTCGATATACCAATCGAATTTAACAGAAATTGAGCAAACTAGATTGGATGCGCGCGCACCTGCTAGATTATCCCCCTGCGTTTGAATTGTGTGGGGCACGATACCAACTTCCTCACATTTACTAGCAGCTCGTTAAATGATAAACTGAGCTTTAACTGAGATTGCGACAGGATGGTTCGTCGCGCACACATAAAAGGAATCGCAGGGAACTGAATTTCTACACGACGTCTTCTCTGTGACCAGAATCTTATGGAATAATAAGGTTGGTAACATTTCCCATAATCCTTAAAAATACAACGTTGTGTCCGTTACCAACTATGCGATGTATTTATATAGATATATCAATGTATATTGTAATTAGTGGACGAATACATTATGTAAATTTTAACTGCGGAAGTGATCACGGCCCATTTTGCTTAAATGATCATATCATCATGTCCCTCACCAATTAATACTGCATTATACTACTTCAAAATGCACTCACTGTTTTCACCGCAATCAATGAGACGCAACATTAATCAGGAGATACAAAATAATTAACTCTCGTATTTGTCGACCTCATTGTCACCCATGCTCATATTTAATCGCCTGATGGTTCGTACTTTTCGTGTATATGAAAAAAACATCTTAAATTATCGTATATATGTCATAGCGCCAGTTGCACGAGATTCGTTATATTTCAGAAAAATATACTAGATATAGTTACTATACGGGAGTAAAATATACTGGCTTTTCTTTCTGTCACGGTGATTTAAACGGTGGCGGTCGTTTCGCGGCGCATACGCATACATAATTGTGTATGTAAGTAAAACACTATGTTTTACACGCATTGTACCCGTCGCGCAATGTGGAACATTTGCAACATGTGCAATTCACATTTACTACTTATTACTAATTCATTTGACTGTGTACCCGGCAAACCTCTGTGAGTAAATCTTTAATTGCATCTGACTTACGTACAAAAAATATATCCAAGCGATGCTAAGTCGTGTTTACCGGACACAGGTAACCCTCGAATGAAACGCTCCGGCGAGTGCCTCGTTATCTTTCGTGACATTTCGTCAAATATTTGGACTTGCGGACTTACTTTTATCTATTAGCCTTATGTTGCCATGGAGTGTGTTATACAGATCTTTGTTAACTCAAATATTGTTTGCAAGCATACTTTTAGCGGTATATTACCATGCATTGAATTCAATGTAGCTTATCCTGTAGCGAGAGGCGACGCTGATATGCTTGAGTGACGACTGAAGCGAGACAGTGACTTCGTATCACTGAAAGCAACGCACCTGTAGTGGATGAATTAATCATGCTCGTGGGTTTACTTTCAATATCATCGACATCGACAGACTGCTTTTAGCGAGGATACTATATCATGACGATCATGTACTTATATTCAATACACTATACGCCTTTGCTCTGTTTGCGGGGATTTTTTGATATTGAGAAATATGAATTCAAACGAAATACGCCAACACAGTCTGACGTGTTTCTATCAATGTAATTTACTGCGAAATACATGTTCCAAAAACATAAACACGCAGCCACTTGAAGAGTTTTACAGCTTTAGCAACCTCCCACAGCACATACATAGAAAACAGTAACTCGTAAAAATAAAATAAAAGGCATCCTTCAAACATTAATCATATAACTTAACGTGTACGAAGCTCCGTGTAACTATCATCAGAGAAATAATTGGCGTAATCTAATATGGTTAGAAGTTCGTAAAATAAACATAACATCGTTTTTTGGCACTTAAATCTATTTTGCTATATTGTATGCCGACACAGGATGTAATATGTATTAGCGTTTGAGCGTCTTTGTAAGTCTATTAAATCCTTCTGTTATATTCGCTGGCTTTCGCTGGCCTGTGATACCATACACGAAGCGTTTTCGTCAGTGGTTATTCAGACTACTCGTAATACCGGACACAGAATTGTGTGCAGATTACCATTTGTTGCAAAACGTCGAGTTAACATTGTGTGCGCAGATAATGAACGTCTTTTGAGTGGCACAAAATCCTATCATTGTTGTTTATTTTTATTTTATTCCCAATTATAAGCGTGGAAATAGTATGTAACAATTTTTGAGAACGTCTTACAACTGGTACACGCAAAATAATTGTTTCCACTTTCCAAAAGACGGCGGTTGCTTTGCGTTCTATAGTATATGTCAGCAAATATGTATTTTTGTGAAACATAATTCAATCTACTAACAATACTACAACCGACTTTTATGTAATGCATTATTCCTACAAACCATACCCTGAGACGCAGCGCTCCCATGACGTCAAAATGACGTATATAGGTAAAGGCAACTCCGTTCATATAGTAACATCTCTCAAAAACATAATCTTCATTGATAGACGACTACAGATCTAAACGATTTCCAAGCTTTCAACGGGCTTCGTATCACCCATTTACTGTCACGTTTACGTTGTTACGAACATCAAAACAACAACACTGTCAGCTAAGTTGCTGGCTTGTTTTCTAAGCGCGCTTGGAGATTGTTAAACGATTAGAACACGTTGGGTCAAACCAACCTCAAAAGTAGACGTCAAACTAAATATAAGATTAAGATGCGATAGTTTTTCAATTTATTTTATTCAATCGTATACATTTCTATAAAATAAATTGCAAAGTTATCCAAACAAAATATATGTACTAACACAGTATGAAATGTCAGGATAGTCGATAGTATGTCTGGTGCTGTCATAACGCTAGTAAATGAACGTATTTGGCCGAACAGCGCACCCTTGTTCTAATCAATCAGAAAAAAAAAATGGCGGCGACAGTACGTCATAGTAGCGTTTAGCCACTAGAGGGCGCGATTCATCACTTAAACACACAAAACCATATTCGTATGTCCCGCGGTAATTGCATTTATAGTGTTTTCTACTCATATATATATATATATTACAAGTGGAATAGCCGCATTTTCTATGCGGTTATATAATACTAGTATATTGTAAATTATAATTATGTTGTTATGATTATAAATTATGGAGTGAGTATAGAACTCGAGGTGGTAGTATAATATGCTACAATTGTCAGTCGTTACATCACTGGTTAACTTATTATTCATGAAATTAGTCAAAAAACAGATGTCGATACGACGGTGTACTGTCTGAGTGCACACTTTCAGGTATCCTCGTAATAACCTTATTATTATTATACATCTTTTCTTTCCAAGGATACATTATGGGAATGCCGAAATCCAAAATGTTTAGAACAGACGGAATCAGTGAACTTCTTTGTGTGGAGTCAAACCCTGCTGGCAGCCATGTTTGTTTTTATTATTAGAGGACGCTTACGCGCGTAATCATTCCATATTTGGAATTCGCATTTCCTTATATGGTAGAATGAAAATACCCCGTAAATACGGCAAAAATACGGCACGCTGTAACTTATAGCGTTACGTGACAGATGTATAATAATACCTAATATACCACACAGTGGTATCTACCGCGTTCAAATATAAGCACGTAGATACATAGTAACCTGTGCGGTTATATGAACTTCACAGTATTTGCTGAAATAAGTGAAACATTGACGTGATTAACAAATAAACTTGATATGCAGCGTAGCAAATAAATTAATTACCATACCTGAACTCAATTATAATCAATCACAAAAAGTGTCGTTGCAATAGCATTAAACGCGTTGATGTACGTGTGAGTTGTGTAAACAGGCTGTTTGTATGTATCCCGCGAGATGGATATATTAAATATATAATGTCTAGCATAATAAATTGCTGTTTTTAACTGAATATACTATATTCTGATACCAAACATTATGGTTTTGTTTTTGAACATCCGCAATATTGTGGTCGTGCTTTCGAACAGCCTGCTCCGAGAGGCTAAGTGGTTGTCCCCACTCATCATTCAGCATGTAACATAGTTATCAGCGAAAAGCGGCTAAGTTACGGGATACATAAACATACACATTTTCTTGACAGGCGTGGGCGCCTGGAGTATATCATCTAAAATCGAGGAAATATAAAAGAGGATTATTGAATTATTATCGGAAGTTTTATACACATACGTCTCACCAATGTCCATAAAAAACAAGGTCGTGATTGTTGGTTAGAAATCGAAATGTAAATTATTCAACGCTCGTTGTTTGAAAAATGGCCATGTGATTAATAGTTTATTACCTATAAGGATTAATCTAAAATATTAAAGACTTGTGAAAAAAATTGGAAGTAATTGGAAGTTTTTTTATTGTCTGAATTTAAAGTTTTTGCATTGAAACGAAGTAGTGAAATTGTACCTGTATATGTAAGGACTAACTACCCTAGAGACGAGTAAACCACGAGATTTCGACTACTTTCCCAACATAAACCGCCCGTGTATAAAATCGTATACTCGACTCCGAGGGCGGTTCATGCTATTATATGATAAGTGCATCCTAGCCATTATGTCGTCACATTGCATTTGGTTTGAAGCTCAAACAAAAATGATTTAGAAGAAAATTTTTGCAATCAACGTATTGAACAAACTGTGATAAAATAACTTTGGCAAAGTAATTAGGATTTGAAACGCGGGCTCGTATACGCTTGTTAAAAGCTTAAAGAGCAGTGACATCCGGAATCATATCGAAAGTGTCTTGTGAATCATTCTGACATCCCCCTAAATAAAGAATTCTGATAAAAAGCGAGGATTCAGCATGCTGCGTGACGTGATTATTAATAACTTATTTAACATTTAAGCTGAATTTGGCGATCGAGGTCAAACGCCGTCGATGTGGCGGCTTTCAGCATTAGCTAGGTTAACAGTTGCTGATTACCTGGAACTTGATCTGTAATCAAATAATACTTAATATTGATAATATTAATGCATTGATCAATGAATTCAGTGTACCAGATACCGAAAGTAAATTCGTGGAACTGTTTTTATCCAAGATAAAATTATGTGTCGGTATGCCAATAAAAGCTTGGATTCGATGCTTAATGTATTTTCGAATATAAATGACGCCGCTACTCAATAAATCATTTCGTGTCAATGTGGTTGTTGTAGTTTCTGAAACGTAATGAAGTGAGGCGTTTCTCGATCTTGATCACGTACGTCTGTTTGATCATCTGTTCATTTCACGCGGCAGTACATTGTTACGAATCAGGAATTGTTTGTCTGTTACACAATAGGCTACGACCTCCCATAACGCGTCGGGTCTCTCTATCCATTAGTGACATCGCACTGGTAACGACGTCAGGATAATAATAATAATAAAAAGATATGGGGAAACCTGATGAACTGAAAGGAACCGTAATTGCAGCAAAGTCTGTAGCGATAATACAAAACATGTACACATCTAATACACGTACGATATGTAGCATGTAACGTAATGGTACAAGTCATTATTCACATACTATTACTGCCTACTGCATATCGTAGGTGATCTACCGACTGCTACCTTCTAACAAACTCTTTGCGTTTCATTCAAGATATCTCGGGAGTATCAAATTACCATTACATAGAGCTCATGTATATTACGATAATCAAATACGTGATACTGGTAACATTTATATTTAACTACTTTCACGGGGAATTTAAATTTAAAATTCAGTTTCTCGTTGAATGTCAGCATTTATGTGCGACGGTGTACTACGTTAACATCTGATTTTTCACGATTTCTTTCGTGATTTTTTTGATCAGATTAATACTATTAGTTAATTTTGATTTAATAATTTCTAAAATAGAAGAAATAATAACTTCCCCTTCAAACAATTTTATGACTAACGTGTCATCACACGGATAACCGGACAATGAACTCTATTTAAAATAGGTTTACACATGATGTGGTAGAGATCTACTTTTTACGTAAATTAAATCTGTTCACGGCGTCGTGACGGCCCTCGTGACTTCCTTGAATACCTGAAAGCTTGCGACAGCTCTTCGATCAATATAAGATATTTGAGACTAATCCAGCCACTCCAGAACGTCGAACGCGGGCTCGGGGAAAACAGGCGGAAAAGCACCTGCAACATGAAAGCTGAATTAGTATTGCCATGATAGCGAGTCTAGGAAATTAACTTCCAGTTTAACTGTAATTTACGGCACAAACGAAAATCTAATCAAAAGTCAAAGGCTTTATAAGCTTTGAAATGTCTTAGTAAGTATAACGAAGTTTTTTTTCATTTAGCAAGCTTTCAAAGTTCTTAGTTTAGATTCAGCCTCACTGAAATCGCGCAGTGATAATCACATGGTGATTGTGTGTAATGAGGCATACTTTAAAATGAATAGGAAATCATTAACCTAGCGGAACAGTGGTTTGTGAAAAGTTATGCATTGTTCGTCTCCACGGTTGATCGCTCTAGATCTTTGCTCAAACGAGCCAATACTGCAGATATCGGCAATTTGGATCAATTATTTATTTTACAAGTATGTCCAAGAGATTTTTCTGAATTGTCGAAATCGAAATATAACACTTGATATTATTCCTTTGATTATATTGGGTTTTCATTTGATCGTTAATTTTCATAATGTTGAAAAAATAGGTTAGTACTCTACAACCAATACATTTAATGGAAACAAATCAATCAATTTAAATTCTAGAACGGGTATACCAGGTCGGTCATTTATATTTCTATCTCAAAAAAGACAAAAGATAACTTTTTGCTCAATCCATTGTTCTTTATTTTGAAGAGAAGACCACATTTTAGCTAACTGTCAAAATAATTTATTTCGTTACATTTTTATGACATGTGAGTGGCATACCATCATTATATCTCTCCAGGAAAAGTAAGGCAAGTTAATTAAAATTTCGCAAAGATCAACATAGAATATTCAGTTGTTTGAAAATTAAACTGTTCATTTTTACACATTAAATAATACAGGAACGATATAGGCTGAATTAAGAGCGATAGCATGCGATATCGAAATATACACAAATATCTGGTTATCAAATTGATTACTCATAGATTGTTCACATAGCATGCAGATGTGCATTTTGTAGACAACTCGGGACGTGGTTTACGTTAGTATGGAGTAAAACAACATAGTGTATATTTCATCACGGCGCCAAGGTTCCGCGCTTGTTACATGATTAACGAGCGCAGAGTGCCATCTTTCACATCATTACTGCGTTCTTCGTGTGACCGTGTCTGTATTTATCTGTCTGTCTAAGTCTGGATGATTATGTTGTCTCGGCGGTAACGTGGCATGATGTTGGGCAGGTTTTATTATATTACGAATACAGGTAGACATGTTTGTGTTTTTGGTTTGAAATGACTCACTGCATGTGGCAGGCGTTGTACACTCCTTGAAAGTTCTATGACGTTTAATTTGTGTCATTGTTTACAAACAAGCGTCTACCCATGAGCCTTTGCGTTTTTAGTGCGTGTTGTTATCGTCTCTTGGGACTCAATTCTCGCGCGTGCGCAGGTGGCGACCCCCCCCGCTTTAAGCTGAGGCTATTATGTCAACACTGGCAATGTCATTGAAATTTTCTGGGGTATACCTTGTCGTAGATATATTCTCTGTTTATTTATTTGTTGCCTCCGATGAACCATATAGTCTAAATTCCAGACGTGCACTTTACTGACAGGTCTGTTGGGTAAATTAATAAGCACGACTATTTGTGTAAGAAACATTTCTGAACAGAGGGTTACTCTTCGGTGTCCCGTGGTGTTCGCGGCTACTTATTCAGCTGATCTAATTGAATTTGAAGTCCTACGTACGGTCAACATATAACTTCCCCATCAACAAATTCCTCTAATTTGTCGACAACAACCACTTAAAGCCAGAAACACACCTGCTATAAGACTTCACTACTTAAGGGGCGACAGTCGTCGTGCCATGCCCTGTTAGATATGGGACTCATAGCGACGTACACAACGCGTGTAAATACGTTGTTTATTTACATGAAATTCGAACACGCGCTGCGCTTTAAAATAACTCTACTACTCTTCAACACACTGAAACTTTCAGTAACATCATGGCTTGTCTCTCATTAATGGGCGGTAGTGCCGTCGCATGCACGAGATATATGGGTCTCATTTAAACAAAGATGACGACTTTGACTGTTGCGCAGATCAACGAGTACAAACTCGGACGTTCCCATTAAAAGAGCGCATTGGACAGTGGGAAAGTCAATGTTTATCAAACACAAATGTCGCACATGCACAACACGAAAACCACCACCTTTTAATGCACGCAATCACTCAGCTGCAATACGGTTGCTGATTAGCTACTCGCACTGTCAAACACTTAGCCGGTGTATGAATATTATAGTCGGATGGACCGAACATTGTTGCCAAATTTGTCAGAAATGTGTATACTCAAAATTTCATTTTTTTTTGGAATTCATTTATTCACTTCTTCAATATGCATTGCCATTATTTATGTCTGTAATATGATTTATAAACTTATCCGTGTCTTTATGAAAAAACACACAGTTGTCCACTGTACTTATATATGACCGGTGTCCTAAATCATGGATAATTAAACATATTATTATTATAGTTTTGACACATTTAATGTTAAAATGCAATATTTCATTTGGATCCTGCGGAGGCGGCGTTTTTTATACGTTTCGTCCATTATGTAACAGGATCTTCCTGAGTAAAATTAAGAGACAGCATGATGCCAACCCTCACCAGATTCCTTCAATATCCATATCAACACTCGGAGCCACATTTTAGGCTTTATTTTTGCATAGTTATGGAAACTTGTGACTAGTACAAGGGAAACACTTGAAGCGTTTGAAGGTGATGCATACACACACAAATTGTAACCTTGATTTTTAACTGTTTGCTTATTTATGTGTTTTGCCGTCCACATGCTCGTAAAGTGAGTAGGTTGTAGCTGATGTTACCCTTGGAAATATATTGCAGGCATACGTATGTTACTAGGTATCAGAAATCACTTAGATAAAATTACGAAAATAAACACAATACATACTGTGATATTGACCTTTGACCTATCAGGTCTTGCAAGCCACGTGGGGGGGGGGATGTGTACCTAGTTTGAAGGCCCTAGTTATACCCCTGCAGTTCTGTATCAAAAACACACACGCAGGGAAGTTGATTTTTGATCCGACGCGGGGAACACGTGTGCCAAGTTTAACGACACTAGGTATTTGTATTTGTTGTGTTCTATAAACAAAACATACATGTATACATACAGCACTGAGGTTTGCACACAATTCAGAATCTATGTTTTGTTGTAATGAATATTTAAACCAAGAGATTATAATCATTGTACAGGATCTGACGTTTAAATCAAACTACTATACACTTTGAACATGCAACAATGTACTTAAATACAGTGAAAACGAATTCAGAATCACCGCTAAAAGGAGAAGGAATGAGCGCAATCTGGTATAATTTTATATATGTCTGATTTCAGAGACGAGAAGTGGAAATTGTACGAGTTGTCACAAGTGTCCACTCTCCGTGTTGAATGGATTACATAATGTTCATAATATTCAATGCCACGCCAACACGTGTCAGAGTAAAAATGTGAGCATAGTATTGCTAAGATTTTATCATTTGCGTGATTGAGCTATCTAGCATAATTACAACTATATACCTTTCCTTTTTGCCAAATTAAACTTATGGTAATCAGCTTATTAAGGGAAAAAAACAGTGTTCTAAGCCGGAGGAGATACAATGCTTTCTGACAGCCAATTATGCGCAGTAAAAGCGAGTTACAAAGTGAGGTCGACAGAAATGTCAATTTTGAAAGTCTCAATTTGGAATCTACTTTTTAATACATACACTCAGGCTGGCGGGTATGCGACACGTCTGCAACGCAACTAAACAAATTAGTTGAGAAGTAAGGTCGCAGAAAATGTTTGCGTTCAATTTTTAATATGTTATGTCATAGACAGAATTTAGGAATAGTTACATATTCAACATTCGTCTTGTCTCACATGAATTGAAATTAGTATAGGTACAAGGTTGTCGAACTCAGAAATTTCAAATATTATTACTTATCAGGAAATTGCTATATCCCGCACCATCGTGAATCTCTCAAGTAATGGTAATTAATTTATGCTAATTTAAAATAAAATGTATCTTCTTCGTTAAAATTAGTAATGCACTGACGTCGCCCACTTTGGAAAATAAGTGAGGTTGTTCATAGTAAATCGCGCCCTCTTCCATCAGAATTCCTGACGACAACCGAACAGCACGTGTGCAATGCTTTGCGCTACCTTACTCGCCTTATAACAATGTATATAAATGGTATGGTATCTCAACTGGTTATTTTGAAGTGGGCAGAGGAGTTCGTCAAGAAGACCCCCTATCTCCATATCTATTCATTGTAGTTGTTGAATTGTTAGCAATTTGCAATTAGAAACAATCAGTCTATTGAAGGTGTTTCTGTCTATTGTCAAAGTTGCATGCGTTACGTATATCGATGTATCCTCATTCGAGTTCAACCTCTGCACAGTATTAATGCCCTTATTCATTCAATGAACCCATTACGTAACTACAAATGTGTTTTTATAATCTCATATTTTGGCAGAACACTGATCACTGTTGCAACCCCGATTTGTTTGCAAACGTGTGCAAAATTAACACAAATTAGAAATACCAGAAGAGACGTGTGGGCGGCTGTAATAAATCGGTTATAAATGTGTACACATTGTACATCTGCTCTCCAATTGATTTCACACTGACGATATTTTAACGTTTAGCTCAATGTTTCTATTTCATTAGGCCAAATGATTGCCAGTTGGATTAATAACAATGTATTTTAGACCACCAGCACAACGAATTGTCAATAGTAAATAGACACTCCAACAAAGCACAATTAATTTAATTACTGTATTTAATTACCCTGTTCTCCAAAAAGAAATTTTAGAGTAGTGTCCTCGTCGTATATGCATGGATCATGAGAGACACGTGTCATGTTTGAATTCTGCTGATCACCACCATACATCAGACTTTGCTGATAAGCGTTGAATATTGTAAATAACCAACTCATATACCATATAACACGATGCATCATTGAACAGCTCATCATCAAATTTATTTTCGATGTAATGTCTTTATAATACAACCTCCATCTCTAATGCTTATCAGTGCTTTTAAAAAGTGTGGTTTAATAATACAACTCCTAACAGATCACACTTTGTGATCGAAATTTGTTTTCATAATGTTCTGTTAAGCTTTTTTTCTATCAAAATGTCATTCTGTTAGTAATTCACCAATGGAAAATAGAGTAAGCAGTAATGTTATATAAATACATGCATTATATAGCATCTTTATCATCGTCTTTTCTCAAAAACTATCAACGCCGTTTACGAGAGCTGTTGCTAATGACAATTTGATGATAGTCTTACGCCGTTTTTATCGAGGGGTCCGTTGCGGAATAGATAGCCTTTTTTATTAGAATCAGTACAGGAAATTTATATTTTCAAAACTGCGGTAACATTTTTAATAAAGTTTAGTGAGTAACAATAATATTTAAAATCATAGAAGAAAAATAAATACGATTATCCTGGATATCCTCGGAAATGAATGAGTATAACAGCTGTTTTGTACAATGGTAAATAAAATATGTGTAACATCCCCCTTGGGGGTACTCCAAGTCAGACCTGGTACGTAGGCTGGCAAAAACTTAAAATAGATACCTATATACATACTAAAAATCATATTGTTTCCAAGTTGAGGTAACATGAATTCATGAGATTCTTTTTTCACACTTTACTTATGTATTTCAAAATATTCGATCCTAATTACAGTAAACGCGTATATGCGTCAAATAACTAAATCACATCCCTATTACGCGTTTTTTTACTTCAGCTTGCGTACCATATTTTATTCAGAGAACCACCCCTGGGGCAACATCCTTGGATAACATACGCGCACCACGTGGATACGTAATGACGTAAACTGGTTATTTATTCCTTTAGAATCCATTGTTCGGATTACGACTTCTCCCTCTACGAAAGTTTTTTGTTGTTGCTGCACAACCTTCAGAAATTTACATATCCGGAGCAGTTTGTCCCCTAGAAGTAAATTATTCTTGATTAGTTTAGAACAAATATTTGGCTGAGAAAATCCCCCGACTATATATCTAATATACGATTACTACATTTACAACACGTAACACAATAAATCGCATCGCATCTTTTCTAACGGCAACAGAATCCATATTACCAATTATGCGATTATTATCTAAAATAAACGTTATATTATATTAAATATTGTTACACCCGGGACAGAACATAAAGAATGGTCATCATCATCGTCATCAAGCATATCCTAATCCCCCTGTGTAGACCAAATTATTTTCCACCTAGTTTGGCCCGCCAAGCAGTTATCGACAAGTGGTCAAGTATATTACCTGTTTCATCATCGCTCTGTTGTTGACGTGTGTCTGAATAATACATTTCATTGTACCTTTGTTTATGGATATTCGTCAAATCGCGTTCACCACACCCTATGTGGAACCGTATTTTTAGGGGCGTCACTGTTGGTTGGCGCGCTGTGCGTCTGCTGACAATGGCGAAGTGTTTGGTATTAATTTGTTTAGCACATAAATTTGTTGGTCTAAAGATAATCTTCTAGATAAGTATGATGGCTTAAGGTAAAAAAAAAATAACAGGATCGTTTCAGACTGGAAAAACAACGGGAATTCGAGAAAATAAGAGAATATTTCGATGTTCTTGTGAAACCGCATGAAGCCTCGTGTCAGTCACGTCACCATAGAACATTCTGACACGAACGTTTTTAATCTATTCGGCAATACTTACAGTGTATGTTTTTTTTTCAGGGTGAAAAGTACATTACATATCAACACATTGTCAATATCCCTAGATGGATTACATTGTCGCTCCATAAGTGATATCGGTTGTGTTTGGTACACGAGGGTACTTGTTTAAATGGACATTTCTGTAATTATTTGGCATGGTATAAAATAAATGCTTGCATTTTTTGGTTTAATTTGATATAGAATTTGCACTGTTAAAATTTCGAGTATCGGCATTCAATTTTACAGCCATTTTCGCCTCTTGGTCTAGTAGTAATTCTATATTCAGGCATACCTCGCCACAGATGCAAAGTACCAGCATGAATTGCAACGGGGAAGCACCTTTTAATCTAATTGATGAGCTTGTCTTTTTTTTTGTTTTCTACTAACAGGGAATGGCCTTACAATATGCAATGTTGAAGATTTTTTTATCCATGAATATCACATCTACATTATTCTTAAAACCTGAAAAATTGGTTAATTGCCTTAAAAGAAGCCCATCCAAAAATTGCTTGCAAATTGGTTCGCGACAGTTATTCTGTTCACAGAAAGACAGACAGGCGAACACATAAACCAGCGCCAGCGAAAGCATAACCTCGCAGAGGAGGTCATTATCCCTTGACCGGTCATTAACCCTTCACCGGTCTTCAACCATTGCCCGGTCATTAGTCTTGTCTCTAAATTAGATAAGTGTGTATAAACGACATTCATAAGTAGACGTCACCAGTATTTGCAACTCAATCCAACCAGCAGTACCTGCTAAATATATAATTTAATATCTGATGATTAGAACAAATGAAAAGGAGTGCTGTATATTTACAATTTACAATCATTTACGAGCCATACAGTAAAACAATAAATAATTTAAATATAAAATTCCAATCAAGCTGTTTGTCAGATTATGTAGAATGGTTGCCTGCCCAACGTAGGCAAATGATGAGGTTTCATCATATCGCCTCAGATAATATTATAAAAATATAAACGCCCCAAATCGAGAATAAATATTACCAATAATTAAGATAAAATAGAAAACAATAAAATATATAACACAAATCAGCTGAATTATGATTGTGTTGATATTATTTTATCATTTTCATGAAAAAATATGTTGGAATATGATTTAGTTATCTAAAGAAGTTTGGCATTTAACACATATCATTTTAGATTCGTCAAATGCACCGCATTCCCTGGCATAAGAGATGATGTGAGAACTCGTATATATGCTGGAGAGAGGTGACAAACGCGTCTACAGTTAATACCATGTATTTTGGTGTGAATATATTCTAAGATCGGAACTCTCTTACAAAAATGTGTATAAGTACAGCATTACACATTTATCTGATTCTGTACTTTTTCTAATATATAGATATTAAAATTACTAAAAATAAATTTAAATATTAGTCATATAAATTATCAAAATAGCCTATTGTAAATACATTTTTACAATTTTTAACATCCAGCATTTAATCAAATTGAATATATGTTTGATGTACAAATACTTGAAGAAGAAATATGGTTAAGGAATTCAATAATTTTACAACAATTTTCGTAATCTTTGTTAGTCTTTAATTGTGTATGTATCATTATCTAGAATTACATATATTATAGACGCGAGTATCTCTAAACAAATGTCACATTGACGAGTTGTGAGTTCAGATTCAAAGATGAATATTTCGTGTTTTGTGTCATGATTTTGTGAGTGGGGGCTCATTGTAACACGCATTGGACGCGAAAATATGCCCATTTAATTTAGCCGTCTGAATCACCAATCACTCCTAGCTCATTTCTCTATTATTAGATTATTGGAATATTATAGGTTTCTACGTTTGTAATTATGAGATGTGATCGATTTCTTTCTGTTAGATGAATTCAATTGTGTGAATACAAAGACCAAGGTGTTTCACAGCAAACACTCAATCATAGCACAAACGACAGTGATAAATCGAGAGATAATTGAATTACCGTTCTGTTCTCGCAACAAGACGTTTCAGTTCTCTATACCCAGGACACTCATTTGAAAAACTGCTAAGAAATAAATCTTTCCTCGACGTGTTCCCAATTCAATTTCACGTTGTTCCACGTCGACACATTCAGATAATTACACAGTGATTGATACCTAATATTGGATTTACACAAATACTTGGGAAATGAATTATTCAAACGCAAGGCAGCTCTGATATTTGTTAAAGGCCAATACACCAGTTGAGAATACGTCGTAGTTGTGTGCCAGCATATTAAACTTAGACGTGCTTAATGTACCCTGATTTATTTAGTAATAAAACCATTGCCAAAAGCATTTCTGCGATTTTTAAAAGACAGCCATATTTATACACTTATGTCAGTGAAACAATAAATAACACTGTTTTGCCTGCTATTATTTCGAGCGATAATTAATCTAAGTTTTTCAATTTCTAAATATTGAAGTCACAAAACATTTATTTTCACTTATTAAGTCGTTCTTGTCCGGTACTTGATTTTATACGATGAGGAACGTGACAAATAAAGTAAAACAAAACAACGAACATCTACATTCTCAATTACAGACAGTGGAATTTAACGGCAATCTCTAACTTGTTACCGTGATCTCGCCCTGGAGCTATTATGTAGTTGAGGTTATATTTGCAGTGTTTTGGGGTGTTACCAGGATCTTGCATTTACAAAGACATAGTACATTCCCAGTACACATAATTGTGTTTTACCAAGGCCAACAACACTTATGTCATTTCATTATTAGGTCTCGGTAAACGCATTCCTTTCATATTTGCTTTGAATTCGGAACTATCATTATTTCCTTCATGCGAATCTGTCTCTATTTGCATCTAAATTACCCTACCCATCACTTGAGTAAACCTTTTTAAAAACCTATTACAAGCAGCCCATTCGACGACGTTCCTGCTAACAATCGCCACAGTAAGTATCGGTGACGGTCGCGTGCAGGCTTACAATACCGCCCATAATTATATGTAACTCTGAACAAATTACTATCATTACCGGCGCTATTCAGTACAACGTGACGAAGACTTGAATAGGAAACACATTGATGAGTGGGTAGCAATTGATCGATAAAAGTCAAATGCTCCCAATTTTTTGTGTTATATTTGTAGATCTCGATCGACAACAAATCGACGATATTTTTATTTGCCAAGTAAACGGAGATAGCATAGTTTGAGCAGACTTAAATAACAGGTAAGATTGATTGAAACCTTAGAAAAAATCGGGTGCAAAATTATGCATTTGTCAAGTTCATTTTGATACTCCTATTTAGTGTCCTGAACTTGACCACTCCTTTGGTTGACGTGAAACGCGTATTAATCTCGATTGTTAAGTAATGCAATGACGCGATGATTTTAATGTTTATATTTTCATTATTCATCGATGATAACAGAATGCTATCTGAACCCGCTGAGTACAATTCAAACGTTGTATTCCAGATATTGAATAACAAAAATGTGGAATCTTGATACTATTAATTTCAAAATTTAACATGAAAGGGAACATTGTTTGCGCTTCTTTGGCCCCGGGGCGAATTTGGGTCGGGATTCAGTTATCCTCCACTCTCGTAAGATCATACCAACAAGAGGAGAAATATTAATTTCATACATATAGAGAATATGTAACTTTTATATACATATTTGAAGCCATTAATATAAAAAATTTACTTATTGCGATACTGAAAAGACATACACAGAGAAAAACACTGTTGGAATATCATGGAAAATAGTTTGCATCATAGAATCATTATTACGGCATTGTTACTGTCATGGACTCTGGACTTGTGTTTCTTAAAAGAAGGCATGGGGTACGCACTCGACGCACATACGACACGGACTCGACATGGAGTCGACACGCACTTGCCATGCACTTGCCACGCACTTGACGGTCATTTGACGCACATTCTATGCGCACCCGACGAACTCAAACAAGAGGGACACTTGACCCATATTTAACGGGCCCTGCGCCAAGATTAGTTTATTCGCTGGGATTGACTTGTGCATTTAAACGTAGCTTTTCGTATATATTATTTAAGCTGAAAACCATAGCAGTTTTGGGGAATCCAAATATCACATGTGACTCGCATTGGTAGTTAAAGGGCGGTGGTTGTCGCGCCGCGCCTTGTTCTTTATGAGACAATATTTGTTTTCTTCTTAGAAAAAAAAAACATGATTCGAAGTTAAACACGTTCCGTATACGGAATGTATCACGTGAGAATAGCGATTTAATCACTGTTTTTACAAAATCATTCATCGAGTAACACTCGTTTGCACGCAGGATTACGTTTTATAGAAATGTAATATAAAGGAAAATAGTATGGGTCAGCGACCTCTTTCTCGTCACAATTTGAGAATGTTCTATTTAGTCACGGTTGCAAAACTTTTATAGGGACATTCTGTAGGGAAATTAGCGGCACATTACTGTGGAAATTTTAGTGTGTAAAAATAATCACAAAAACATAAAATAGCATTAAATCGAAAAGGGTCACCGACCTATATATTCATGTCTTTTAATTTCAATAGCCAAACTGTATTATGTGTGCGTGCGTGCCTGTATATATCTGTAGCTGGGAGTTTTGCTGCAAAATACCCGATCGTCTACTTTAGGCATACGTGATTTTTCTGAACAAAATATTAGTTTTATTGCTAAATGCACTGATTCTTCTTATTCTAATTCTAATTGTAATCAAAACAATATGTTGTGTTGTGGAGGTACCAATACAGCCTCTGGTAAAATAGATTTAGACCTTATTTTAAATCTCATTGAATTATTATTTATTGTACTGCGGCATTGATCGTGATTTGCAAAGTTATAAAATTCAAAACAGGTAGTTGTTATGATCGATACACGAGCTGCAGAGCATATACGATTAAACTATTCTGAGATATCGTGCAATTCACGGGAATACCACTCTCGGCGATTAACGACTACTTGAGAACATCTGGCATTTCACGAGTGTCGTCACCAAAAACGACATGCAATGAGTGACAACTTGTAGTCACGTGGTGATCAAATTTCTTTGAGCATACATGCACATTACCATAATTTGTTGAACCCTTTTAATTGTATTGTTTATTTCAAAGGATAGGCAAGACGACCATATTCTATTATGTATTGCTGATTTACACGTATCTGTCAGTCATAGTTCATAATAAATGCCCAAATTATGATTATTGTGAGTAACCACTTGTAATCACACAATGGCTATTTAACAATACCTGCCAATGTTTCTCGCTGAATAAAGCAATATTACGCGCCGTAATCACTTTTCTCTGCATAATTGTGGTTATCCCCTTGCAACTTTCAACGAGAAAACTAAATTCATGTCTCTGTTCCTCAACGACGCCCATCAAGATAAGCACTGCGTTCGATTTGTTTGGAATTTCATAACACACAAAAGAAAAACTGATACATGCTAGGGGTTGCCTCGATACCATTTTTTATCTTCTTTTGTATAATTTACATTTAATTAATAATGGAACAAAACATTGTTTGCGCCAATATTCAACATATACTGTTTTGAGTGTTTGTTCTGTACAATTAAGCGGGTGAACAACACCCTTAAAGCTAATGTAAGTTACATTGTGCAGACATATTTAATCATCAAATCCATTTTTTTTCATATTATTAGGATTATATATCATACTCGAACTATACAGTAATATACCACGCGCTGTGTCATTCCCGTGTCTAGTTACTTGTCGTTAAAATAAAAACAAATACGGCTTTTTGGCAGAATACGCACGAGCGATGATATATCCCTCACTATGCCTATCGAAGTATAACCATATCAGTGCTTATTACGTTCGATTTCCAAACAATGTAAGTGGCAACTACGTTTCGCATGCTTAGAACACTAAGTTAGAATACCGGGCAACTGTGTCACATCGTGTATCCGGGCATGACGTTGATTGCATGCTTAGTTCAAGTAAAGACAACGGGATACCTCGTTATTGAACTCCCCTGTATGTTTACGTTTAATTTATTTAAATCTCTACCGGGTGACGCACGGGAAGTAGGTTGGTTGTCGAACATGTGTGATCGCGAATACTACGTCCAAATATAGGCGATGAAAGAGAGCCCGATGCCACTCCCCCACCGATCGACTAGATTTCTCATTTGTTGTCATAGCGTTCAAATCTACAGCATGCAAAACTGTTCCGGGTATTCACAGTGGACTATTAAAGCCGAGCTGTTCAAGGGCAGGTTGATGTATGTTGGTGGTATTATATATACTGACAAATCGATTTAATTCGTAAGTATATCTAAAGTCATGGTTTTGATTATATTTAATGAGACCCCGTCGGATTTTTGGAGTGCCGTACACCAAATAACGTTATATCTAGGACTGGGACGGTTTAATATAGTAAAAATCATTTAAATGTTATCGAGAACGTTGACACGCAGCACGTCAACCTTTTTGGCCGAGCGAATTGCGCGTATGTACTTTTGCTATGTGTTTAGCGTCACTTTTTTACCACAGTAGTGATAGAAATGATCAAGCACTCGCCGAGTGACAGTCAATCGCCCAACACAAATTTGACTTGGGTACATTGCTATGTGAAGAATATTGTTAGTTGTTCGAGTACCTCCCACTGTTTTTTCACCTTCATCCAGTTTAGTAACTAATCTAGATTATAATACACGGAACGTCCGGCTCAGCTGATCAAACAAGCGAAAAATATTTTTACTGTGCGACCTGAATTATTTATTTGTGACCACTACGCACGTTTACAACTCGGCCGAGGCGTGTGTCAATGTTGTTCGTACAACTGTTGCTGGTCGACAAGAACGTTCCGTGTACGCATCAAGCGGGTAAGGGGGGGGGGCATCTAGTTCCAATGGAACCACATGTATCTGTACCACAGCACATATAGATTGTGAAACCTTGTAAGATAATAGGTTTCTACACCGACAATCGTGTGATATCGCACTGTTTAACTTGTGCCCATTTATACGGCGTAATGTTACAGTATTGTTCAGTGTTATTACAGTAATGTTATTGTATAGTAGTGTTCAATATTGTTTTTTCAACTTCATCGACGACCCAACGCTCCTGCCACTTGTTTGGAGATCCCTGAAACAATGGAGACCATTTCTTGTCAAAATCAGCTATTGTTTACAGCTTCCATCAACCCCCGGTTCTTCAATCTTCAAGTGCCGTTTTTCAAGGTCACCACATAACGCCACTGCATGTAGATCGATATGACATGAATATAAAAGCAGTGATTTCAGTTACAGTTACGATTAAAAATTGTGTATGTGGAAATAAACGTACAACAACGCGCAATGATCAACAACCGGATTGCCTGACTTGGGCCTTTTAGGATTGCACTTTAAATAACAGTTCCACATACCCGCAGTAATTGTCATATCATTGCTCGAGTTAAAACCTGGTGAGTGAAAAAGTACGTGCAACTGATCACTGTCTCCATGAACGCGGGCGCTCATACATTTGTCACCAACTGTGTGCATCGGGTCGCCATCTTCCATCAATTCCCGCGTGTTGATACAAGGCGGACGTGATTATGCATGAAATGCCAATGCACGGAAGAAATGTTGGTTTCCATAGTAACGTCATGGGTATACGTGGTAACATTAATCAAGCAGAAACATTCTTAAAACAACTGTGTCGTTTGGCTTCATGTCCCAATTGTCAGTTTTAACATTTTCGCTGCTCTGCGTGGTTACAGATTTTCGGGGAATATATGTAGTACTTCCAAAACGAAACGAACATGTAAAAAAATCACTGTACAGCGCCGCCATTTTTCTTAACATTTGTATATGATGTATGCGTGCAGAACATAGAAAAGGTCATGTTGATATAATTGTTAAAATAAACATGGAATCTTTTAATAGGATTACAGGGATTATCGTCGCGTAGATGAAATAGTGTGGGTAATCCCGTTTTTGCTATTTTTATCAAATAGTAAGTGTATGCTTAATTAGCTTCATCGTCTTAATCTGACCGAAAGAATATGCATGTGTCAATATTTGATTATATGGACCAGTTTTCAGATAAATAGATAGATAGATACGTCACCATTGGCAGTGGCATAATATTTATTATTTTACATCTGTCGCCGTAACGCCACAAGTTACAACATGCCGTAATTTTACGGTATTTTACGGGGTATTTTCATCCTACCATATATGGAATTGCGAATTCCAAATATGGAATGATTACGCGCGTAAGCGTCCTCTAATAGTAAAATCAAAGATGGCTGCCACAAGGGTTTGCCGGACTCCACACAAAGAAGTTCGCTGATTCTGTTCTAAACATTTTGGATTTCGGCATTCCCATGATGTATCCTTGGAAGAGAAAGATTTATAATAATAAGGTTATTACGAGAATACCTCAAGGTATGCACTCAGGCAGTGCATCGTCGCATCGATACGATACTGCTATACTATCTTCGTGTATACTTTGAGGCATCCTCTTAATAACCTCATACTATGATATGCACATATATATTTATACATACTATATACATACTACATACAGACCGTATGTACAACACCAGGTTCAGTCTATCTGGAATGTTGTTTTTATTCAAAGGAAGATATGACAACTATTAGGTTAATTTGAACCACATAGCGAGTGAAAATGCAATCATACATAAGTAACATACTAAAAAATACCTAACCTGTCATATCGAAATTGCGCTTCTAAAAAAACTGCGTTTTATGATATACGTCAATACCCCGATGCAACCATTGAAATTATAATAATCTTTTGCTTAATATTAAAGTTCTGCCATTGTTGCATTTTTTTCTGGAATAAACGCCGTCTAGGAAAGACCTATATTAAAACACAGATTCCCATTTAAACCTGTGCTATATATTTTGGCGATGGATGGAAAAAATCTATTGTGTTAAGCCCGCGCTCTGCCAGAAGATGCCGACTTTATTGGTATTCCGATTCGAATACTTAAGTCGATAACAATGTAGTGGCTTGAAATCGTCCATATTCCGACTTCCTATCACATGGAATTCTTATGATGTGTATCGGATTTCCAATGAGAAAGTATTTTTTTATTTTTTTTTTAAATTACTACACTGATTTAATGAACACGATATTACACGGTCACGAGTTTTGATTTCCTAAGCTTCTTAGCGCGTTATAGTAATTTGCATAAATCAAACCGTTCCTTGAAAGTACGTCGACCAGGTTATCGGCTACAATATATTAAACAAAATAATAATTTTGTTAAGCCATCAAAGTATTTACGATTAGAGACACATTTTAACTAAATTGTGGGATAGTTTAATCAGAGGTCATCACGCATCTTAACAATGAATCTGCAAGAAGTAGTGACTGTTCAGTGGAGAAAATGATTCCGTGCATTGCAGTGCCACTGTGAGGTTGGAAGAACTAGAAACGACTAAATCTCCAAGTGTTATTTAAAACAAACCGCATATTAGGTAATTGCATAGAAGTATTATATCAGTATACAGCGAGAACCTTTAGTTTGATCATATTTCAAACAGTTCACAACAATAAATTGTCTATTTATTAAATGAACTATGCTTTGACATTTTAGGAGTTGACTAGTTGGTTACGTCACAATTCAGATTTCGTATAATGACCGTACAGGAAATATAATATGGAAGAATATTACATCGCTTCATTTCCTGGTTACTGATACACGAGATAAAACATACACATATATTACTAACAATATAATGTCCACGTTTAATTGAGAGAAAATACGGAAGGAAATATCAGCGGCGAAGGCGGAAATTACGACAGGAATAAATCTGACAGAAAGCGGAATTTTAATTACGACTGACATGGCAGTGAAATCGTATCATTCGGTATTAAGTCCGATATTGGAGGGCTTTAACGAGAGAAAAATGTTTCCTCCAACTGGATTACATAGAGTAATAGGGTAAACATGGTCTCTACAATTTGATCAAAAAAGCATGTAAGATACCACCGTTTGTAAAAAGAAAAGTCGAATTTCCGACTTAATACGCTCTATGCGTGCTTCCTGTTTGTGTCGAATTGAAATTTACTGTTTAGTTGCTAGCTTTGACGTCATATGGTTATGAGCACGTGATTACAATTAATTGGCATCTGATTGCGTTTTGCGCGGCATTGTACTGACACTCGATCGAATATTTTTGCTGCGATACATTGAACATCGAACGTCAATTCATATTAGGCGAAATATGAGTTATTTTCTTTCAATACGGCACAGCAATTAGTATGAATGTTTCCTGTCCCAAATACCGCCACGTGACTCGATTGTTGAAAAGCGTTATAAAAAAAAACGATGATATAGTATTTCCAAGAGACAGTACGTGAATAAGAACGCTGCAATTCTCGGTACCACCTGATTACTTTTCCCTGTGGAACCGTGAAGCTCAAAGTCAAGTTATATTTGCCTAATATAAACGAAGACGTGCAATGATTCGATAAAATGTATGAGGGCCGTGAAGAGAACTCTTTAGGAATTGTCCTAAACTGACAATTGTCATGGCATAGATAGATACACCCCTGTAACTAAACTAGCATTGATTATATGCGTTCAGTTTCAGAATACGACCTTGTCCAGTTAATAAAGATAGTGATTAATTAATATTGATGTTCAATAATCTAACGTTTATCTCAATTGCCTGTATTCCGTAAATATAAAAGGTCAGTGACTTTCACCAGGTTAATCAAAATAATTACCGATTTATTTAAAACAAATTGTTGGTTACTGGTTAGTCATGTTTTTTTCGAAGTTGCGTCCATACTATAAGTATACGGCTCGTTTTAGTTCACAGTCCTAATTTCACTTGTTCATATTTTGTGCATGCGCAGTAAAATATTAGAAGGGTATGGCGGAGATACAACAAAGTAGATACTTACGAATACATTAGCGGATCCGACCACGTGATGAAAATGAAGCTCAGAATTGAGCGAGATGGTGAACAGTAGCGAGATTTCCTCGTTATGAACTATGATTTCAAACATGTACGCCATCTTGGAAATATCACACAATCGTTCCATATTTGGAATTCATAAAAACACAGTTACTGTAATTGATGTATAATATATATCATTGGCCAAATAAATAAATAAATAAATAAATAAATAAATAAATAAATAAATAAATAAATAAATAAATAAATAAATAAATAAATAAATAAATAAATAAATAAATAAATAAATAAATAAATAAATAAATAAATAAATAAATAATGATAATTAGATGTATTGAGGCTATACTATTTTGAATTGCAAGCCCCCATGTAGTATTGGAGAAGTTTACAGTCCAAAACCATCACATACATAAATTATCAACATAAATCAAGTCAGATTTGGCAAATGCCGCCATATTGAACAATCGCACTCCTAGTAACATCAGTGAATACATGAATCCAAGAAACTCAAAGTATCCCGGATGTTTATATTCTAAACCATGCATCGAATATGCTTGAAAATAAAGGCATGTTGATAAGCGATTAAGTGCCAACATACGGGGAGGGGTGTATTGTAAATTCCACGTAAACACGACGATGTCTATATTCTCGATGCCTTTTGTATTGGATAAATGATACACCATATAATGTAAAGCAACTGTTTTTTGTTGAATCCATTTGATTAATAACATTAAAAACATAATAGGGACATGTCTTGAGCTACAAAGCACCAATCGTAGTTCTCTGGCAAATAAATATTTTCCGTCTACTACGCTATATATATTAACTTGGTAGGTGGGGTGTATACTGTTCATTAGATACTGTGACAAACTTTCTGGTTACGAACGTCTACAATGTAACTATATCTGAACAAATGAGACTAACTAATGGTAGTAACTTATCCTTATTAATAAATTAGTTTCGTATTATTACTAAAATAAATAAGGTACGTGTTATATTATACTGTTATAGTGATTTCATGCACTCAAGCATTTGTTCGGACGTGAATAAATCCACGAAATTTATATTTTTTCCCATGTGTGTTTTAATTGCGTGTGACAAAAAACAAACACATGAGCGAGTTCTGCAATTCTGCTCTTGGTTCAGAAATTTATCCAATATGTCATGAATATTAATTAGGACACACATATCGGTTGTCGGAAATGTAATAGACACGTTTTTTGGCTATTTATCCCAAACTTCGTTTTGCTCAGGACTGCTGTAATGTGTTCACTTGTGATGAGAATTCCATGGTGAAATAAAATAAAAAACGCACGATTGTACATATTTTCATGTTGTTTAGATTTGTAAACATATAATGTGTATGTATACATGACTAGATGGTAAATAATCTCTTGACAAGCTGTGTATACACAAAGTGTTGAACTGGCAAATTAGTTAGTATATGTTGATGAGGTAAATTTCAATTCCGGTGCTGAGCATAGTGGCTGGAATGGATTCACGCCACATCGCTACATTAGATGGAAATTCTAATCTACGGGAGGTATGCATAGCGTAGACTCAGTTTTCTATTCTATAATATACCATCAATGTGTTATCTGTTATTATGCCTAAATTACGAATGGTGCACATGACAGCCGTGAAAATATATGTGCACATTGGGCAACTGATACATGCGCACAACACTCAAATTTTTTGTAAAACAAACTACAGGTTGATGTGGAATTCATACACTTATTTTTATGTTATGTTTATTACATATTTTCGACAAAATGAAGTTTTGTTGGCAAATTTAATGTTGCAATTTGTTTAATAATGCAAATAAATCATGCAATGCACTATTATATGTTATTTTAAGGAAATAAGACAGGGAGGTTAATAGTATACGTTCTGGAATTCAAAATGTGTCCGACTTGAGAACGTGTCGTATTTCTCAGCTTATAAATTTCCCTTTTAGAAGCGCTGTTTCACTATTATGATCATATTCAATTGAAAAGTAGCGTTTAAATCATATTCGTCTATGCCATCAGAACGCCAACGGCACCGAACGGTCTGGTTGACGTCGAGGTTCTAGTAAACGTTCTCGGACGTACGAGAAACGTACTTCAACATGGAGTTTCAGTGTAAGTGTATAGAAAGACAATTGGGCAACGACCCATGGAAATCGCACTTGATTCATATCATATTTTTAAATAGTGAAGGGAAAGTCATGTGAAATCAGCAGTCTGTTTACTAGCAAATGTGGGCAGTTTTAAACGAAGAAACATTTTTTTCTAGGGAATGTACATTGTTGTGGGCAAAGAGCTAGTAATCGCTGACTGTTTTGAAAAAGAAAGAGTACTTTCTAGTTAATTTGAACAAAAAATGCTGAACCAAAACAAGCTGTATCGAAGATGGGCGCCCCCGTTAAAACACGAGGGACAAAAATAGTATTACAGAAAGTTATGTATCACTAGGAAATATCACGTGACGATTCACATCTACAAAGTCTTCCAATGTAAATAGCACCAGTCGTGAATAATCGATTAACGTAAAATTGAACAAACCAGAGAAGATGAATGGCTTTGATTGAGACTGATAACCGATTTAATGGCGAAGTATTTAACTGAAATGTTTATTGCGGCTTGGTTAATGACACATTGTAAATACTATGGCGAATAAAGATATATATCACAGGATATCTTCTAGTTTTGAAATATCCATCATATTTGATGAATTTAGAACGATGTAGATACTATGAAACCATGTTCCGATGTTTATAACACCGGGTCAAATTAAGTTCATTTATCGAATATATGTTATGACGTAAATTGCCTTAATAAATGCAATGTTTAAAATTCGGTCCAGTCATGCTTGTGTTGTCTTTGGTAACTTTTATACAAGATGGCATCGTTTGCGTTTGACTTGATTTTGTTAAGTCATTGGTGTGAAAGATTGTTACATTCATTCATTAAATAAATAAATAAATAAATAAATAAATAAATAAATAAATAAATAAATAAATAAATAAATAAATAAATAAATAAATAAATAAATAAATAAATAAATAAATAAATAAATAAATAAATAAATAAATAAATAAACTATGTGTTGTGGTAACGTAGTTAAAAGATTACGTGATCCCAAGGAAAAATACATGTATTGTCAGTTGAACTTACAGAGTTCAGAAATTACATTACTGATGCAGTATACAGACGGTCATAAAGTACGCCATGTTCGCGTTATACTAATCTCACAAAATGAGACAAAAAATAATAAATGAGAACCATTAAGACCACATATCGGATCGAGGTCTTAATTGTTATTCTATGAAACGGTAATTGCGTTGCTGCTATTGAGACCTACAATATATGAAAACATCGTCTCGTCATGGTACAGAAAACACGAGGATTCATCGTACCGTATTTATATCATGCGTCTGTTTTCGCGTCTATTCAAGCGAAAACAGGAAGCGTCATGTACGTAAGCGCGATACACGTCATTACAAGCGGATTGAAATGATTATATCGTAGTCTTTTTTTCCGATGATGGTTTCCATCATCAACAACGGCTCATTTCCCTGTAGCGTACATTTTTAGTTCCGCCAGACATCACGGTACATGTTGTTAAAATCAGAATAAATAACAGGACAAGGAGAACGCTCACTCGCGGATCACATCAAAACAAAATTATGTTTTTTTAACTGTCATTTAAGTTCAGAATTATTTCTGATTTATATAATGTTTCATTTAGATTTAAATGCAATCTACTATTCTGTTATCATGTTTGGAGAACCGTTTCTGTTTCAAGAAAATGTTTAAGGTAGTATTGTCCTGGGACAGGAGCAAATTTAGATTTTTTTTTTCTAGAGAAGATCTGATGTAAAACTTTTGTGAGGGTGAATTATTTTCCAATTCTATTCAAACCGCATAATCTATAATTTGTGGCGTAAATATGAGTTTATGGACAATGTTCGGTACTGGTCATAAGATGCCAGAAAGGGAAAAAGTTGGTCTGAATTTAAAATAAGGATTATATATAATTTCTGGGTAGAAGAGAGAAGAAAAGACACTTTTCACGAGCAAAGGAAGATTCTGCTGAAACGTGAGAGGGGATCAAACCCTCCAAAAGATATAAAACAGGGCAAATAAACAAATCACAAAGAGAGTTGCAAATTTCTATAGGCAGAAGGCGATCTATGAACAGCTTTCAGCTTTCCCTTTTTTAGACGTGTATTTATTTTAGACGTGTAAAACGACTTGGTAATTTGTAAGTATAGGTTATAAAATGACACGACCTTCATACATGTATAAAGGGCGTGTCATTTTATAACCGGCTTCTAACATGGCAACAATTTATTCAATTTTATTTTTGTTTTGCGCAGTACAGTTCACTTCGTGGCTAGAAATCATTAATTCAAAATGAAAGAACAATCGCTACCCGAATAAAATGTAGCATTAGATTAACCAATCATGTGTGTTTTATTTGACGATCTCCTGTCAATCAAGATCAGCTGACAAAGCCATGTTCTAACTGACTTCTCTCAATTTATACAGAGAATATAAATCGTGAATCCGGCGATCTGATTGGTGGATGGCGCATAGCCATGTTAGAAGGTACATTATTCGTTAGATGCACCCATACTACTGCGCTTGTTTTAAATCGGCGTACCAGACTTTAACGATCCAACAGACGCCCCTATATATATTTAGTGGTAGGTCTGTCAACTGTATCGGTTGCTTGTCGATACATCCTTGGTACAGATTACATTAGTGCACTTCACTATACTTGTAAAGAGTTGTACAATTAACAACCCTACTGTGTGCACCGTCTTTATCAGTTGAAAAGTCAGTATAAACAAAATACCCCTCGGGTAGCCGCACAGAAAGCATTCTTAGCAAATAAGCATTACATTCACTATGATATTCAGGTATTATGTTTAGCGTCATCTAAGGGTTTCCCCAGTACCTTCCTTCATTGCCCCATATTTTTGTGGTCATTTCCCCCGATGGAATCACATAGTTAAGGCATTGTAATTGTATCTATAATCTATCATCGGCGGCGGAGCTACGTCACAAAACGTTCCACGTTGCTAAGACGCGCACCACTGTACCACCGTGACGTATTTATATGGGCTCTAAGCGCGCTGCTGTGAAACACCGGTCGAAGAGCCGGTGAAAATAGATAAATTCGAGAAAACAACGCAAACTCAACTTTGAAGTAATCCTGTATATGTTGGACATGCAGGGGGTAATCTTATTACACTGTTCAGGGGAGTCTCAACAACCATTCCAAAGTACCATTTTCTGAAGGTTTTCGGCCTTTGCTTTCACCGTGATGATTTCCAGGCGGTACAAAACTGCTCGGATGCCCGCCCCCGAGAATAGAGAGACTGTACCGTGTCTATGGTCGTCAATCAAAAACGACGTTTTGCTATACTTACTAGATGACGAACGACTGCACAACCGAACAACCAACAAGTTATCGATTTGAACGGACATTGCCTTTACCATATATATCATTTTTACGTCACATATGCGTCAGATCACTAGAGGGCGCGATTTACAGTAATGGCGCATTGGCAGCAGATTGCTACAACGTAGGTTATGCACTGTTTACATTCAAACAATCGGTCTTGTACCTTTTATAATTAGAATCAAACAACAGACCAATATGTTATCTTTCTGAACATTTACAATATTTATACCCCTTTCATTCCAGTTTGAGTTGTTTTAACGGTGTATGTAAGTACATCCTTTCCTAACTGCTATAACAAGGCATTAATTACGAAATATAAAATGCGGACAATAAAAAACATATAGGATGGAGGTTACTGTAATCTAATTCTCTAATTGGACCATGATAATAAGAAAATGCGTGAATGCTAAATAAATAAAATATATATTTTTTCTCTACCAAACATTGAATCTATTCTAGGAAAATTGCTATATTAATATTTCGATATTTAGTAGAATAACAGATCGTTGATGTATGCTATTTTGCTACATTATCATGACATTCATTTTTTGATTATTTTCTCGACTTGAGATTGACGCGTTCCAAACATATAAAACATCTATCTTGGCGGTTTCGAGCTGCATCTGTCGGTAATTTGCCTCTGTTCGCGTGATTTGAGATTTCACGAATGACATTATTTTATTTATTAAGATAATTAGAACACGTCGAGCAATAGCGAGATGTAACCCATCAAAGCGTGAAATCGTCTCAACAAAAATTACTACAAATATAATACGTTGTCTTTGGCGGGTAAGATTGGCACAATGACAATGTAAATCAGTGTTATTAAACTTGCCACTTTATATTCGTTTTAAAAGTCACCTTCAATGCCCGAACGACTAAAATGACAATGCTCCTATAAGCGGATCATTAATTAGCATTTCCAGTATTGACCATTAAATTCCATTCTGGCAAACAAAGTACAGTGATTAAAAAAACACAATGTGTGCATGTTCACTGCAGTCGTGTGTCATGACGAAAAGCAATAACGATATCGTTTATTTTAAAGCACACAGAAAATGGGATAATCGTTATCAATGCGTACCCACGACCGGAGGTGTTTTTTTTGCAACGGAAACTAGCTTAGCGATAAAACCGTTAAATGTCAAATCCTGCCGCAGGACTTATGTATTGCCCGCCCGCATCAGTGGTTACATCGTATTCACTAGACAAATGATAAATTATGAATGTTCTGTAATCTTGCACTTCACTGATACTAACGAGTGATGTTGATTGAAAAAAAGAAGGGTCAGTAAGAATGAGTGCAAAATTCACCAATATCTTTGTACTAGATAATGGCAGTAATCCGTATTTGCAGTGAAAGAGCACAACGTAAAATCAATAGTTTTTGACTGTGTTTGTCATATTCGCATGCAAAAGTCATGTCGACTGTGGAATACAAATATGAAATGTATATTTACATGTGTAGTGTTAACGGTTTAGGGTTAGCTGTACACAACACATGAGAATTAATAATAACACGTAAGTTGTCACTCACTTCTAAAAAAATGGTTTTGCCTGTCGATGATGTCACGTTTATTTTTACTCAAAAGTCTGCCCGCATGTAACAAAATAAAAATTAACTAAATTGATTGTAGTAGGAGAAAGACTTGCGAGAGTTTACCCTTGACAATGAAAAAAAATTACAGCACACAATGCATATAAACAATTAACACAATTGATAAAATTAAGCAATGCGCAATTACAGCAATGTATTCTCTATGCATGGTAATGATTCGCTAACACAATTGAAAATTAACAGTCTCAACTGTTACGGTAGCATTGATTCCCCGAGTCACTACACCATATATAATCACAGAACATATCCGTAGGTTTCGAAGATCAACAATATATATCATGCCCAACATTCACCTGTAAATTACTTCCGCCTTTATGGGCTGCGACAAATCTGTAACTCACAACACTTCGGTGAATTATTCAACTCAGCGCTCACTAGCCCAATACCTTATTTGTCGTTACGAACTTAATCCCAATGGATTCTTGCTACGTGGTCAGATCCATGTTTAAAGGGCGGAAGTCGTCGTGCCGCGCCCTGTTCGATATGGGACTCGTGTAAAATACATTGTTTATTTACATGAAATTTGAACACGCGCTGCGCGACGACCACCGCGCTTTAACTTTGATTTGATGGCAAAATGTTGCTTGTACACTAGTCAATGTATTTACTGTATGTCCATTTACCGCAATGTTTTATGACCAACATAAATTTACACCACTCAAACAATAAATCTGTCACTTTTAGCGGCTCGCGATAAAAATAAATAAAAATTAAAATAAGTATGCGGAAATGAAACAAAAACGAAACATTCTGAAATATTCAAATCTGATAAAAATCAATAGTGTGTTCTAAGCACGTGTTATTTCTATACATGTGTCAAATACCTATTTGCTCGTTCGAAGTTACTACAGCCTGGGTAAGACGTCTATGAATTCAAAACAAAATGTTCGATATGATAGTTACATATTTGGAGGACTGTTTAGAAATGCAGCACGACTAACACTGACAAAGATGGCGGATGTGATAACGTACTCCGACTATGAAAATGAATCTACTTTTAGTATTTTATTACACAAAGTTTAGTACAGTGTTATAGATAGTTCCCGCAAAAACATTCCAACTTATAATTTATCTTTTGCACCGATACATCAATTTCTCTCAATACTTATAACTAATGTCATATTCGCGTTTAAAACATAATCTCACTCTCACCAATGACAAACCACGTTATTATTTAAGACAGTAGCCTGCGGGGCAATGCAGTCTGTCATCATAATAGGATCTAGTGAACCGCGCCTTCTGGACATCAAACTCGCGGGACTTTTTTAATCTGATAAAGCCAACTAGATGATTGTGATAAAACTGGGCAATCCTACATAATACATTAAACCCCAATTCTGTATGTCAGGAGAGCCTACTTAAATTGGAGGTCATACCAACCCTGATTTTTAGTTGTGTTCATAGGAGCGAAAAAAACACCTTTTTTTTCAATTTGAAGCACGTCAGAAAAAACACCGTGGTATAATTATTTTATTGAGTATCTTTGTAGGAAACATACATATAGGAATTGATAAGAGGAACTAAAACACACACGAACTTGAACGATGGCCTTTTAAATGTTCAACAATGTGTTTATGTCTACGGTGTACAATTGTAATAACACCCTCAAAATGATTTATTAGATAATAAAAAAATCACGTGACCTTACATCAATGTCAGCAGTAATGATGGTAGAATAAACATAGTCACATGTATAGATTGTAACATTCCTAATAAAAAAATCGTATATACATGTATTTACACTTAATTTTACGTTATGCCAGTCATAAAGTCAGTGACAGATGAAATTCTACATTCACAATGTTTTTTATCAATGCTCAAGTTAGTTAAGAACAAAAACAGTAAAGATACAAATACGTGAACAGATCTACGATTCTCTTGCAAATATCATAATGGTTCCACTGACAGTTGGAATGTCTTATATTACCGAAGAATCATATCGTTTTTTTTTTATTCGTTGCATTTAGCGCAAAATTACACACCAGTAAAAAGCAGCGTGGACCATCTATAGATTATTTGAAAGGAACAAATACGAAAAAAAAATTATATAAAAAATAAAGTACATCTACAATGATCCTGAACAATGAATGCTTAAAACCGCCACGACAGATGTTGCAATTTCATAATACATGTCAGATATTGAATAGTATTACGGAAGGTGTTGATTGTCTGAAAACTGACACCAATCTCCACCTCATACATACATATCGAAACTAATCCCTAGACAGTATAATAGCATATAGGCTAATATATTCATGAAGTAGAAAGGTCACGTGGTATAAGTTTAATTTGTGAGTAAGCAGCATCTCTAGAGGTTTGTAATATGTGCGTATAATTTGTTTCCTTGTATTTAAAAACAATTTCAATAATTAGACATTTCTAACCAAGTCTACACTACGAGTAACACGTATTTCTGGTCTGCGACTCATTTGACTTTATTGTTATACGATCGGGGAAACGAATATAGATTCGTATTTGGCGTGGGTTGGCATATCATGTTTTGCATACAGGTTCCCATGCGACATAAGACCTGATATGAGAATTCTGTGTTTGATTTATTCCAATAGTATCCATTCTGCTTCGTGTACACATTAAACATTAAATTCGAAAACCTAAAGCCTTCTCCAGGATAAAGAGACAAACGAATCAACTCAAATTACCGATAATACCAAGGATCTAAATGCAACTAAATGAAACTATAAATTGTCCGAGAATCTCATGTGCTGTGGTATTATTTTGCAATTTGGACTCCCATGCACATTTGTCCATTTATGTATGTATATGTATGTGATAGTAATGGGACAAAAAGTGACAATTTGAGCTTCTGAAAATACAGCATCATTTGCATCTCATCCCTATCTCTTTTTAACCCGTCGCTGTTAGCAATATACGAATTCGTTTCTCATCGATCTTTGCAATCACCGTTTCAGTTTTGGGCGATTCCATTTTCAGTATTGTATCAGCTGGTTTAGGCTGGTTTACCTGAAATAGACTTCACATTGGAATTATATGAGAACAACCACATATATGTTCTGTCTAACTGATAGTTAAGTTGACAACACTGTATACACTGCAGAGGTTTGTGAGTATACTATATATTCATTTTTTCTTTAAATATATCCAGTTGAGAGAAATGGAGAAATGTTCATCCAGCACACAGTGCAATGGTATCGGCATTGCAAAATACCCACAAATCAGTGACAAATGCACGTATTGCAGTTTGATGTTTCGTCTAAAATTTGTATTTTATTTTCTACCATCCACTGCCTCAGATGACGTTAAATGTACTTGCCGCTTCTCTTATAATATTATTGTTAAATTAGAAGTCACCGCGTGGCTCACACTTTGGGACGTGCAAAATGCACCTTTATTTCACGTTGACTGCATTCTGCGCAGACTGTTAGCAGAGCTTGACCCAATACAGGTCGGTCGATGCTGATGGTAATTTTTATTCTACTGACAGTTATTGCAGGGCAACTTGTACGTACTTCGAATGGCCTAATACCTACCCGTCCGTTGGTCATGCAACATACACACGCACACACGCGCGTCCAGAAACCATAAATCGTATGTACTGAATCCAGACGAATGCGTTTGCTTTCTATTAGGTCTCATGGAGTTTCCCGAGTCTAATTGAAAGACGCTAGTAACAATAAATAGTGGATTACTATCCAGTTTGCAATAATATAATATTGATCTGTTTGTGAGGATATCCTTTTCATTAGTATTACAATCTGCAATGCTCAATTTCAGTCAGAATTACTGGGGGAAAATATTGATAGGTTATTACACACGGCGGTGCCTGTATGGAGTCAGACTACCCATCTGTGACATTAAGTCGTTCTAATTCATTTCAAAAAATCAATACTGTTCAATAAATAACATAAAAGTAAAATAAAACAACGGTTATTGTTGCCCAAAACGTGTATGAGTATTTTCCCAATTATACAGTTCTCAATATGCTTTTTTTAAATTATATTTATATCGTAATATTAATAATATAATAAAATATAAAATAAACTGCAAAATCCGAAAAATTAGATTGTTGTCAGGGGAAGCGCCATCATTTCAATGCACGAATAAACCAAATATGCAAATGAAGAAACCGTCGTCCAGACTGTATTTATACCAGTGACTGCAGAATTAGCTGCCTATACACATGTTCTGTTTTTTTTTTCATTTTAACATTTAATACGCTACATATTTCTAAATACGAAATACGCTTCTAATTGAATTGTAATGACAGTTCATGACCACAAATGCATACTAATTAGCGTTCTTACGATACATAATTATTTTCAAACCATTCGAGGTAATTTGTTATAATTACCACGTAGCAAATGCCAATTGTACAGGTTCGTCGAGTGGGCCGGTCGTTGACCATTCCAAAAAGAATAATCATAGTTGACCTTCAAGATCAAACTATGTGAGCTCTTTGTACTTGTGGCATGCATTCAGTCCAGGTCAATATCCAATATCCAAGTGTGTACAATCACGATATTGTGCGTTTGGTGGTGGAATAATAGTCGGAATATCACGGACGTGATCCTCTAGCGTGAGCGACTTTACATGCAAATTATCAGTCATTGGTATTTAAATAAGTGAATCGAGTAGTTTTGATTTACATTATTTCTACAACGATGGGGTCAAGAGTTAATTTAGCAAAACATAACTCATATTAATAATTAACTAAAACACTAATTCACAGTTGTATGCATGTATTTTAAATCACGTGATCAATATACCCAACTACATGCACATCGATCTCCTAAAGTGAAAATAACACTATATTACATTGATTACACTTTCAATTACCAGAACAGGTTTGGATGGTTCCTTTTGGACTCGCGTGGGAATAAAAAATCATACTTTTACACACTATGCGAGTTAGAATCTCTTGATTTCATTCCATAGCGATGTGGTGATTTAAATGTGAAAACAAAAATCACAGACACCGAGATGTCAAATCCAGTCTATATGATTGTTTGAAAAGTTCTAAGTTAACAAACACCAAACAAATTTCAAAACTTATCCGACTCAAACAGATTTCGTCAAAATTAAACGTATGTATTTATCGTCCTTTTGTCACATACACATCGCAGTTACTATAACAACCCAACGAGACGAGTTAAAGGGTCGTAATAAAAAAAATCTAATCTCATTAAAGAAGAGTCAGCTTTTAGATAGTCACCGGTGCATAGCGTCCTTCTTATGCCAAATATAGTCACGCATGCGTAGATCGAGCAGTTTTACAAGACGAACTTTATAAAAGAATTGTAAGAAGTAGTCTGATTCGTTGTCCGAATATAATCATTTGTCCTCAGTTGTAGACGAGTATTTTTCAGCCGTAGGATTGAGGTAAACGCGCGCGTTCTGCCCCAAATATATCAGTCGCTGACCGACGTCCCGGCGCGTCGTGTTCGATATGGGCTACATAAGACGTATATTACGTACGTAAGATTCGGACGTACTCTGTATGACCATTTATTTATATGTATAGTGTGACATTGGGTAGGTCGTCTTGACCTTGATATTCTTGGCATCATATTTGTGCAGAAATATATTCTGAATGTTGTAATGTCAAAGATTCGACGTGCGCATGTTCATTTATTTACAGTAAGGTCGTGTTTTTTAGACGCTGGAGTCGTCTTTATTGTAATTGTTTCTGCGGCGTAGTGGGGTGTGCCTAAGCTTACAGCGGTAGGCCCGCTTCTGTGGTGGTCAATTCGAATTGCGTGTTTAAATATGTATCTGTATGTTCGTAATGTCCTTGTAATTCATATTTACAGGCCTGTGTGTTGAATCCCGATAGACGAAATGTGTTTGATCGCATCTTCTTCCGCCAAAATTGTTGTATATCAATATTTCCATTACTTTAAATATTCCCCAGTGATTCCGTTAAAGCAAAGCAGATTATGCTCAACAGCTGATTGCCAAACAAAATTAGCAACCGTCACGCGTGAGACACACTCCATTTTAGCCAATATCAGATGTGCCCACTCAATCAATTCTGTGAATGAAGCAATACGGCAACACAATAAGCAACATATCAACAACAATTGAAGTTTTCGTGGTACTGTATGTTGTAATTTTTTGAAGGTATTATAAATAATATTTGTGGAGCCGCATCCCATTATATATACACACAAGAAGCTGTTATTTTCTGTATCACGTACTGTCACATGTACTGTTCTTGTCGATGAAGGGAATTCTTATATTCAATTTACCGTATTATTGCACTGAACTATTTTATTTTTAATATCAAATCGTCAGCATGCTCACTGATTTTTTAGTCAGATGTTACAGATTCGCCGTCAGACCATACGCCCGTGTTTTTATGTGAGCATTATAAACTCAAACAGGTTACATTGTCACAGATTAATTCATATTCTATTTGCCAGCGTTGGTCCGTGCTGTAGCGTAGCACCGCTATACGAGCACAACAAGTATTTAGTAACTTTGATTTGACACAGCTGTTATCTCCCGCACGGATCTTTGATGTGACTGAAATGTTGTAACCAGGAAACACAGACATATGCGCCATGTCCTTGTAGGTTTTTAAACGTGTATACTGGCATAAACTGAAAACAAATGCAAATATGTGAAACTAAGGCATTAAATATATTTCAGACTAGGTCGCCAAGTTAGGTATAGTGTTTTTGACAGCTATCTTTACGCCCCAAATCACGGAAACATAAATAAACATATGTTCATGCTAGTGCTGCACTTAATTAAATACTGAATGGATTCGTTTGAAACTTCGTTGATTCAATATGGGGATTATATACCATTTTTTCTCTCCATGGTGAATAGATTTACTGACTAGATCGTTAATGTGACACGGATTATACACCTTTTTGCAGTGAACTTATAATACATACGAGGGCATTTATATAGATGGATTATCCTGTCAAACAGACTGTTTCACTTCCGATATGTTGATTGAAACACAATTTTTTGAATAACCAAAATGCATTTATGTCGTTTCCTTTTACAGATAAATTTCAGGTCAATTTTCCCAATACAAATATAATCCATAATGTCATTGACATCGTTGGCTTATAAGAACAATACTAAATCATTCAGGAATCATATTTGTGGGAACATTTTTGTGTAACAGACAGATCTGAAATCTAGTTTGCAAATTCCAACCATTCCAACTCAGTTTAGGTTTGCGATTAAATCGTTTTGATCGACATTGTTACACGACTAGCGAAGAAAACTACTATCACAATTACAATACTTATTATATACACAATTATTTATGCGAACGCAAACACGAACAAAACATACACTAGTAACTAATAGTATTTTGTAACCTAAACATTTATATGCGTGGCCTGAATCATTTATAATCGTAAATGTAGTACAAAACTAATATGAAGGTACAGCTAAAGCAGATTTTACACTACTACATAGCTATTTCGATTGGTAGACACGTGTCGATCGTGATTACTACTCTTGAGAATTACACGGAATATATTTAACCGGTAAACTTAGTTCACGTTGAAGCAATATAGAATATTTCGAACATACTCCACTAATGCAAATGTCAATCTTATGTTTTGCTCATTTGACGAATATATGAATGATATTGTTATCCGTTATCGCTGCATTTATCATGCAATATTCCATCGTGGCAGGCAATGATTCAAGATAATGTACAATTTCACTTTGAATTTATAACTGCATGTGACCAGATCAGTCAACGTAATGTCAGTATTCCGGTTAGACTGACGTCATCGTTCAATGCAAACTATTATGACGTTTAATTATGACGGCCTGGAGTGTATTACCATGAATAGAAATAAACATATGCATCATATAGTGGACTCCATAAATGGTGCTTATACGTTATGGTTGAAACATACATGTCGGAACGTTTGTTTTCTCTGTAATTCAAATTTGACATTCTCAGTGCACACCCACTTACCACATAAACAGTTGGTTATTCGAGTGCGGGGTACAATTTAATTGCCCTCAGAAGTAAATGGCCGCGTTGAGAATGAAACAGAAACGAAGGCGGCCATTACTGGCAATGGTCTGCTGATAATATTAACTATCATACATCATATCCTGTCTCGTAAGATATTCTATTGATATCAATTCATTGATGATTGATCTTTTGAAACATATTCACAGTGTACGGATATCTTACCAGTTCATGGTTCATCGATGAAACCAACACGACCGTATATGAAAACAGTGTTGTAAAAGAATGTGTAAGCCTATTGTAAATCAATAATACGATGAATGAATATAAACTACGATTTTACTACTGTTCGTGGTAGTAAACTTACCGGACCGGACTATTTTCCTGGATAACCAAATAACTGTTTATACGTGCGTGTTAACGTCATAGGAAGTAGAAACTATAAATGGAAACACATTACGAATTAATAGACAAGAGATGCGGATTCAAACTGACGATTGCGGACAATACGCCTTCTCATCGTACGTAGACGCGCACCTTAATATGCCATTCTAACCGAGGCGTCTAAAAAAAACTGCCCAAAATAGCATGCAATTTACATGGGTCCACATTGACTAGATGAACGTCATAAACAGCACGTAGACTATATTTCTGCATACATATAAAATCCAGTAGTTCATGGTCAAAACTATGTACTAAGTTATGATTGTCTTCGACATTTCTGTTCATGCAAACACAAATAATAATATGAATAATACAACATATTAAATACAGACAGATTTATATAACATGCTACACGGAATCCAAACAACCCTGTCAAATCGATATAATAAATATAATAAATCACACCGTTGTTAATTGTATTATCTGCATTTATGTTTTCTATTGTTTTTCAAGTTTTTTGTATTGTGTAAAATACACATTTGTTCAACTTTCAAAATAATAAGTTTAAAATTTATGATAGCTTCAAATATAATATGTATAATAACACTATGATAAAGACTGTTCGTTTTTGACATTCTTTCGTTTTTGTTTTGGAGAAAAAATAATTCAGAAATTTATATTGAGAATAATTCATAACAAAATGTATTCTCCATGCACCCATAAATAATTTTGGAAAAAAAAAAAAAAAAAATAATTTTCATAATTACCGATTACACGAGGATATTACAGAAAAATAATAAGTTGCTACATTCTCCTATTTTTACATTTCATTTGTCTTGAATTATGACTGAAAGAAGGTGAATGAAATTACAAACTATGTAGTGTGTTCAACAACTCATGTATGAACAATAACTTTAAATACTGTGTTTTTTCTGCATAAAAACGAAAGAATTTCACAATGTCGAAAACGGAAAGGCTTTATCGCTGTGTTATAATGTAGAGAATTTGACTGCGTTTACCGTACCCAAAACGGTTACATGAATATGAAACTTTAATCTCTGTCAACTTGCATACATGTATTTTCCACATAATAATATAATTATGTACATACGAATTTAAATGCACACAACGTTGCCATATATAGATGATTTAATGCGTTTTTTCGCAACAAAGATGTCTCATTTATTATTACGATAACCGCATTTATAAAGATTCTACACATTACAAATTAAAAAGAAAAATACAAATATCCTGATATATTTTCAAGCTATAGTTATCCTTCGCGGTAGGTGCATCTCTTGTTCAGTGCGATAAATGTGAATTCCTGATAATAAATATTTGTTGGACACTAAAATGCTTCATTTGAGTCGTGCCCATGCACACGTTACTAACTGTTTTATCAATCGAAGTGTGTAAACATGAATTACGTTTTTACGCATTTCTCAACAGTGATAAACGAATATATACCCAATTACACCATACGTGTTCTGTGGGGTTGTGTATGTGCGTTATAAGGTAATGTGAATTAGATTGAATAGAAATGTGTGTTTTCATTTTTCGGTCAATATCGTAACAAACGATGTCGTGTAGCGGTACCAAAGCATAAATACAAGATTTGTTTTTATTATTTTACAATACCATTATACAAAACACATACAAGTCTATATATTTTCTATGTATAAATACAATGTTCTTCCACCGGCATTATAGATAAAAAAAAACGTGTGTAAATGTATATAAAAATAATATTCACTCATTCATTTCACATAATGCATATGAGCAGTTGTTTAATATTGTATCACATTCTGGTGAGTGTCCAGTCTATAATATCAAGTTTTAATAACCACCAGTTTTTAGTACGTTAAACACTACGATAAAGATACACAAGATAATACTGTTAATTAGAAAAAAACACAATTATTACTAATTATGAACAAATTATAATATTGACAGTAGACTTTTCGGTTAGACTGTAAAGAATCTCTGCGATATATCAATCATAATATAATGAAGGGGGTGATATATGTCGCTTGTATATATGCTTGACACACAGTCGACGTAATTAATCGTTATTGGCGTTGGTTTATAGATGACAAATGATACATATATTCTTAACTTCATTGTCGACGCTCGTGTAAAAACCACCGAGCTCTTTGTATTGCATTTTAAAATCGCAATGACAAGGCGAAGTTTTTTTACGGTTATTGAGTACTGCTCAGTGAAAAAAATATTCCTCAAATTGTAATCAGACTTTACATCATACTAATAAATATATATGCTAGTAATTGTAAAAAACTGAATTATTAGTATATTATAATTTGTAATTTCTCATGATATATCAGTATTATGAATACACTCATAAAAAACAGTTAATGCAATCGGTGCATGTGTAGTAGCGAATCACTGGTATCTGAACTACTCCTAGTGGTACGGCTCCTATTTATTTACTAATAGGTAAAAGATACATACGTATGCATTTATATAAGTCATTGGGTATTATAGTCCCAACTACCAACATACATGTCAATACACCATTCTGAATGTGTGGTGTTATGTGTATCGGAAATACTCAAAACTGTTGAATTATGAACACAAACACATTATATATTACTGACAAGTAATATATAAGTTTTTAAGGTATGACTCCCTTCACGTACGCACTGGTGACGTTAGTGTGTTCTATTGCACGAAACAAAACAACGAACGCTAATCGTGGGGTTTCCATGGAAATATCTCAATAGATCTTATCTATTTTAGATGTATAGTAAGAATCGGCTCAGAAATGAACATATACATGCAGTGGAAGCATGATGCCACATTCAGCCAATCAAATTAGATCAGATGAAGCATATCACAATAAACTATTTGGCACTATTTTAACAAGTGCATTGACCTATTATACTTTATTTCAGGAATATAATACTCTCGACAATTATTTTTGTAAAACTGTATCAACAAACTTTAAATACGCATCACTACACAGAGTAAATATGAGTATAATATTAAATTTTGTTTCAATTTTGAATTTATAGGAAAAGCTTGTTGATACATTCATGCGTATTCGTGACACCTGACTATGTTCTGTTGATTGGCAATTTGTGATGCGGAATCTTTCTTCTTCACCAATATTGAATCCTTATGCACTTATGAAATGTTACAATTCCAGTTGGCTGGTTCGAATCTAGCTGCCGGCAGTCATCGCAGTGACGAGCCTCACGATAAATAATGAGCGTATACATTTGTATTGCACATAGATGCGATAAAACCCAACACTCACAAACAGCTTAGATCATTTACTGAACTTTAGAAATGCTTTTAGTATAACTACAATTCATCTTGGAGTAGTTTGTCTAATTAAGAGCATCCATCGCATCTTTTATCGAATGATTGCAGTAAGCCATTACGTATATGAAATATGATGATTCGCCACAAGGAAAATGTGGAAGATTCTTTTGAAAGTGATGTTTAAAGAAAGGGCACGTTTCGATTATTACAGCGTATCAAATAATGTAACGCCTATAATAATGATAAAATTCGCATACTCGCGGAAAGTAATATACTCACTGTGTCTAAGAAATTTCTCATCGCCAAAAACAAATTGTATTTCTGTGTAATTCAATATTTCATCACTTCATATGTGTTATCACCGCAAAACAAGTACTATCTCATAAAACCTGATTGTAAACCACTTTTTCAATACCTTGTAGGTTCGGATATTATTTTAATAATACCATTAAACCGAAAGCATTGCTGGTTTCCATGCAACCCTAATGTAATCGGCAACATCGTAATGCCGAATTACTTTATACATAATTAATAACAAAGTACTTTTTTTTTCTCAATAGAATCCGTTATTGGTTTGTGAATTGCTTGTTCATTTTTCATTTGCAGAATTGTCTATAGACGAGTTTCTTCTATATATCATGCCTGCAACGTGCTTTGAGGGGGCGTCAAATTTGCATTGTAATTGCAATCATTTTTAGAGCAATTCGAATAGCCCCCTAAATCCAAGTCTTTGGTTAGATTACCCACCGAAACTGAGTTTGAAAACAATCTTGAAAAGCTTGAAAATTCAAGATATTTGTGAGTAAATATAATAAGCGGGTGCCATCGCTTCCTATCGATGACATAAGAAAATACACACACACATAGTCATAAATCGATGTAATGATAAATTGAATCGAAAGAAACGTTCCAACCAATTTGTCGCGATGAAAATCTAAATCATTCTAAATATTGGTGAAGACCTATGCATACATTTTCTAAATGTAATATTGCCGACAAATATACTGAGTAACTACGTATGCGTTTGCAAAGTCTTATTAGATTTTTAAAGTAAATTACTCAATACAGACCTGACGGTTCCTCGGGGATACATTGTAATATATACATTAATATTAACACGATAGTTAAATTCCCTTGATCAAACAAGTTGCTGTGTCCTTCAATATCCTCAATAAACTTAAATTATCACCAAGATGCAATTTGACATATGTATTGTGTGAAAGAATGACACAATTATTGAACAGAATACGTCCATTTCCTTAATACATTTGAAAACGGTATAAAGATATTGCGAAGGTGTATTTTACATTTTGTGTAAACCTAAATTGATAAACTGTTTTTCATTAAATATTTCCGTAAGATGGTGATGACCCCTTTATATAAAATATTACTGGTTCAACCAAGAAGTAAAAACTCGGCCATCATTAACAACACTGTGCACATGGTGGTAAATTAACTGGTAATATTAAGAAAATTAGAGCCATGCTTAATTATGTACAAGGGGACGGGGATAATTTTAACCCCCTTATTAATCGATGTACGACAAATATAATGAATAATTGCAAATAACGTGGATACATATGGCCCAATTAAAGACGTAAACAGTTGAAAACGAACAGAACCCATATGTAAATTCTATTGGCAGCATTGTGTCACGTGAGCATAGCACACCCATCTATGTTCGCGGTAAGTAAATCTATGTAGTGAGAGATATGTCAAAAGCTACACTCCACGGATAAACTGTGTGACAACCAGCTTGAAAACTGTGTTACCCAATATTGTCAAACAAGTTTATCATTATAGTCGATTCCTGCCTAGAACTAAACTCGGTGCGGATCTGGCATGTTGGCAAAGATAAGAATATGTGAATCAAGAGATAACGTCATCGTCGACACCGATTTAATCAGACCTGTATTTGGTATTTTTTTGCTTACGTGCTTGGTAATATCATTATGGTAGATCAGTAGAATGCGTTGTATCTATGCATCGTGACGAATATACTACGTCATCGAAGTTCGGTTGACGCTAGTTTGTGTTTATATCATGACCGTAGATTGGGAACAATATACAATGATTTCTGATTTATTTTTATGGGTGAACGTTGCACATGAAATGAATCATTCGTTTATGTCTTTGATAGTAATTGAATACATCAGTACAATTAACATAATGGGGCGAACCTGCATGTTGCTCTCTGCTCAACTGATGTGGCTGTTGTTCAAGTTCAATACTTGAACGAGTATAAGATCTTTTTAAAGTAGCTATGAAAATTCCAAAACGTTTCAAAAATCGTTAGCTCAGTCATTTTTCAAAGACGTTGAAAGACATTCCATGTCTTATACGTTGGCGGATATCTGTAATTGTATCTGCACAGTTTAGCACATTCCGTTATATCGACGACGCCCTCATTTATTTTTTCGGTCTATAACCTTGGTCAAAAAGCTCTGATTATACCTACATTCCAAACAGTATCCAAACATAATAACCTTGACTCTGACTTTAACTGCCCTTTCTGAGTTACGATTACCGACACAAGTTCAATATGATTTGTCACTCGTAGGCTTAATTAAAGGAAAGAGTTATGTCTACCCCCGGGCCTGTGGACATCAATTAAAAGAAACATTACCCGCTGATTCAAAACACATTGGATGTTTAAATTAATGTAATGTACACCTGTATATTAAAGACATATACCATAGAGAGTGTGGGGGGCAGTTTTTGCTAAATACATCTTTTCACGAAGCAGTTATATTGATTGGCTAGTGGACACCGTGGTAGATGTTAACAAAATGTACACATTTTCTTTATCCAATATACCATTCTAAGCACTAAAAAGTATCCAAATTGTGAATACCGTTATCCAAACTGGTTCCGGTTCTTTTGTGCTTTGATTCTTATATATTGTATCTTCATATAAATACCGAATTATGATAAATGATATAAACATTGTTTATCAACCACTCTATACATTTGACATTGAAAACTTTTGAGGTCATTTGTCAAGCGTCGGCACAGTCAGCTTACCTATCGAGAGAACAATACAACCGATTTTAATATCGTAATATCGAGCATGGTACAGTCTATCTTTGTAAAAAGCAATCTCATGCGCAAATGAAATATTAAATATTAATATGGCAGAATGATATTGTTGGTTGTATTTGTTGATTATATATGCATATTAAAACTGAAGCCCATTGCTATGTAAATCTTTACATCTTTGTGCTCGAATGTGGCATTAAACGAACAGTCCGTGTTCTGTTATTCAATATAGTACGTCGTGTACAATTTAAAGGTAACACAGTTCGAAGAATTCAGGTTAGTGATGTTCACCTAAACGTTAACTTTCGTGTGATTTATGTAAATGTTCAATTGTCAATTCACAAATATTGATGTAAATATTGTAGGACTGTTACCCCCTAATACCTCAATTGAATTAGCGTGGACGTCATACAACTTACTGTTTCTATGTCTCCCATATCGTATCAATTCACGCGTAAGATACAATTAGGATATATCATACATTTAATATTAAGAATCGTTGTTCAATCCCTATCCCCGATCTATAACATATGCAATATGGAAATGTATTGCATGCTTCTAAAACATTTGTCGTGTATCATTGCAATATCTATTTGTATTATACAGGCCAGATATTGCTTTACTGTGATCATTGACATAGTGGTAGGTGGGGGGGGCATCACTCATACGACGTGATATAGTGAGCATGTAACAATAATATAATTGATAATTCGGGTGACCAAAGTATGTCTGCATAATGCTTAATGGTACGATACTATAATATGTGAGTGTGGCGGAGATATGGGGGGGGGGTGAACGACTGATAGGGCCAAATGAAGAAACGAATATATTATACCGTCTTTACAATTTAATAGAAAATAATCGGCGATCATATCAAATAGTTTGTAAGCTTTGACTATTGCCACATCCTAGTTGTAAGACACATTATGAGTGCTTTCTTAGACTTTATATTTTCTTAGATGGAGTCTTGATTTTTAATAAATAATATCGTATAGAAATACAAAAAAAGGATATCAACAGGAGCAGAGATAGCTGGTCGAAACAATGGCTATTGACAATGATCAATAGATTGTGCTCACAGCGTCGGAAACTTGAAACAGAGTAGTACAACTGCATCGTGACAACAATGTGACACACATATGCTATTATATCCGTGTATTCGTTTCTCGGTGTATTACTATGCACGTGCTGCACTAACGACAACAATATGGGTCTGGTAGGCGCATTGATAATGACATACGGCACGGTGTTTCACATGGTGATAGCGGATATTATTCGGGTCTTTTAATGTAAGTGAGTTTATATAAAGTTGAAAGCGCGCTCACACAAGGCCGAAAGTAGGGTTAAAAAGATTGCAATAAGGTTTACGCGAGATGTCGAGCGAATCACAAGCGCGTCTGTTCGAACAGCGTTCACATAAAATCCCACGATCCCACAATTCATGTTTTCTTTAACTGAAATTATCTCATCGGGTGAGTGCGTCGATTTAATATTTTTAATATAATAATCAACAAAGGGGAGGGGGGGTAATATTAGTGGCATAGATATATGGCGCGTTTATTTTACATACATTTAGAGCATAATAACTGGAAAAAACAATGCAATAGCAAGATCTTATCTTAAAATCTTCCCTGTACATTTAGCGTTCGTTCGCTTATATCAAGATTGTCGGGCAGGCTATACTGACAAAGATTGACTGTAATGGTACACAATAGGTTAGAATAGAGCTTGACAGGTGACATTAGTCTGCAGTGTAAATGCACATTTAAATGAGAAAGATGTGTCATCGGGAGTGACTCCCCCGGGAAATCAGCTCTTTTGTCGAAGCCTTGCTTCAATGACATGTGCACATCAACTATTTCGCTACGCATGGAGCAGGGAACTTACACCAGGTGAAACACCACAGTCACGGTACTTAGGAAGTACGCGACCGCTGCGTTACTGTAACACTGAGGCTGTTTTTTGCTTTGCCAGCGGGGTCGCAGCAGTATGTTTTGCTGAGCATTTCCGTGAACTATTTGTTGTAGCGAACAAAAGGATACTGAACATGTTTTAATTGCCAAAGAACCACTTGTTCCGCAAACAATATGTGGATTGTATATACACGATCAGTTAACGATGATAATCGCGAATGAAGAAGACTCCTACCTTTATTAGCAGTTGATCGTTACGGGCGGTTATTGATTTCGTTCTTAATGATTGTGGGATAGCAGAGCCGACAAGGTGTCCAGGTCACACGAAAGAAAGCTCATATTTGTATTCACGTTGACAAAAATCTGGAACTCCATAATTGGCTGACCACTTCAAGTTCACGGTAAAGCAAAACCAACCAGCGTTTATATTTCAATGTTTTGTTAATTTTGATCACGCGATTTCAAACACTTTAGTATTTCAAATATTAATCGAATTGGCTGCTCGTTTTCTGAAAGGATCGGGCGACTAATAAGCAACAATACAATCACTCGTTCTGCCATGTTTATGTTGAGCAGAATATCCGCGCGTACTATAGGTATTCCCTTTTGTATTGTGAACGCGACGCCATATGTTGTTTAATCCTCTACAACAGGAGCTGGCATTTATACTTAGGATTATTATTAGGGGTTGTTTGAACGCTCGATCTGCAGGAAATATTAACATAGATGACCAAACTATTAATAGTTCGTTTCTCACTAACGCGTATCCTAGAAGTGGCTGCGATATCCAGTTGTTGCTAAATCCTGGTTTTCGGGACCAACGCAACTGCCGATAACGTTTAAACTCGGTGTCACGCATTGACGCTCAAACGTGTTTAACTTATTTGTAACGCCACAGAAAATCTGTCGGCGGATTTCTACGATATGAACACACGCTTGCGACGTCGTTAGATCTTCAGCACGCATCGCGTACGCTGAAATAAACGACTTTAATGTGCACGCGGGGGTTATAACAAAATAACTGAAAAACGATTCATTATTTATTATTCATTTAAATAATGAATATTAAGTGATGGAGTAAGATGCATGTATATATTGATCCATTCTTCGATTATCTATCTATATATATATAACATATTTAACATGTCCCAGCAAACACCAATTTATTCTAAGCCTTCACAATAATGCGCTAGAGTTGGCGCACAATACGCCGCACAGGTAGACGCACAGTCGATTTCTTGACAAGTGTGGCTTTTCAAATGAGGATACAATTTACAAAATTTGTCTGAACCCCATTGAAACAGTCCACAGGGAACGCTTATTCTGTCACCAATGGCCCAGTGTCATCATTAATAAACATTCAAATGTAGTGACTAACGGATCTACTATTGTCATACTGTCCTTGTGGAACTCAAGACTACCTGACATTTTGGTACTGACAATAAATATTGCGTTGACAGTTTCATCGATCCTAAACCAAATCTTTCGTTACAAGTATAATCTGCTATAGCAGTTGCACTTGAAATGAAATGAACTGAAACCGACAGTAGACGTGCTTTTTACCACCGTGTATTCCTATCCTCCGGTGGAAATTGAGCGGTATAAGACTCATAATGTGTATTTTTGCAGACGCCATCCAGTTGTTAGGTGCGGCGCGCGTTCTTGAATGACCTGCGGTATTATACATTTATTCAAATACTAAATAATATGTCCTAAACCAGAAACATTAACCAGCGTGTATTTTCGTAGCATGTATATATTGTATTGCTGCACAAGAATGAAATTGAATATTGGTTTATAAAACTGTGAAACCTCCTCGAGTATTGTATCAGACACAGACTCGTCTGCTGAATCACAGACCCGCCTGCTGAGTCGCAGACAATCATACGATTCGCGTAAGCCTTCTATCCGATTAATTCTTCTCACCGTACGCCTCATGCCGAAATATGTAATTAATAGTATTGGTTAGTTAATCCTTAAGTAACTCAAAAATGGAGGCGCGGTAGACCGAGCGTATGGCGAATACAAAATACAATTCACCATCTATATATGGAACACACTTCTTTCAATGGCATGAGTTAATCAGAGGTATGATTAGGTATTCTTTTATCAGACGATCGCCTTGCGAATGTGAATTGTCCTAACATATTCATTCGTTTCACTACGTAGAATTTTCTACTTTGTTTCACTCTTATTATTGTGTGAGTCATGTGTAACTATATACATGTACAGAGATTTATCTTTCAAATAATTCAGATATTTACACAATCAGCATTTGTAAAACTAAGTGATTGCTTGGGAGTACAGAAAATGAAATTATTTTGTCAACTATACAGTTATAATGCTATGCACGAATTCGCATATCATATGACTGTAGCTACATTTATTTTCCAGCGGCGGAGAGCAGTTTAGATGTAACATTTCATTCATACAAAATCATGACGTCAGCTCTACTATGTAACATTTTAATTCTGTAATGGAGGAAAAAAGTTTTACCACTTTGTATAGGGACATTTATAAATTCTCCAATTACCTCACATTTCTTTTAATCATACTGGATAATAATGTATTCTCACGAGTCTCCAAACTTTGCTTGGCACTGATATAAATGTAGTCAACTTACTTAACATTCATAGCAACAACAACAGTAACAATTGCATCATCATTAATTGAACTAGTGAACTTTAATGTGTTATTTTTTTTAAATCTACATTTAAAATTGGCAGCAACCAACCAGTAAAAATCTCCGAGTCACATTGTCATTGACTGCCGCATTCAAACATGCAGTAACGACGACACATAACACTTCCTTGCGTTACATCTGGTAGATTGCTTTTAAATAAGCAGCGAATGGATTTGGATTGTAGGATACGTTGGACAGACTGCCGCTCTCACGATTGCTGTTGAATAAATTGTCGGGTGATCGAATAATCACTTTGACACTATATTTATCTATCGGTAAAATAAGCTTCGTATATAAGATGGTGGAATTCAATAACGAACAGTAAATCCGACCAATGGAAACCTGCGTCATAATGGTAACGTCGAGAGAAACAACATATTGGCAAAGACAATTTGCATGAGTGTGTATGACTGATTACCAAATCTTAAAAAAAGATAATATAAACACATTGTTTCATACAATTTAGAATGTAAGATTTTATTATTAAATATTGCAGCCTGATTGTTTGAAAGTAAAGGAAGATCTCATTGTGTATGCAAGGCATGTCACGTTGTCAATTTCCATATACAGATTAGTCATTGATTATGTAGTGATTCGCATATTAATATTTTTCAGATCACCTAGACAATTTAATGTATGATTGAAGGAATACATATTGTGCTCCAGTTACCCATTCATTAACATTAATAATTATAACCTTCCATGTCTTACGAGTCAAACTAATTTGACTTGTGATGACTACAATTCAACCCAACTTGCATGGAGGTGATAAAGAGTGAACCCAACTTGCATGGAGGTGATAAAGAGTGAACCCAACTTGCATGGAGGTGATAAAGAGTAAACCCAACTTGCATGGAGGTGATAAAGAGTGAACCCAACTCGCATGGAGGTGATAAATAGTGAACCCAACTTGCATGGCAGTGACCACGAGTCAACCTCACATCGATGGTGGCGACTACGGGTCACGACAATGTGTGTGGGAGTAGCTACGTGTCAAATTAACTCGAGCGGCGGTAACTACGAGTAAACCAAACTACAGTGGTGCTGACCACAAGTAAACTTGACTGGTCATAAATACGAGTCAACGAAGTATAGCCTCTGGATATCTATTCAACCCCAAGTGTTGACTGTTTTAACGCCGGAAAACTCGTATCTACTCCCACGTGTTGACTTTTAAAACATTGAGGTACTCATTTGTATCGCAACTGTTGATTGTTGAAACCTCGAGATACTCAGTCTTCCCCTATTATTGTATTTTGCATCCACAAAATACATCTGTCTACATTTACAACAACGGGGTACAACGGTTTGCACTTAATGTTGATAGTTTTATCACGGGGGTATTCTTTTCTCTTCGGGGTTCTCCACATGTGCCAGGGGGGGGGGAACTCGTCTCGTCTCTCTATTGCGTCCCCTTGAGATACGGGATCAGGAAAGTCACTTTAGCCTTACAGTCAAATAAGACACACACAACGAAATACGTTTCAGATCTCGTCTTAGTCGGTCAATCGAGCACTCTATCAGACACAGCGCCCTGGGGAAAAATCCCCAAGACTATCGCAAGGCTGACTCAAGACTCGCCCAAGACTTCGTCAAGGGTCGCCCCAAGTCTCCCCAGGACTGCATCTGTTCTGCTGTACTCCCCAAGACCAACTAAAACAACTTTATTCATTTTCAAAACTCTAACCAATTACAAAGCAGTAAAAGTACTCTAGGGCGTAACCTTCAATCATAAAGCCAATCACACTAAGTACTGAATACGTCATATCTTTTGATTAATCGTTCACTACATTAATAACTACGAATACCAACTGTCAGATTCAATAGTCAGAATAGCGACGGTTATCTCGTAATTAGTTCCAAATCACTGAGCCAAGTTCCGTCCAGGACCTCGCCTGCCTAAACGATGACAGACATAACACAGCAATTCAGCTAATAATCAACTAATTAAGTCGGTCAACAGATACGTGAAAACAAATTCATGACAGTTGCGTCCCGGGGTACCCCTGTCTACTATTATTGTTGACCTCGAGATAATTATATCTACTTTGAGATTTATGCAACAGTTGTGCATGTTAAACATGACCAGTTTGTGTGCTAGCTCAGTAACTCGGTATTTTCTCTGAAAAAAATAAATGTGAAACATGTACAGATATTCGTGAATGCTCATCTGCACGAAAGTAGTTACATATTTCAGCAACTCCGATGGACTGCTAATAAACTCACAGTTACTTAAGGATGCACTAAAATGTTGTTTTGGCACACGTTACTTTGTAGAATCGTATTATTGTACGACAATTTCAGACCTCTATCTTAAAAGCAACATATTTAAAACAGTGGTCTAAATTAACAACCTGCATTGTTGTGATTTGGTCTAAGTTTGCATATTAATTTTAATAAATCACACAGTCAAGTATGACTTAAGTTTAGAACATCTTTATATGCTTACCGACTATCTACATTACACATTTTATGATTACGTGATAAAACGCACACACACACACACACACACACACACACACACACACACACACACACACACACACACACACACACACACACATATATATATATAATTTTTTCAGAAATTGTAGATTTGGAATATATGAATAATACCTCGTCAGCGATTGTTGGCAAATTTATGTATTCTCAAGATTTCACTATTTGAATGAAAAAAAATCTAAACATTTTGATGAAAATGAACAAAAAAATAGACATCGTCCTGACTGTTCTGTTTCTTATTTTATTCTATGAGAATACAAAAATGTAAAAATATCACATTAACTCATACATGCAAAAAGTGGATTGCATTTTGGTTTAGTTACTATAGTTACAACGCATGCAAGGGAAATCAATATATGCAAGTTCTAAATATACAGTTTGTGGTAATTACCCTGTGAGAGGTGTAATCTTCCGTGTCTGGCGGATAAGATGGCATCACCTTGCGAGGAGAATTGAAATCTGTATGACACTATAATCATAGCATGACCCAGAGCAAATGATTTAATACTTTGCATACTGTTATTTGTAAAATGCCTCCACAAAGGAATGTATTATTTTAGAGGCTTCTGGGATATCTCTGCAAGGTATATCATTACAATAATTGAGGTACACAACTGCCAAAATGAGCAATGATTGTCATTTGACTGTTGCATTCTCAAAATCTTGCCAAAGATTAGCTCATATATCATACCCCGACTACGCTAAGCAACTTCCCCTAGTGCCATCATTAAGGAATTAGCAAAAGCTTTTCAGTTATTCCCAGCGGACCCTGGACTAGCTGATAATGACGTGTGGAGGCGAGCCGCAATACAAGTAATCCACTGCCTTCACAGTGTTCTATTATGTTTAATATCTCTTAAGAAACTGTAATTATACATTAAGAAGGCCCGATTGATATGACTGTGGCTGATTGATTGTTGTACATTTGTATATGCAAAATGGTCCTGCCAAATGTACATAATCCTATACAAGGAAACCATAACTCACGTATCGAAACATCATCAAAATTAAAGTTAAACATTAACAGGCAGCGTCGCCATGGGACCGCTACCCGCCTCTAACCTAGCACGGAAATTCAATTCAGGTCAATCAGTTTTCATTTGATAATTTTCGTTGTTGTGTATATTGTATTGGTCTTTCCCCCTGAAAGTTAATTATCGGTCTAGTTTTGTAATGCAATGTTCATTAGTGTACATGTACATTGGAATGTGAGAATTTGTATCTCACTCTTGCTCGGGTATCGTTCTAACTTGCATTTATAAAACAATAAAAGAAAAATGACATTTGCAGATGGTGGGATCTTGTTTGATTTATGTGTTTTTGAATATAGAAAATTTAATATTATTTGCATTAACTTTATTTACTAAATAAACATGCCTTATTACAAATGTACAATCTACTAAAAACACAACCTCAATGCGTTGACAGTTTCAGTCACTATATTCCGAAATAAAAGCTATGGATATGACGAAAACAATGGTACAGCTGTCACGATCAAGTATACAAGTTATAGCAATCAATATGATATAATATGGTCATATTATTTACCCTCAATCATAAAAGGCAAATGCATTTTGAGTGTTGCGTTGAAAGACATCAGGTGACAGTAGGCTTATTGTGAGGACATATCTGCCTCATGTTTGCGCGGCTTACGAGTATAGTCCGACAAAAGTCCTAAAATCAAGATAATTCGATCTATATGACCCGACCTATATTCGCATTATAGTGTCAGCCATTCCACTGAATATATTGCAGCAATCGATTTACTGTATCGCACAAGGCCACACATGGACCAAAGGGCAAGGTTGTTTTCTTCAGTCGATTGTATATTTCAATATTATGCTGATAGATTGCAATTTTTGAAATTGTATCCGCTGTATAGGATACCATATTAGAAATGGCTCGTCACTGCTGGTACCCGAGATTGCATGTCGTTTTCATCAGTGGGTCATTCAATTGATATATTGTCCTAGAAATCCCAGATCACGATCCGCAGTCATCTTTTTAACCAAACGAACTTTACTTTTCTCGCCAGTCATGTTTCGCATTATCCAATTCTCCTGTAACCAATGGCGTCGGGGAAAGTCCTGATGAAAATTGTTCCAATTGCTCTTTATATAAATACTACAACGGCCATTATTAACACAAATGCATTGTATAATCGCAAAAGTTACTTTTTATCTACCCCATTCTTCATCAAGTGCTGACCCTTCTTCTTTTTTTCTGAGCTGTGATTTAAATGTTATATATACATACATTCTAATACATCTAGATACATATTGTTGTTATCTATGAATCCTTATTGTAGCTATAACCACATGACGTGTGGCCGTCGTATATGCATTGCTAAAAATGTCAAAGATACACGTACATTTTGTCGTTGTTGCATTTAATAAATACCGGTACAACACATTCCAAGTGTTACATGCACGCTTAAATTAATAATGCACTGATCCTCAGCGTGGATTATGTATTATGTGCCTTTACTCGCGCCCTCCCCTGGGTGCTCACGATAATTCTATCGCCTATCTCTAACTTACACTACTACTACTGCAACCTGATTCAACGTACTGACGTACCCAAATGTTTGCATCGAACCGAACAAGTGAACACATTTTTAGAACCAATCTCCGAACATCTTGCATTTGTTGCTTGCGTAGTTAGTTGCATGCAGGAAGAAGTCATCGCTTTAATGTTTCAATTTTAGCTCGATCAAGTTAAATTGAAATACAATCTATTCCATTTGTAGTGTGTGTGTAATTTCTTTATTACCATTTCTAAAGTAAATGTGGGAAAGGTTCCTTCTGTACACTACCACGGCTCCATGTACTTACTTGTTTTGTATATTCACTGCATTTTCATATATTGACCATTTATACACTCACCTTATCAGAAGTTATTCACTAAAACAACGCCACAATATTGGTTCATCCTCTTCGTAGCATTTATTCACAATTACCAAAGACGTTTAACGCTAACACCATAGCTTTATATTGTGCAAAATTACGTGTATTGTATTACGTGTATTGTATTAAGTGTATTGTATTTCGTGTAATGTATTACGTGTATTGTATTACGTGTATTGTATTATGTGTATTGTATTACGTGTATTGCAGGAACTATCCTGTTAGTACGTTTTGATATAGAATTTACCCAATATCCTTAGGGTATATGAATTTAATCAGGGGCCAGCGACCAGTAACTATGACGACCATCTGCTATTACTCTGGAATCACGATTTTGGTGGCTGATGGTTATCAAATATTTATCAGAATCGCAATTAAGAATAATAAAAAAAAGAATCGATTTGCTTTCGGTCACATGGACAGTCGCACCATTTGATCTCATAAGATGTTTTTGCAAATTTAAATTTTAAAATGCATAACACATTTACTTACAAAAAACAATAATTTACTCATCACGTGTTTATCATGTGATATGGTAATGTGTTTTTGAGTGTTGAATAACACGCAACCACTGTTTACTTATTTAATAATTTCAGAATATGATAATTGCATATAAATGAATTCAATTCCCAATTCCCTTAATTGTTCAGGTATCATGGTATACTTCTAGGAGCATATTTTATCGTTTTGCAATAACTGGCACATTCTTTATAGGTTCTTTTAATTTATATGTTTGAACTGGTTAATATGGTGAAATATAGCATATAATAAACATTTCGTGCGGATGAATTTATTAGAAATAATTATAGCTTCAACGAGATAATCATTCAAATCAGTGACGCTCCGATGTAAACATAAATTTTCTCCCACAAAGAATTGTACAACGTTCATCACTTGCATTTTACAATAACTTCTTGTTTGCAACAGCAGCGTGGCGTCGGATTAAGTCGATATCAGAATCACTCTAAAACGTTGCTACAGAAGTGTTTTGTTCATATTAATTGCACTCGTTTTTTGATAGTTGGACAGGATGTGTTACGTTTCCAGCTAGTATATAATGTGACGGAATCCAGAACGGCATGGACGTTAATAAGCATAATACATTCATTCATTGTGGAACAACTTTTAATGGTAATGACAATAATTGTTTGTCTGTGTTGTAAACTAGCTATACATATGCAAATATTACCAAGTTATTATTCAAATTGTGTGCGTGTATGAAATGTGTGTCAATCAATACATACCGTCCAATCGAATATCGTAGACAAGTTCGTAAAATTTCAAAGGCATACATGAATGAAACACTTAACTTAGTGTCAGATCGCCAATTATTACGCACTATCCCAAAAAATGGTTGATCACCAGTAATTGAATGCAAAAATCGATATGCAAAAACGTGTATCGGTGTAGCAATCTATACTTCATAAAATAAAACACGTTCATCAGAAGATCGTATAAATGGGACAAATAATTATAACTTTATGCATTTCCCCTAGTATTCATTTTTTCAGAATATTTCTTGCCATAGGTGTGATTGACTGCGATGATTAACGCATTGTTTCCTAGGAACACCGATTGTAAATTATTCACAAATATCATACGTACATATTTTATATACTGGTTCCTTATAGCTTAATAATCCATTTCCCATACATTTTCTCATTAAGATCGGATAGCAGGGAATTCTTTAATTAATGTGCGCTCGCACAAAGAATTTGCCTCATGGGAATAATATATTGGAATAGTGCTGATAGTGAGGAACAGTTATAAACGAGGCGCATATTTTTATTATTTTTTGTGTGGCCTTAATGCTGTCGATAATCCAATCCAATTATTTTTTCTTGTGACTCGTTTCCGACATTGCCCATGTGACTGTTCTAATCGAGTTTATCTACAGAAGGCCTTGAACACCATGCCAGTACTTAGAGTCTCAAGGGACATGTGTAGTGTTATTAGTGTCATCTTTCCCATATATTTGCAGGAATATTTCGATCATTAAATGTGATTCATAATAATTTGAGGATTGCGTAGACATTATACGTGATACAACCTTCACTTGCAAGACACAAATAAAAGCGGAAAATCGTTTTGGAGCATAATGTTTCATAATGTCTACTGAATAAATTATTCAGACTTTAAATTTATTCACATCGAACTATTGTTTACAGACGATTTTACTATTCTTACAGGGCAACTAAACTGATACAGATATTGATGGGTATTGGTATTGAGGTCAAGATATAGTATAAAATGACGTGGGTCGAATAGTTAGTTGTTGTTTGATTTCGCCTGACAAAATAACCTAAATATCACAAATCAATCGTTGTACTAAAATGTTGCGGGATTATTTATTGTGTTAATAAATGAACATCTCCATGTCATCTGTGTACACACGTATCTGTAGTCCTAATTAATTACTTCTATAACAACTTATCTATCTCATTTTAACTAAATAAATTAAATTTTCTATTTAACTTATGCACGAACGATTCGTCGGTCATTAACTACCAAATGTATATATAACGCTAGATCGAATTATAAATACTGCACAAGTATATAATTAAACATGCACTTTGTCCGGTAAATTCGACGTCTTTATTCTGGAAATTTAAATGGTATATTATTTGAGCAAACAGATATGCAGACAATCAGACAACACTGGGAAATTTGCTAACTCTGCCGAGTACAAATTGTATGAAAATTCAAGTAAAAAAAAAACGTTCCCCTACAAACCTAATAAAAATTGAAAACATCACACAATTAAAACTGACAAGTACTCAGGGGAAAGAGCAAGGAGAACATAGGCATTAAATTGCTGTAGTTTAATCTAATGTTAAACCGCACTGTGTACATCCAGGTGTGAGGTTCCTTCCATTACTTAATTAAAAGTACAGTTATTGAATTTATATACACGCGAAATGATATATGATGAGAGAAGGGTGCACTTACTCTAAATTATGTGTCTGCTTGAGTGAACACTTGTATCGTGTGGTTGTGTTGATGATAACATGGTCATTCACGACACTATAAGTTATATATGCAAATACATTCAAAAGTAAATGTGTTAGGCACACGAAATTTATGCCATAAGGATATACGAAAGAGTCATGGTGATGAATTAACGTGTTCTAAAGTAATCAATAAACAGCTTTATTGGATATTATTATAATACGACGTCTAAGACATTTTCAACGTATATATATATATGAAGAAAAACCATATAACAAAACTTTTCGGGTTATATTTTATGATATAATCTCGGAAAAACAGAAAAAAAACATTTGTAGAAATAAATATGACTAATGTGACTTAATCTGTCTAAGTAATACTGCATAACAATAATAGTAATATAGATTTGGCTGATAAACATCTCACATTCTGGCATTGTGTAAACGCGGTACACTAGGGTCAATAGATGGCTGGCATGAATCAGAATCGTGTGTTATAACTAAGATTCCGGTGAGTGGCGCGTTCTTCGTGAAGTCATACTTCGACCTTGCAGATGCTACATCTGGCTTTTTGTCTACTCAGTGCTGACGATTGATTATAATGCAGACCCAATATTGTAAATTTGGGTTTGATCACTTTTCCATGAGGACCCATTGAAATTTTACAACAAGGCACGAAATCGAAGGATCAACACATATTGAAATCACGTTACTGTGGCGATGTGAAGACTAGAAGTGGCGTGACTCTTAACAATTTCGAGCAAGAATCTAATAAAATAGTTCGTTGTGTTATCATTATTGAAAAATACAAATTCGATTTTTTAATTCGTTGTGTATTATTAGATCATCAATAATATATGAAATTGATCGAGTCACGACGAAATTGAACAATGAAAGTTTCGTATTAAACTGCTACCAATTTCGCTTTAAACTATCGCGAGCGATGATACTGACATTTCACTGCAGAAGATACCGCACGCAGTCCTAAATGACTGTTGCCATGGTTTCGAACAACATAATGCACACATGTGGGGAAGATGTCCCACAGTGGTAGTATGCAAAGATGGTTTACCTGAGGCTGACTCAACATCACTGATCCTTTCTGTTTTTCGTGATAGTACATTGTACTCTATAGACTGTCATAAAATACTGTCATTGAATACTACACCCTTTGACCGGAACCTGCTATCTAACGGATGTATACGAAAGTACATCGACCGAGTTTCAGTTTTGTTAGATCTGAATTACATTGGTGAAAATGTTTTCCAAATGTGTTAAGGCTTTTTTCATATCATGCTCGATAATTGAAAATGTGCACCACTTAATGGATTTGTTCAGAATCATGTCTGTTTAGAAATTGACATATAAAACAATAGTAGACGATTAAAATATATCATTACCTTCGATAATATTAATTCAATTTCGAACTTAAGTTGTCGATATTAGGTAAATGTTAAATTATAATAAATCAAGACAAGAAAATACTCATCAAATTCACGGTTAATTCATTTCAGAGCAAAGAACATATTCTACAATAAAGAGAATAATGTCACGTGCGACGCCGATTCACGCTCGAGTTCAGGATTTCTTTCCCAGTAGCGTGCGGATATGAGTCGAAAGACCCATTGTGCTGGGTAATGATTCATCCGCGGAATTGACCTTTCCTCTTCTCAGTGTATGTGTTAGTCTTAATAGTTTACATAGCATTAATCGAACGTGTTCTTTCCCCAAGGAGGGTTTCACCAAAAAGTAATAACGTTTAATAATAATAATAATACCGTTTATAATTATACATCTGTCATCGTAACGCCATAAGTTACAGCGTGTTGTAATTTTGCGGTATTTTACGGGGTATTTTCATCCTACCATATAAGGAAATGCGAATTCTAAATATGGAATGATTACGCGCGTAAGCATCCTCTAATAATAAAAACAAACATGGTTGCCACAAGGGTTTGACCGGACTCCGCACAAAGAAGTTCGCTGATTCTGTTCTAAAAATTTTGGATTTTGGCATTCCTATGGTGAATGCTTGGAAGGAAAATATGTATTATAAAAGGGTTATTACGAGGATATCTCAAAGTATGCACTCAGACAGTACACCGCGCATCGATACTCCAGCTGTACTTTCTTCGTGTATACTTTGAGGTATCCTCGTAATATCCCTATAAAAATAATAATAATATTAACAATAATGATAATAATTTTGAAATAACGTACGTATACAATATGTATAGTGTACAGCCTGCAATGAAAACTATTTTTGAGAGATGTTGATATACTATAAATGCCAATTAAAACCAGTAGTCGATTTAAACAACATTGCTTACAGCAATTTTCGTCATTTTGACGTCCCAAAAAATGACTAGTTTTATTTATAGGAAAAAAAATTGAAAATGAAACTTAAGTGTTTACAGTTTGATTTCCCTTTGATTGACGATCTCATTTTGAAGTGTTCCGTTTACGAACGCCCTAGACAGTTCTGTGTCTCCAAGAGTAGTATATCATGAAGATTTCTTTGTTGTACACTGCGTAATGAAACCCTGAAACAGACGAATAGACGGAATCAATGTCATATCACATCGATCATAATAGAGCATTCCCATAGCGCGTCGTACGCCCCCGCTGACTCCCGACCCATACACAGAATTATATTTATACCACTAGACGTACTCATCAATGCGACGTTATAAATAAATAACTATACATATAATCACGTGACGTGCATTATTAATTTTGCTCAGAGCGGTATACATGACACAGACTATATAATCATGATATATCATAAAAAAGCTTAACAACAAGGGACTTATCTCGATGGGGTGATAACCACTATCGCAACAGCCGCTCGGTATAATTTACTGCGGCAACAGCATCTCCTATGTATGATTTTAGCGTGGCTTATCATTTCAAATCACCTCCTCCCCCGTCATCGAGAAACGCAAGAGAAGAGTGTTTATTGTCAAGTCGCTATCGCGAATAATGAAATAGTATAAAGTACGCAATTAACGACACGGAGCATCTGAAGCGTAGATAATCATTCATTGGATTGGAGAGCAAACATTTATTAACGTTATTTATTACTAAATGATGTCCCGATAACCATAGTTTGTGCGAGATATTAGTAAGAACATGATAAGTCAAATCACTATTAGATCGGCATCTTCAGTACGACGTGACAAACCCCTAGATGTGCCTACGATTCTCACGATGTTATGCAACGAGTTTGCGATCGATAGCTCTCAATGTCTGATACCGGAAACAATGCCGTTTTCATTTGTCGAATACAATTATCTACAAATCACATTTTGTAGCTTCAGGAACACATTTATAGACAGATATAGTCATAATTAGTCACTGACCTGTTATCTCGATTATCATCTCTAGAGATAATTGATACCCAAGTCAACCATAATGGCTAGGGTTTCTTTAGGGTTTTCATACATTCAACGCAATTTTAAATAATTTTGTTGGAATTCGAACAACATTTTCACCAACCGATTTGGTGAAAAGCTTAAGACCGGCTATTGATCGTGCGCTGGTTACCCTGATAGACAGTGGTAGGTAGGCATGTGATATACAAGTCACCATAGGCACGCAGTTTTACTTGCCAGGGGTCATAGTAAAATATGAAAATGCAAAAAAACGTATGTGTTATTATGTCGTGAAATTCACACTGAGAAAGTCCACAGGGATTCTGATACTACTCTTCATCTGATCGTCGCAGTTTTTGTATCCATCGATCAACGTCTAACGAGTCCAAAAGTGATATGATTCGAACCCCCTGAAGATGGTTACCTAGTATCGACAGTCATATCCGTCACACATATTAGTGAACAGGTGTCACTCGCTGGAGTATATTGTATGTATGCATACAATAGCGTATGTGGGTAAACTCAGGATCGATAGTAGAGTCATATATTGTAGCACGTTCCCATAAACATGTAAAGCGCAATGGCGTGTCTGAATTTATACAATAACTCAAAGAAGTAGCTTCGGGTTGAACGGGCACGTGGCCATGAACTTCGTCATGTTTCCGAAAAGTCGTATCTCAGACGCCAGTGTTACATTGTAACGCTGCTGCCAGCGAACAGCTGACTAATTTATTTCGAAATAAATCAATTATAAATTACACTGAACCAATCCATTAGGACGTGAGTGTAAGACCTACAGCTCGTCCCTAATTGTTGCACTGTAGCATACGTCATGTGAAATTATATCTTAATGAAACATTAAATTATACACTAGCATGTCTATTTGCAAGTTACTGTAGTTAATTGTGTCACTAATTTCCTGTTAGTCCATATTATTTAATGTACATTTTTTTGTTTTTAATAGAATTTGGCATCAAAGTTCACTGTGATTTGCAGAAAACAACACGCTGCTGGAGGTCTTCCCCCGTTCTATATACACTCGCCACGCACGGAACATTCGGGTGCGTTCAATGGCTGGTTGTGTGGAGTGGATCTATTGAAGTGCTCGCAATTGGTTAAAAGCGAGGCGATCATCTACACGCGCATTTCATCAGTTTGTCATCGTTGATTATGGTCTACATTTCAAGTGGTTGCTGACAAGTATTCGTTTGCGCAGCCGTTTGCCCTTTGTACGATTTAACGGGATTTCTGAACATCATGAGAAGAGATGGGCTTTCTGAGTCTGCTCAGGGAGCGCAAGTCATATACTTGTCGATATGCGTTTCCAGAGGGTTCCAGCGTAGGGGATATAATCACAACGAATGTTTGAGATGTGGATTTCACGTCACGTGTATTCATATATGACAAACTGTTTATATGAATTATTTTTCCGTTTAGCGAGAACATGCACGGATCAATGATGAGTCGCAGTTATAATATTCGTGATGGCAGTTTGTCGAAAACCAATCAGAGACACTATAATGCGTGTTTCTTGCTTGTGTTGCTGATCTATTTTCTTGGCAACAGTACTATGGCGGAAGACAGTGACATACACAAAAAAGCGCGACAAAACCGTAAAGTTGCCAGGATGGATGGAGACTTGATCATAGGAGCTCTGTTTTCGGTGCACAAACAACCACGCGCGACCGACGCCACTTACCGTACATGTGGCGGAATACGGGAACAGTACGGGATACAGCGAGTCGAAGCCATGTTCAACACGCTAGATCAGATCAACGCTAACGATTCGTTGCTACCGGGAATCACTTTAGGTGCGGAGATCCGCGACTCGTGTTGGTATTCGTCAGTAGCCTTAGAGCAGAGCATTGAATTCATCAGAGATTCTATCTCCGAGGATGACAGTCACTTAGAAGTAAGAGAAAGCTGTAAAACACAACCTTCCCAACCAATTGTCGGCGTGATTGGTCCCGGATCGAGCCAAGTGGCCATTCAGGTGCAAAACCTTCTTCAACTTTTCAACATTCCCCAGATAGCGTACTCGGCAACCAGTAAAGATCTTAGCGACAAGAGATTTTACGAGTACTTTTTAAGAGTCGTTCCATCTGACACACTTCAAGCGCAGGCAATGGTGGATATCGTGTTGCGATATAACTGGACATACGTGTCAGCCGTTCACACAGAAGGTAAACACTTTTCTTTCTTCTCGCTGGCAATATTGTAGACAGTTTATCACATATATTTACGATATATTAACGTCGTTTTAGCATCAACCATCACTTGTTCCGAAAAGCCCATACTGCTTCTTTGGTACGTTAGTGAAGGTTACATTTAATAAACATCCCACTTGTCGTTGAAATGCATTATAAGAACAGCTTTGTACAGAAAAAATAGTAATCATTTAAATTACAACCGAGTTTACTATAAATACCAATCATCCGGGTGAACACGCGCCGCATGGTTTGGTAATTGAAGACTTCATACTTCAAGTCTAAGTTGTCAAATTGTAATCATGACTTTAGAAACAAGACGTGCTTCTTCTGAAAAAGCTTCTTTTGCTACACTCTGATAAAGCAATCTAACACACGGTATATCACATGTGAGTACGTGCTGACTGTCTAATGTTTAAATTGAGTACTGAAAATAGAATACACATAGCCTTTGCAATGCACTATTTTGCTAAATATTGAAATTGGAAAGTGCTTTGAGCATAATTACATTTTAGGTCATGTTCACTGAACATGAACTTAACATATAGTTTAGTTACACGGCAATTGAAAATCTAAATAGTTCGTTTATAAATCTGTTACCACTTTGTACAACTGGTATGGGTTAAACAGTGTTACATCATGCTAGGTACACGTGCCACGTGTTGAAAAATCCAAGAAGCACAGAGGTACTACTCAGTTGTTTTTAGTCACCATTAAAGCTGATTGCTGTGCGGTTCGTCTTGAATAATTCAACGAAAACCTCAAGTGGATATATTATGTGACTGGATATTATATGATCACTCTGTGAATTAAATGTCAGGGCCATTTTGTGCAATGTAAGCGTGAATCTAGTGTTGCGAGCATGACTAAATCTAATCAACGCTGTAATGAATTGTCGTACTCACTAAAATGACCATGTGGCACACCGCGGCTCTATCTTCGTAGTAGTGTTTACGTGCGTTGGATTTACATAAAGTTGAAGCCATTTTATTTTATAACTTCCGTATAGGTGAAACTTTACCAAAAAGTAGAGCCAATCTATATGACTGAAAATGTTAATATTTAATATTATATTATATTACAGTTTCAATACATTCCCTGGCATTATATTTCGGGTTTAGGTTATATTATGAATACATGCTTATCATCTTCTTAACCCTAAATTCCAATTTAATTCCAATTTAGGGTCTAAACGAAACTATAATTAATTTGGGGAATATTTTATACTCTATACAGCATTGCATTATTTTAATGTAGTTTAGGTGAATTAAAAGTAACTACGTCACTTTTCATGATATACCTGTATGTATGTATGTATGTATGTATGTATGTATGTATGTGTGTGTGTGTGTGTGTGTAGTGGGGTGTGGGTGGTGGCTAAATATCAGCCTACCGCATGAGTGGACCTTTGTCAGCTATAGATTACTTTACTTAAACCACCCCTCTTGTAATTCCCTAATCAATACATACTATTCCGCCCACAAGTATATAAGACATATTGAGTTATTCACTATGTGATCGAATCCAGTAACCATAGTACTAACGGAATGCACTGTGTTTGGCATTACCTAATGTTAACACAACTGTTGTCAAGAACGCATTAGTAACTTTATAACATTATATCGATATCCAGGATGGCTGGGATTGTATTGATATCGATTTCGTATCAACAGCTTTTAAGCTAATGCTATTTGATAGGCTTACACGTTAATTTGAAATTGAGTAAACTTGGTTTAACGATTTCTGCTTATCACCAGGAATGCATAGACGAGATTATGTTTAACCCTAATGTTCTTATCAAAATGCTGGGATGATTGTCACCATTTTCCGTTCACTGCGAGAATCACGCGTTAAGCGTGAAATCGAACGTAAAAACAGAACAAACAAAGGTCATAGCGTCGTAGTCGCGTCAAACATCGCGTGGGATTCGACAAACGCGAAAGTATTTTGGGAGACATTTCCATGCTTAATAATGTGCTGTCCACATTTGATGATAGGCAATTTCGATTAAGTAAGGGTATTCGGAAGCAATATTCCTCTGTCGAAGATCGGCCGGTCAATGTAAGCTGCGAAATAAAGAAATTCTAGTTCAAAATCAAATCGTTCGATTTTTGCGGCAGACGTTCGACGCGCGTCTTTCATGCATCTCGCGAGATCTCGCAATTGTACGGAAAATCACCTATTGTCACCATACGTGTCTATGGTCATGTTTTTCTGTATGCCTTGGGTTCCAACGGCAATTACACTGGACGGGTTAGTTATGGGCCCCGATGGCTCATCTACAAAAATGTTTTTGTGTTCTGTTTGTTCACTAAACACACGCTTTACATTCTGGTGCACGTAAAGTTACTGTATTACTTTATTTCAATGTCCTCATGGCGAGCAATGAAATGCGTTGATCGTTACAGTCACATTGTATATAAGACAACCATTCATAACATTATAACATTAGGGATAAACTAGACACATTACCAGGAAAGTGATTGTAGCTGTCTCCAGTTTGATGAATCATATCATTAACAGTAAATTACTGAGTAATATTTAATGACCAAATAACTCCGGCTGATATATGGAGAAATAATAGTGTGGTTTGCAATTCCCGAGTGGTCTTCTTACTACCATCATATGATTTCAGGGAATTTACATTATTAATAGCTTACTGTCAATCGAACTCTAAACGCATGAGTCCCTGTGCAATGCGTCGCACCTGATCACTTTCTACAACTGTTTTTTAATTGAACACTGTTGGCTATGGTGCATTACAAGTTATGCTCCATGTGCGTATAGAAAGGGGACTACACGATTGCGGTCTCACTACTATTGGCGTTTTCTGTAAATGACGATGTTTCACTTAATTGGCCAGCTGAGGATTGGAATATAACCGTCGATGTCCATAAAAAAGAAGGGTGTCTTATTTTTTGACAGGATGTTCATTGTGTTTACGCGGAGAGTGACTTAGCACGTCGTTTAGATTAAAGCATATCAGGGCAGACGTGACTGGTGGATTAGTGGCGTCCAACCACACTGATTTTAATGAGCCCACGAAAACGAAAGTTGAAAGATCTCACTGAACTAAAAGTTTAATGACACCACCACGCACAAATGTACTCATTTTGAATAACGATTTTATAATCCTGCTAACTATATTAATGCTTGAAAATTATGTATGCCGGAAGTCACGTTTCAGTCACTATATACTGTGAATAGTCATGTGGTCCATGGCCGAACTGGTGATAGCAATGTCGAATTTTGAATATTTCGTTTGCTTTCGATCTAGTTTTTAAAACTAAATAAACAGAAATTTCCCTCTTTTAACGTAATTCTACAATACAGATATTTCTGCTGATTCACTGAGTTAAATTCCGAGTCTTAAGATCCCCCAAACTCACCAACTTTAATATTCCAGAATTATGCCAGTATACTCAGATGACCTTGGCTTAAGCATATGCACGAATAATGATTTTACTACGGGTTACTTTGAATTTTATTTCACGGACTGATGACGTATGGAGCGTCAATTACCTCACCATCTTTAAATTCAATATACAGAACAAACACATGGTTAATTATTTAGCATATTAACCACTTAAGTTGCCCTGGGAGTTAGTGCAGAAATTAAGATCGTTTTGACCTGTGCACACAAGCTGATGACTTTCCCTTCGGATTCTAAACCTACGCTATTTGAAGATCGCCGCCGAAACCAAGTCGATGTTTAGCCGCGATATAACTTCTGCAAATTGTGCTTCTAACTACAGACATACATTTGTGAAACGCTAAGAACAACTCGATTTCTCCAGACGAATCAAGGTTAAATCATTGGTGATTTAGATGCATACTTTAGTTTACTGTTATTTTCATCATTAATCCCAAAACTGTTTGATGTATACAAGGCTCGGACTCCAGTTACTCGGCTTAGTGCTTTGTATGGTAACATTCTGAAAAAAAATGATTGATGACAAAAAGTTTTGATACAATTTAGCAACCCGATATGTTCCTGTATATATAAAAGATATACATCGCATTAAGTGATTTACAGCGACGCACATTGCGCATGAGCAAGCGCAATTTGTCTAGTCGCTGTGGAAAGAGCAATTATTTTGTTAAGGAACCAAGCTTAGTGTTTAATCTTATGATATACTTATCTCCTCGATGTCAACGTCGCCACGGAATATTTATTAATAGAATATTTACTTATATTGCCAAGAATGATCACAAATTGAATTAATTGTATCCAGAATCCAGGAGATTGGAGAATACTATTAAAAAAACAGTTTCCGAAATCGAAATATAATTAGCTATAATATGCACATTTTAAACCATGAGTAATGAATACAAAATTGAAGACTTGGGTTTGATATATTCTCAGAGCGAATTTGCACAATACCTTCCTTAGTACGATGACGATAATTATAACACGTATTGAACTCGGTATAATGATTATATGTCAGTTGTGGACTAATTAGTTATGCAAAACTATCGCTACTATACATTAACTACGATTATTGCAATTAAAGATGTATCTTCAACGTTGAGTGTGTTCCATTGATTCAGAAGGTGAAGTTAATTTGTTTACTGGATAAATGCAAACCCTTCAGAATATAGATGCCTAAAACGTGCATTTTGTTCTTAATCTGTTCATTGGATCTGTTTTCGTATGTCAATTTTAGTGACTAACGTTAATGCCCTGACCATTATAATGTATATGTGGGTACTGGTACTGGATGAGTAGCATAAACCTTGACTACAGTGATTTGCATATCCATGTTAATAATGTCATCTTGAAATCGACACTGATGGATGAATACGCAATTCACAATTAATATCGGTTGCTATCGACGTGGTCCATCATAACTGACTGAAGATGATATATCTATTCATTATATTTTACATGCATGGAAAGTAATCACTGAGAGACAATTTCTCATACATAGTAGACGTGTCAATATTTCGTTCATGTGATAACAATCGCGAAAAAAGTATGATATCGCGGCCACTTTACTACATCATAATAACTCAAACCAAAATCGTAGTAACTGCGGGAGTGTGTGATGATATCACGCCGATTGCGGAATGATATACAATTTCAGTAACAATAATTCGATTTGTTTCACTCTACATTTAAAAAATTAAATATTTTACTGTACAACACTGAGCGCATTTTAAAATTATTGCTCAGCTCTGCCAACACATAGTAGATCATGATAATACATATATTACAAGCAATATTCATAAGATCCCTGAAAGGAATCTATAGTATCCCCTTTGAGGATGGAGGATACGCATCTTTCTCTGAAACACATTACACGCAAAGCAAAGAGGGGCATCACTCGGGAAACAAATTACACGGTTCATTTGCGTATGTGGAAAATAAACGTACTTCAAATAAATAATTTAATATAAGCGAACTGCGCATGCGTAGCGATATTCACACTCTGCATATATTAAAACAAGGCTAACGGAGTTTCTCCGGTAATTACTAACACTCGTTGAAAAATTGAAAATAAACTAGCAATACTTATTCAATTGTCGTAAATGAAAAGCTATTTACATTTGAGCAAATATAAGACTCCTTTCAAAAGATCCAACCTTTAAATTAAATGTTATGAGCATTTGCGCGGCGAAAAGCATGTTAAACATTCCCCTGCTATGGCCACTGGATTCGACAGGAAATTTTATCTGTTTTATCTCGACGAGAGCTGTATGTAACACGCTCACAGTACGATAATAAACAGACGACAAAGACGCCCAATTCGGTCAACTTGTGAAAAGCTACACTATGTACTTTGAGAGCATGATAAATAATTAAGTAATTAATCGTTTTAAACCGTATCGACACCGACGTAATAGATTACGTTATGTCAAATTACGTCATGTCAAAGCCAGCAAATCACTATATGTCCGCGTCCAATACGCGTTATTACGTATTTCTGTTTGCTTACAGTTGGCAAGACGCTTTGCCGTAGTCATCAGTTTGAGCTCATGCGTTTATGATTGCAATGTGCTTGCAATTATGTATATATAGAGAGAATTGGGCACGTCATTCAGTTCATACTCCGCCAGTATTGTAACCCGTATTCGAACTATTATATTCTTCTTGGAGGTGGTAATACGATTGATGTAAAATCGATAGAGGCGTGCAGCGTGCTGCTAGGCGATGTTTGACAGAAGGCAATTATTAGAAAAAAAGAGGATGATTGATACGGATAAGACTGAGGATTGTAAGGATCATGAGGGAAATTATTATAGATCTATCACTGTACACATTAGAACATGACCGCCAGTTATAAAATCCTTACCTGCTGGCATTCTTGTTTTGACTGACAGGCAATAGTTGCTGAATAATATTATTGGATATCATGCTGTAATATAATATACTACATTTTACATGACATTTTAGCAGTGGTTACCCCAATAGTGATCAACATTACAGGCGCATATATTAACATAGAAATATGAAGCACAAGATTCGAGGTCGCAACTGTAAGCAAATAAAACAAAACATGGAGCTTGAAATACCGACAAATCTGAATATCGATATCGATATAAGACTAATTATTGAATTGTACATGTATACTACAACTCACAAATATAACAACGCATCTTTTAGCCATTTTAATAAATGACTCATTTAGTACATCTGCGAATGAATAATTTTTATTTTCCTTTATTCAGCGATGAAAAAACATAAATTCAAGTGAATGAATGATAATATATACTTGTCATTGATACAAAATAAATTGACTGCAGTCTCCACACCTGGTAGTTTCACATGTAGCGGTCGAGTGTCGAATAGCGGCAACGATATCTATAACACACATATACTTTAATAAATTGACGGTAAAAGAATTCATTTTTTTTCTTCTGTGACATTTTACAAAACGGAACATGTACGCAGCAAACAACGCAACTAGATACTGTTCTTAAGACAGTACTATTGCGTCATCATTACGTCACTACCAGTATTATACGACTTTTACATTATGATAGTCACAATGCGGAAGATATTTCATTTCATTTCAGTGTTGATATTAATGTAAAATAGTAACAAAATATCAATAATGGGCTTCCACGTTATTTCCAAAACTTGGTTGTGAAATATCTCGCTAGGTGTTCTTCAGTTTCACTTGCTTTTTAGGAAGTCTAACGTTACTCTTTTTTCAAAACCAACCAGACGTAAGTATATGGCTTCTAAATAGGAAAATGCAACATTTTGCGATGTAACCAATAGCAGAAATCAAGCGCATCAATTTATTTATTATAAATAAGTTTCCATTACACTGCGTTTGTTGGTATTTTCATTAATTAATGGATTTAACCTATTATAATAGATCATAGTATCAAACCATATGATGAACTGTTTTTATCGTCTTATAACATCATATTTATAACACATTAACATTATATTCAGACACACTTGAAAATAGTTGTGTATCTGGATTCGTGTACACATACGGGATATATTGAATTACTTGATGAGAACTGTTAAACATGTTTAAATAGCTACATGCCAATTTAATGAATTTGACTCTATGCATAAATTAACTGAATCTTAATTTAGCTTTAATGCCAACGATCTCGTTAGAATATACTTTATTTTAAATTAGTGACATCTTTAATTAGCGAAATTACAGATTAGCTAAATTAGCTAAAATAACATTCTAGTTAAAAAGACATGTTTTACAGCATATACACGTGTTTATATTGATATTGCTGTTGTAGCGAATGAATGAATGAATGAATGAATGAATGAATGAATGAATGAATGAATGAATGAATGAATGAATGAATGAATGAATGAATGAATGAATGAATGAATGAATGAATGAATGAATGAATGAATAAGTGTAATACGCAGCCGCAGGCGATATCAACTCAGAACAAATTCTAAATAGTGACATGCCACACTAACTTGATATACACGACGTTGTCCCTTAACTAAATTTGGTAGATAAACGTAGTTCAATATTCATCGCACGCACTAGCAACCTCGTAGTCCTATTGCCTTAACGAAGATGCTTTACTATATCCAACTTGAAAATACATTCGATCGGATACTGATAATACAAAAAAATAAATTGGTAACTTTAATGTACTGTCACCATCTATATACTCTGTTGTTGTATTGTATATGCTCTAAAAGTATTTATTATGCATGCGTTTTATAAATATACAATTAGAAAGAATGATTATTAATATTACGCATGATTTACGGTTCGGGTGAAATCTATTTCAAAGGCTCAATCACTATAATAATATATTATTGGTTTCTGTAAAGAAAAAAACACAGCACGGTCTACTTAACTGGTAGTTTAATGAGAGTAATATCGACTTTGGGTGTCCGAGTGTAATGCACAGCAGCCTAGGTTAATTACAGACATTGATTGGTAAGGTTAAAAGTCACAGGAAGTACGTGCTTTTCTATTAGAAACGATGTCAATGTTTGATAGGCAACTCTTTGATATATATAACATATAGGGGTTTACTACAGTGTTGATAAATTTATGCGTCGCCCGTTCAAAAGACTATACGAATATTATATTGATTGCTAACAACATGTCTGTCACTGTTTGAGCAGTCGTATTATAAGCGACTTATTTTGTCTCATGGTTGTTGTGATTTCCCTGCTTTCGTTTCACTTATATACATATACCGGTATATGGTATTCACAGGTACAAATGAGCCGTTACTTGGTATGGGTTGGTGTCATCACTTTACGCCGAATCGATCATCTATACATTTACAATACAAAGTATTTTATTTAAAACAAAAAACAAAAAAAAAACGTCAACTTCAAACACTAATAAAGTCAATTCACAGTAGTTTGCGATACTCAAACACGAAACAAACGCAAATTATAACACATCTTCGCAACAATCACACAACATCTGCCTTACGACTTGCTATTACAGAGCACGATGGAATATTTTGACTGGAGAGGGTTTGTTGAATGAAACTGACATAGATTACGGCGTATATGTCATCTGTAAACAATATGGCAGATTTCTACCAGAATAACACGATTGCGAGAAAGTTTTTTTTTTGTTCTCTCGTATATTTTGTCAAATTCAATGTGGAACACAATATATACCATTCAGAACTGTGACGAATGAGACACATAAAAATAAAAAAGTGAAATGGACACAGCTACAGCACTATCCATTGAAACACAACGTGTCGTATACATCACGCCAACATTTTTATATATTAAATTTCACTGTCATGTCTGTCACCGGCCTGGGTAAGGTTTCATCTTACCTAATTGGTTCTAGTTATTGACAAATCCAGTAATATTAGCTCTTTATTTTTGTTAACCGGATTCGACTGTACAAATAAACCTTTTGATGACTCGAATTTTCCTCTAACGAGACACTAAATGTTCAATAAAATAGTTAGGTAATCTCTCGTCACAGGCTGTATTCAACATATTCTAATTCGCATGATATTTCAACTATTTTTTCAATTTTCGATTTTTTTTATTTAATCCTATATTTCAGGCCAAAGTTCCATAAAATACACCACAGACACCAACACTAATACATACAACGTATACAATTAGTCCACAACTTGGATAAGAAAAACATATCAGAATTAACACAAGTATTATCGCCTTCAAAAAGGTACTGACTGGAGTTATATAACTGCCTACGCTGAAGAGATTCAAAGTTTAAAATATTTCTGTTCACACTTTTACCGCTAGCATTGCTAGATCAATATTGTAGCGCAATTATAAGACACTTGCGCTGTATTTACAAATAGTATACGACAATCACACCAAACACGAACACCAAACACACAAACTGCATCTAAATAACAAACACATAAATACACCTTAACTGTCGGTCGCTTCATGTCGCTTCACCATTTGACGACACTATATAACCCTGATACTTTTACACTGGGATGACAATCAAAACTAATTTTGTTATCAATATTCTCATAATCTGTGGCTTAGCTGGGCATTACGCAATAGCCCATCCAAGTGTGTCCTTGCATAATTACAAAAAGTAGAAATCGATCTTTATGTGTTTTATCAGCAGAGATGGTGTATACCTGTTCCAGAAAGTCGCGCCCTCTCGAGGCAAAACGCTTCTTTGACGTCATAATGGCGTAGATGTAGCCACGTCTTTCAGTTTTATATATTTTGTTGTGCAGTATTTCATCTGATAAATCACAGTAAATCTGTGAAAAACACTATTCTTTTATCTACAGACATCAAACATAACTCTGTGAGCGGCATCATTTACGTCACAAAGGCGCTTTATTTTTAGAGAGCTTCTTGGAACGGAGTATTACTTTATTTTGTGAACAGGGGTTATATGCTCAACTCAGACATTCTTGATGCGTGTTAGCACGATATGCACCGCTTATCGTTAGCTACGCTAAGATTAATGCAAACATATTTGACTGCAAAGAAATCCAAAATAAGGAAAAAAACCAAATATCGGAAGCCGTTACAATTAGTAACAATCCCCGCAGGAAATTAAATCACGGATTCGTGTTCACTTGAGTGAATCTAAACGACCAAACGCAGTCGCGCTACAGCCGATCGATCAACGCCAGCCAGAACGTAGGAGTGTGCGAAACGGAAGTAATTGGTCGCAAATCAATTTGAAATCGTAGTAACGGAACGGATGAAATTATCGCAGTTTTCAGTTCGGGAGAAATGTGATTATCGCATGTTTTCCCATATGCTTCGTTCATTTTGTTGATCATACAATGACGTATACAAGGATTATATATAAGCTAGTAACACATTGCCGTACAATATTTGTTTTGGAATTCCAGGGGTTGGATTTATGTTTGATAAAATCAATTAAAATGTATGAGCAATGCGTATTTTGTCGGAGTATATTCAGACAAAAGTAGCGGCGTTTTACATTCTCAAAAAATGGAGCGTACTAGACCACACTGACTTCTGTTTCCAAACACTCACAATGAATCAATTACTATTGATTACTTTGAAATGATACAAACAATAACACGCGATCTAGTTTTAAACATGGGTGTTTTGATGCGGGTAAAGTTTTTGTTTTGTTACTACAGTAACAATTGCTCGTATCCCCTCCTGACATTGATTGAATGTGTTTCTTAATCGTTACCTTTAATAGCACCGAGACTATTCCGCGGATTCGATAACGTTTTTTTTTTTTTTCATCGGTTACTGTGAGACTGTTAAACACTAAACGAAATCATTGATTCCGGTAATAAATCTGATTGCTTTCAAATCCCAAATGAGCTATTATAAATCAATTGCTAATACGATATCCACCTCATTCTTTATATACATCTACCGCATCTCAAAACTGTTTCTCTCTTTTTGCTTCGGACTAAATCTCAACGATTGGCGAAGTCAATACTGTATCTTGTTTATAGCAAGTAGATACAGATTTGTTTTTGTTTTGCTATGAGTGCTCGCGAACATATTTTTTTTTCAATTATACAATATATACAGTAAAGACAATCACACAACTTCAAAGAAGACCAAAACGTTATTTACCCGGCCTCGAAGCGTATTATTTTGTCCGGGTCAGAAAGCTATTCATCGAAAAACTGTTTTATTTATTTATTATGTGAATTAACACGTTAATTTATGAAATACATTTCTGTTAAAATGACTGAAAACTGAATGAAATTTAAACAAAATGTACATTTTGGTCACATAATGATTTAATCTGAGCAGGCAAACTTATATAAACAGTTGTAGACAAATGTCGATGTTAAATAGGCTTTTAAACACCAACTGTAATTCAAATCACATAAGAATATGAATTATTCAACGTTTACAGCATTTTCACTGTAAATGTATACATGACATCGATACTAAGGAAAACTATGCCATCTGTTTAGCAATTATTCAGTAGATTTTTTGCGACCCAAATGACCGCCGAGAACTCATTTATAGCGCGAGAGCAACGAGATTTATTTTGCCCCCAAATAGTGTTCTAAACTTTTCAGTCATCGCTTGATTTATCTATATAATCACGTACTACCCGGAATGCCAATGACCACTTATAGATTTGAAATGATACTACTTTCTTAAAGCGGGAGGGTTGTCACCTGCGCACTCGCGGGAATTAAGTCCCAAGCGACGATAACACACGCTAAAAACGCAGAGGCTCATAGGTAGACGCTTGTTTGTAAACAATGACACGCTATGGCCACCTGACGCATGCGCAGGTGACGACTCCCCCGCTTTAACTTTTGTCACTTCTGCGTGAAAAACGCATTGGGTCAATTGAAGACAGTGTACGTCTGTGATACTGCCCAGAATTAGACAGCAATATATTGAACTAGATACGTGAGCGCATCATGCCAAATGTAGTATATACATTATATGTACTAATGTGGGATACACTTCCTATTTACATATTACAAGGTAACTACGGAGCTAGCGGCATTGAAGCTTTTAAAACACTGGCTGAGCAATCCGGCATTTGTATCGCTACCTCTGACAAGGTATTTAGCAACGCCGAAGATAAGGAATTCGAACACGTTATCTTGAGCTTGATGAAGACCGAATCGGCGACGGTGGTGGCGTGCTTCTGCGAGGGTGAAACCATAACCGGTCTTCTCGCTGCAAGCAGGAGACTTGGAGTGTCTGGAAATTTTGTCTTTATAGGAAGGTAGGTTTGGGGCAATATATGATGAATATGACATTTGTTCGTTATTTATCAACGCAATCTTTAAAGTACGCCCGCACGAGACAGCATTGTATACTTACATTGTATCCTCGGGGGCGGACATCCGGGCGGAGAAAACAAAGGTTGAAAACTATTAGCAAAACGTACTTTGGGATGGTTGTTGAGACTCCCCTGAACAGTGTAACAAGATCACCCCCGGGCCTGCATGTCCAACATGTATGGTTTTGGGTTGCTCGGGATTACTTCAAAGTTGACCGACCGGCGTTCCACACCAGCTCGTGCAGAGGCTATAGAAATAAATGGCGCAGTGGTGCGCGTTTTAGAAACGTGGAACATCTTGAAAACCGTCACATAGTTACATACTTAGCGAACATTCATCATGTATATACATTTATTATTGTGACATGGTTTGAAAAAATAATCTATTTCTTGATCTTAAATATTAATTAAAACGTTGCTATTGTTAAAAGTGGTAAAACATTTGCTAATATGTCTCTATTATTATATCGAACGGCAGCCCCCATCCCCCATTGCGCATTGTTGAAATAATCCGTGACAGATGAACAGTTGCACAACTCACTCAACAATTGCGGCGACGAGATTAAAGTTTGTTTTGTTTCGTTACCATTTCAGCGACGGCTGGGCGGACAGACACACAGTCGTCAGTGGGTACGAACCGGAAGCAGTTGGCGGTGTCACGATCAAACCCAAATCGTCGAATGTTGTAGAATTTGATCGATATTATCTGAAGCTGAACCCATATAACAACACCAGGAATCCATGGTTCCGGGAATTTTGGGAAGAGAGGTTTAACTGCCATTTCAAAGACGAAGATGCAGATTTCTCACTAGAAGAACAATGTACAGGTAATTTGAACTCAAGCATGATTATCCACAATTGTGTATGGCGATAACGCTCGGGTGTCGCATTCGCTAAAAGTGTTGTTGGCAAAATGTTTTGGATTCTAGTAATCTTTCCTTTCCTACACATTCCGACACATTCTTATTACTATGACAATACAGGATATGAAAACCTATCTACGGGTTATGTGCAAGACACAAAAATGGGATTCATTATTGACGCGATCTACACCATGGCACATGGACTGCACAACATGTACCTGGACCTGTGTCCAGCGAATTCCAAGGGACTGTGCTCGGCAATGAAACCCGTAGACGGCGAAGCCCTTCTACGGTACATGTTTAATGTGTCCTTTTATGGTTACTCTGGTGACTTGATTAAGTTTGATGAAAACGGAGATCCGCCAGGCAGGTCAGTAAAATAACATGCTCTCTCGCTCGTGTGCGCCTTTCAGAAAAAACTGACAGTATACTTGTTTAGGGAGTAAATTTTCAAGTCAATTTTATTCTGAGAAGGCAAATTCAAGTCTTCTATTAATAGAACCAATCGAGAATCGGTAAGAATTCCGATGCCTGACATATTCAACAATAGTTTTGCTCTACGGTGTCGAATAGCTCAGTTTTAAAAACCTGAAAAGTGAAAATAGAATTTTCTCTCTCTACAGATACGACATATTTAATTTTCAAAACTTTGATGCAAGGGATAGGCAACATGGTTACGTTAAGGTCGGGGAGTGGGCCGACGGTACGCTTACAATTGATGACGATACAATGATGTGGAATAAAGGCCGAAGAGACGTAGTGGCGTCACTTTGCAGTCCTCCTTGTCCAATGGGTCAAATCAAGGTGAGTTGCGCGATAGTGGACATAATGCACGTGTATGATGTAAGCAATTTTCGTTCAAAGCTGGACCTGCGCACGCGTCAGATGGTCATAGCGTGATTGTTTACAAACATGCGTCTACCCGTGAGCCTTTGCGTTTTTAGTGTGTGTTATCGTCGCTTGAGACTCAATTCCCACGCGTGCGCAGTTGACGACCCTCCCGCTTTAATTAGTGGTACGGCTAATTCATAGCGCATGCGCTAGATTTTATTTCATTCAATCATACACAAACACCATTTTTTTTGTTCTGGATAACTCATAATCATAGTGCAATTTTTGAAATATTTAAAAAAATAATTGTCATTGTTAAATCTGGTATGATATGCAATTATCATTTGCTTTTTATTTAGAATATACAAAACACACAATGTTGCTGGGTATGCACCCCTTGTAAAGACAACGAATACCTTTTGGACGAGTTCAACTGTGTTGCTTGTAGGAAAGGATGGTGGCCAAATGGGACGCTAACAGGTAAGCCAAGCGACGCCGAAGGCGAGACATTCATCTAAACAGGCAATGAGGTGTATTGCATGTCTCTATTTACGCGCAGATTCGATACTGGGTTTAGAACAAAAAACATCTTTGATAGTTTGCGGTATGAAGAAGTTTGTATGTAACCGTCGACGTATGTGATGGTTTGGGAGAGATTAAATGCCACGTATATCGACCGAGAGTCATATGATATAAATATTATAAGGGACGATCATTGAAAACAATGGGAGGCTGGGGGCTGGAAGATTTAATAAAAACAAATTTGCAAAGTAGACAGCGACAGCATAGAGGTGTTACAGAGAAGAAATATTGACACACTCAATAAAAGTAAACGTGTACATATATTACACTCTTTCAGTCACACCAATAATTTCAAATGACTGACCCCCTAATCCTAATAGTGGTCTGACTGCTCATGCGCGAAGGCAATGTTGACCTTCTGACACGAAGAAACAATTCACACGCTCGGTCGGCGATATATTTGTATATAACATTGTGCGTTGAACTTCAAGTTCATTATTGTGTATTTGTATTTTTGGTGATGTTGTGTCATGCAAGGCCTCACATCTCCTATCAGAAATTGCAAAATGCATGCCAATCATTTCGGGTTTGAATTAATTCATTTAAATTTGTCCCCGAATAGGATGTGAACGAATTCCCGTGGAGCATTTGAAATGGGATGACCCGGAAGCAATTGCCGCCATAGTGTTTTCATGTGTTGGAATAATAATGACGACTTTCATCACTTCAATATTCGCCAAAAACCACGAGACACCACTGGTCAAAGCGTCTAGTCGCGAACTGTGCTACATTCTTTTGACTGGTATATACATGTGCTATCTGATGACTTTTCCGCTATTAACCGCACCCTCGGTGCCCGTGTGTTACTTATCAAGAATCGGATTGGGACTGTCTTTTTCCGTTTGTTACGCGTCACTCGCGACCAAAACCAACCGAATAGCGAGAATTCTGGCAGGCAGCAAGAAGAAAATATGTACAAGAAAACCCAGATTCATGTCTGCTACGGCTCAGGTGATAATAACCTTTATGATCATATCCATCGAACTGGGAATCATCATTGCTATGTTGGTTATACAGCCACCGGAGGCGTACTACACGTATCCGTCGGTTAAAAGGGTCAAACTGGAATGTAATACGAGCACGCTGAGTATGATAGCGCCTCTTGGATTCGACATCTTCCTAATTGCAATGTGTACTTTTTACGCGTTTAAAACGCGCAACGTGCCGGAGAACTTCAACGAAGCCAAGTTCATCGGTTTCACCATGTACACTACGTGCATAATTTGGTTAGCCTTTATACCTTTGTATTTTGGGAGTAATGAGATGAGGACAATTGTTGTTTGCTTCGCCGTGAGTCTGAGCGCCACTGTGGCACTGGCGTGTTTATTTTTTCAAAAGACTTATATTATTCTGTTCAAGCCGGAACGGAATCGCCGGAGTTCTATGACGACATCGACGCTTGTGCGCATGCACGTTGGCGACTCTAAGCCATTCAATAGCATTGGGAGCCAGGACACGCCTAGGTAAGCATAGTCATTGCATTTCAACAACTTTTGTAGTTAAATTATTGTTTGAGGTGCTTCAGTAAAAAAAGAAAGACTATTTATGTTATGGGGTGCATTGTGATTTATCTATCTTAAAATATAAAGACAAATGTGGCTGCTGCTTCCCGCTTTTTTACGTTGAGGGCGTTAGAGGGTTCGCTACAAGTGATGAAATTGCCCGTCAGCGACACCAATTCACAAATGCGAACACTTGTCAACGAGAAAAAAAACATGAATTTTAACTACAGACCACTAGTACTCGAATAAGATGTTTTACAATTATCAGCAAAGTATGTTTCTCTGTCTTATGCATTCTATTGTTGTGATGGACATGATTTATTGCAAATTGCTCTCTTTTTACAATTTATAGGAGTCAATTAGACAGCAAGGACTGGTTGGTAGATAGACGCCCATCGTCACGGAAGCCAACTGTGATGGTACACCCGTCAAGACAAAATAATGCTAAGTTTTCAATGTTTAGCAAATCAATGAAAAAACGAAAGTCGACTAATCGACAGATTAGCCTAATGAGGGCGATCGAACGAGATCTGGCTTCGACGAAATCGTCGCCTCATCGATATCGGTATTCACAGAGCGATATCGCGCTTCTGGGGGAAGGCGTGTCGAATAATAACTTGAACGAGGTGGCGGCGGAAGACACAAATGAGCTTACCAAAATGATACCGGAATGTGAACATGAAGGTGAGGAAAACAAATCGGGGGATGAACAAATTAGCGCCGTATCGGAGATTGTCACAGCTTGCTACTCGCACTCTGTAGAAGCGTACACTGTTTGGACGAGTAGAGGGGAAAATCAAAAAGCGGCGTGCAACAAGCACCCGGAAATAATTTGCTTGGAAGATCTCAGTAAAAAAGATTTTGGAAAAAGATACGGGAATGATCTGCGACAAAGGACGGTATCTTTGGATTCTAATGCTAGCGTGAGTAGCATACACGCTGCACATGTGCCCAGTACCGTACCTCGGGAGATTTTTTCCCAGAGTAGTCAGCGTACTACTGACACACAACGAATTATAGGCGAGAAGACTCTAGTAACCAACTCGGCAAGTGCGCTTGCAGACGACGATACATGGACAGAATCCGGGGGAGTTACAAAATTAAAACTGTCAAGGTTACGCTCACTCAGCGAAGGTGGGGTCGACAGTGTTTCCTCGAATCAATATAGCAGATCATTCGATTCACCGTCGTTCTCAAGAGGTTTTAGCAAAAACAGCGAAGACGTCCCCACATTGGACAACTGCGCGGCGGCTAAGAGTTATTCCAGCATCGGCAGTGGTCAACATTCGTCAATTGTCTTTAAAAGTCAAAATGATTCCCATGAACGTCTTCCAACTTACCATCAACCTTTGACCTTGCCACTGAGAAAACACGATTCTTCACAACAAATGGCGCCGGAAACCACACCGAGTCCACCACAACTGAGTGGAAATTTTTCTATGAGCATGTTCTCCGATGCGGAGTCTCCTTCGCGAGGAACTCGACGGAAAGGCGTCTTGGAACATTTCATGGAATCGCCCGATCAAGCCGTGGAACATTTACCCAACATACCATCGTCCAATGTATGACCGTGATGTCATTGCGGTTTTTGTTAATCATTTTAACACACTTACGTATTTTATATTTTTAGTGATAATTGAATTATAAATAATTTATACGATAGCTATACAGTGTGATATTTGGCGGAAAATCTTGTTTCATACAAAACAACGCATGAACAAGATCAGTGTCGAAATAATGACGCCGACAAATTTGGTGAAATTCTGGAGCAATTTGTAATATATGTTTTGAAAACAAATGAAATCAATTTGTATTTTGTATTAATTGCGCATGCGCTAATACATTTATTTGTAACTTCATACTGAAATACATTATTTAGATGTTTTTATATAACAATAATAATTATAATAGTATTTGTACTATCGCAGCGAATCTGTAAACGATAGTTTTGTGAACAATTCATACTTATACTACATGCCACTGATCAAGTACGTTGTTTTGTCACCCACACAATATCAAAAAAAAAAGAGCCCATTTACTCTGACTGAATAAAACTCGTAATTTACTTGTCCCTGTAAACAAATGTATTCTTCGATTCATATAATATAATATAATGCATCTGCATGTTTTGCATATTCTGTATTTTCTTTACTCCAATTGTAAGTGAACTGAAAAAAAACCAACAACTAATAACCAATAATAACACCAAGGTAAACTTAACCTGCCTCACAATGTCCTAACTCCCGTTCGTGGTCTCTCTCTAGTAACACTCTGAATGATAGTGTGAACTCGTTTTAACCCTCCCATCATATTAATAACTATCATCTTAGCATTTAAATGAATATCTCGTATACTTTATGGTTGAATGGCGCATTGATTACACGCACTGGTTAAATCATGAATAATTGTTTAATTTACTCTCTCTCGCTCCTACTGATCTTAGCAATATCGGCATTTCAATGTAATTAAACTGTCATGTAATCCACACTAGACCCTATGCGTGTTTTGACAACAGCGATAATTTGTTAAATTTCATCCTTGCACATACGTCATCTGACGACTAGACGCTTTAACCAATGGTGTGTCGTTGTTCTATATATAATGAATGACCAGGCTCCTATCACCAGACTACCACTAAATTAGATTTGTAAATAGCAATTGTCAACCACACATGGCTTACACTCACCACTAAGTAATCGTGATTATTCCGGAACGCAAACATTTTCTTGATCAATATCCGAAGATATAAATTATTAGATTTTTCTGAAGTGACAAGTATGGATGATATAGGCAGCTACGGTTGTATACTAGTATGAATTGAAACGAAAAGAAATAACCTGAAAATCGAAACCCGCTTAAAATTAGACAAGCTTATGAGCTTACAAGTCATTATATTTGGTAACACTATATTTAATAGTTTATTTTTGCATTTCTCTGCGAAGTATCGCTTCGAATTTATTATATGTCTCAACCTGGTTATATAAAAGTACATTTTGATATTTTCTGTTATGTTATGTTATTATATATATCTACTGATATTTAAAAAAAATGTAATCTGTCATTGAAATGTTATTAAAGCGTACAAGACAGGAAAACGAGTAGTAGTGGAACAAGATTGCGAAACTATTTTGCACTACAGACACGTCACAATTCTGCATTTTGATGTAATCCTGTTTACTATGTTTTGAATTATATCAAAAACGCGACATCATTTGAAATCAGACTGTCGTTCTTATACTATTTTTTCTCATATTATAGCATTTATGAGTAAATTGTAGCCCTGAGTTCGCTGTGTTTAATTAGTCGAAATATTCAATTCAATTCATTAGTTTATCACAGATTGCGCTGTAAGTTATAGAGATAGTAGTTCGTTTAAACGCGACACTCCTGAAAATAAACGGTCATTATGAATCACATTATGTTTGCAGTTCAACTATTCTGATTCTGAAAAAAGTCGTTACAAAATTGCAGGAACGGTTTTCCATCGAATAATAACCATAATCCCAAGACGTTGTAAGAAAATCGAATTGCATTGTGCACGAAATGAATATATATTATCAAGATTTAGTTTATTTTACGCCCTGTTCCCACCAGATTACATGCCGAATTTCCAGTATTATTTTTTACACAGAAACATTGGTACTGGGAATCTGTTAGAATCGATGATATAATGGCAATATTAATAATGTCAATCTGGTCTCCGACATACACTGTACGTCACCGTTTAATCTTCAAGCATAATCTTTTTCTTTTAATATGTCCAACACCATGCAAATCGGGGACTTCTGGCCAGTTCTACAAATTTGATATACAAAACGAACAATACGCTCAACAAATATAGGCAAATGTTTGCATGAGGGTGGCTGATATATTTCAATATTTCCACTAGCTGGCGTTAGTGTAGGATTATGAGGGGCATAGCCTGAATAATTTCCCCGTTGTCCAATGCTGCTAGCTACTTATACACCGGTTGCTAATTTATTTTGAAGTACTAGGCAAATTCAACATAATTTCCCTGTCATAAAATTATTCTCTATTTTCTGTCGAAATTGACCTCTTAAAACCGGGCCACATCTGCTATACGACTTCGATTGCTTAAAATAACTCCACCCCTCTTCAACACACTGAGGACATTTTCAGACAAACTGTTCTTATAAAGTTTGCAGTAGGGAATTGTGCCCAATAACGCAATGGCTTGTCTCTCATTAAAGCATGCGATCACCAGCTACAATGCGGTCGCTGATTTTGTTTTTGTATAGTCAGGTAATTATTAAATATCAATATTAATTATTCGGATAATTAAATGAGGTACTTACTCACGTATGAAATACATATACAATTGCAAAAAAAACTAAATTAATTTAAATAAAAAAGGTAATCAAAATGTCATAATGTCGTTGAATTTCCGTAATGCGGCCTCATAAAACGCATATTCCAAACCCATTCTCGACCTCAATATCTGTCTAACGTTATCAGACGGTAGTGTTTTCTTATACGACACAGTTTTTTCTCTTTTCGTTTCCATTGCTAAAGAAGAAAATATGTATAAAATAATACATTAAGTAAGCACCTAGTCACGAGTTGTCAGCGTTTCGACAGAAAACATACACGCGTATCGATTGCTTCATTGTACTCCCGGACAACAGTAAACAACACACCCATGTGTGAGCGAGCAAGTTTGTGCTCGGCGATTCACTGTCAACGAATATTGTGCCCGGATGTTGAAGGATGTTAAAATACTTTACATATATGTTTACATGTTTCCCCCCAAAAATCTCGATTTATTAAATGTATGGAGGCTTGGTTGTGCATTAGATTGTGTATAGTTGCAGTATTTCTGATGTTTTTGTTGACGAAGGAACTATGTAATGACAGCAGACACAATACCGTAATTTACATATTCCTCAATTGAATTCACACATGTAAAGATATGGCACTGCAAACGTACCTGGTTTGTTCAAAAGACCAACGGCGCCATGAAATATGTCGGGGAGTAATAATTCCAATGCCTGTAATGTTTCTTCGAGTTTTTCCAGAAATCCAACCAGTAAATAATGCTTGTCTAAATTAAAGAGAGCCCTTTCCAAAGACCATTCTGTTGGTTTCCTGAAATAGAATCCCTGGTAAATTCGGGGTAATCACATTTTTGGAGTTTTGAGTAATAAACCAGCGGTTGTTGATTAAGTATATTTAAAACAAAAAATTGTCAACGAAAACAAAGATATGATATTTCCAAATTTATATAGCTTATTTTATCTCGATCAATCTTTTAACTCTTTGCGGAGCATGGTGTTGTGTGGTGGGGCGGTGTCCGGAGTTTGTGTAATTGCGGGCCAATCGATTTTTAAATACCTTGTTAAAACTAAAACAATACGTATGATAATTACGAAAATTCGCAGAGACTATTTGTTTCCGCTATGATTGCATCTAACATTTTACTTTTCTGACGTCTCTTTGATCGCAATACGTTTGAAGTCAGAAAGCATAATATCCGGGCATAGTTTTGACAAATCGAAACATTTTTTTCTGGAAAAAATCTCAAAACAAAATATCCACTGTGAAATTCATCCTAACTTAACCTTAATTGTAAACTTTAATTTGTGCAGGTAGAGTTAAAGTTCGCGCATTTTTTTGGAGCTAGAACTTACCTGCACCGTGGATCCTGACCACAGAAATACGGTACTACGTAGAAAAGCCGGTGTTCACTACATTCAGATTTGTTATATAGAACACACTCATCCAGAGTCTAGAATAGACAAACATTCAATTGAAATAGTACTATCAGCGCGTTTACTTGTCATCGTGTTCATTGACAAATAAACTTTGACACAAAATGGCCGCCGAGATCTCGTTGAGAACAAGAGATCGGCGAGACTTGTTAGAAGCTAGGTTTATGGTTAGCCATCGCGACTCAATGCTATCAGTACATAGGGACAGGAAACAGTGACAAGAAAAATTGAACACAATTAGAGGACAAATATAAGTCTCGTGGCGCTCTCGCTCTCTCGAGATCTCGGTGCCCATGTACGTCTAAGATTTGTTAAAGTATGACATATTTCCAGTGCGAGGACGGAACAAGCTAAATGTCCGTCTTGAATTCACATATTCCAACATGGGTGTAACTAGTAGAAATAATTTATAATCAAACACATGTTATTATAGTTTTAAAAATCATTTTGTCTGAAATACAATAACAATACATCACGCCTATATATAAATCGTGCAGTCATGTGTGTTTTTTGAAAGAATATAGTTTATTTCAACTCACCAAGTATCTGTCAGATATAGAATGATTTATGTACTGGGGATGTTGTGCATCACCAAATCGTCTAAAATAATAATTGGAAACGAAACGATCTATTGGGTCACGGATAATGTTAATATAAACTGGCTGTATTGCATCAAACCTGAGAAAAAAGGAGTTACGTGTCATTTGTGGATAGTTATATTATCTCTAGCAACATCGTAGTTGATAATTTAAAAAAAAAATAATTAGAGGTACATAACAAACATATATACGTAACACGGGATTCAAACTAACGACCGTGGCAGCCCAATAAGCCATGGTAGCTGCTCAAATAGCGTGCAATGAACACAGCCTACACGTGACTTTATAGACTTGCGCAAATCGCCTTATGTTCCTATATACATGTAAAGCCAAGTATATCATGGTCAACGCGACTGCACACTAGCAGTGGAAAACAACAAAACAAATGAATTAAAGAAGTATACTTGCAGGCACGTTACGAAAATACAACAATGAAACACGGGATTACAACTTCACGACCACATCAATAAATCTCGTCACTATATAAAACGCTCAACTCACAAATCCACAGTAACCATCCCAAAAGAGGACACCAAGTATCATGTAATGAAAGCTGACTAGATGGAGATGCGCAGACCGAATCTCAAACTTACTTTTCAAAGTCGATGTAATGAATATGGCGTTCATAAATAAATGTGGTATTCAAGGATGAGATGTATTTTACTAACTGCATCTATAATAAATAAATAAATAAATAAATAAATAAATAAATAAATAAATAAATAAATAAATAAATAAATAAATAAATAAATAAATAAATAAATAAATAAATAAATAAATAAATAAATAAATAAATAAATAAATAAATAAATAAATAAATAAATAAATAAATAAATAAATAAATAAATAAATAAATAAATAAATAAATAAATAAATAAATTGATTCAGGTACAACAACGACGACCCCCATTTTAAAGACACCAGGTGATATATCATAGTATGAACTGTCTAGAAAATGGCGTTTATCCGATCAAATTCGAAAAAGCCATTTTTCGGAAATCGGCTAAAAACAATGGCACTCTAGCCTCTTCCGCCACCGACTCGGAGAACTAGGAGTCACGTGACAGATACGTGCGTGACGTAATAAGTTGAACATGCTCAGACTCCCGGCATAAATTCGACATATTAAAATTATTTTTAGAAAGTACACAGTACCTGATCTTTTAAAGATATTTGTGTTTTGTTATGTATTGACGATGTGTAGAAGTTAAAGCCATTTCGACGAGATAAAAGTTTCAGTAGTGTAATCACCGTCCGACTTCCACATTTGGGAACTCTGTTGTAAAAAATACGACCCATGGAGCCCTAGAAAAAACCCAGTTATTAGCACATATAGTATTATCATGTATTGCCTTATTGCTTTGACAGCGTCAACAATTTGTATTTTTTTTTTGATGAACGGACTAGACAAATTGCAGGTTTTGCCTGTCCTATTACTTCGATAACTTGTAGCTTCGTTCGATTTCGATTAGTGCCCGGTCACCGTCCAAACACACAAATGTACGTACCGAGCAAATGAAACCTTTACACATTTTCAATTCAAACCCGATCAACGTGTTAGGAACGAGACTGTCTGATGTGCTCAGACGAAATTATCACGTGACACTGAAACCGGTAAGCCGGACATCATCATTCACGGACATCAGATTTCGAGCGGGTATGACCTTGACATTTGAATACTAGTATTTTCCCTTATACATGATGTATTATATAATTGTGTGCAAACATTCGTACTTCATATTGATAAGACGAGTTTTTATAGTATGAAAAACAATATAATAATGGACTGCCAGTATCACTACACTTACATTTACTAGGCGTGTATCGTCGATGTTTCGCTCACCAACATGAAGTTTGGTTGAGTTCAAATCTGCTGAGAACATAAACGACACACAGTTAAAGTGACGTCTTCATATACATCACATCATACATATAAACAAAACAAAAATACAAATAAAAAACATTGAAAGTTTGCCAATTTACTCTTCTTGGTTGTTCGATTGTTTTCTCTGTACTGCTATTACATTTTTATTTTAATACCACGAACGTTTCTCATTTCGATGCAATACAGAATACACGTAACATAAACTAGGTTAATTTGATGTGCGGCTAGACATAACGTATAATATTATACATCTGTCATCGTAACACCATAAGTTACAGCGTGCCGTAATTTTGCGGTATTTTACGGGGTATTTCATCCTACCATATTAGGAAATGCGAATTCCAAATATGGAATGATTACGCGCGTAAGCATCCTCTAATAATAAAAAAAACATGGCTGCCACCAGAATTTGACCGGACTCTGTTCTAAACGTTTTGAATTTCGGCATTCCCATGGTGTATCCTTGGAAGGAAATGATGTATAATAATAAGGTTATTACGAGAATATCTCAAAGTATGCACTCAAACAGTACGCTCCGCATCGACCTCCGCCGCGCGTCGGTCGATACTCCAGCTGTACTGTCTTCGTGCATACTTTCAGGTATTCTCGCAATAACATTATAGCATTCTGAGAGTCAGTTTTATTTCGTAATGAACACATCCAGTCCAGACTATAGATTAGCAGACATAGAGACTTCTGCTTATGTGTAAAACAAAAGTAACTTCAAAATCATTTTTGAGACATGTATAATGTATCATCATTTATATTTAAGTTTGAGTAAAACCGCCCACTGTAACCACGACGAAATGACGGCATTGCTACGTGTGTGTAACACATTATGCGGTATAACAGTGATATTAATTATATTCATGTACCGTAGTTGATAGAATTATAATACATATTTCTTACCTATACTGGTTTGTCGAGACGCCTCCCTGTTGTGAACTAAGAATCCTTCTTTTCTAAACACACAGAATATGACGTAGCCTATCAGCAAGCAGCAGCAAAATAATGCGTTTCTCCCCGAGCATGGATAACATCTAGCCATTTTAAAATATGTAAGAATTTAAAAAAATACAGAATTTAAAAAAAAGAGGGGTTGCTTGTGAATTTCGAATCGTTTTTCAAAGAGAGGTACCTCTGCAGTGTAATGGACGGCAGCAGATGACATCTGCAATTATCTTGTTTATTAACAATAGAATTGTTTTATTTGCGCACACACGGTTCAGGGGACGATCACATATGGGCTATGCTTTCAATCGGATCATATCGCTATCCAATCTAAATACAGGGTAGGGTAGCTTGTTTTTTATTGATGAGTTTTGGAGGCTATAGTTGAATGATGTGTGTGGGGACGTATGTTAAACCACGGAATCGTGAGTGATTGATACAGTTTTGCCAACTGATACAATATTTGAAACACGACTCTCCACTGAATAAACAAGTTCTTGTATAGGTAAACGGATTTAACGTATGCGCGAACTAGCGGCCATGCTGAAAATGTATAATTACAGTTATTCTATTACATACATTATTAAGTATTTTATATTATGCATATACTGTCCATTCTAACTTGGCTACGAGGGCAAACATCCAACCTTGATGTTTAAGTGTAAAATCGTTAACGGTAGAGTTATTGATTAAAAATCAATGAAATTATATTCTGTATAGCTGTTATGTAAACTCACCCGCGCAGTTGAGTGTGCCCTAATATATCTGAACCGCAGTTTACGGCGCTCTTATACATTGGTTTGTGAACATGGTAAGTTGTGCTACAAGATGGGAAATAGATTCGCGATTAGGTACCTAGATGACAAAAGGTATCATACATGGGGGACCAATTTAGTTGGTGAAACAAAAATAAACAGGTTTCACACAACCAGCAACTATATGAGACGGGACATTTGCTTTGTCTTACTGTCAACACACTGTGTTTACAATATGGAGAAAGTGCGTAAGCGTGTATATCAGTCATACTAATAAAATAATCTAATTAGGCACATGTTTTTTTCTCAGTAAAACTTCACAAGCCGACTACAGAAGAAGAAACCAAACGTACGAAAGAGTGGAATTCTCTAGGTATCTTTAGTTAAAATGATTAAAGAATCGCGTCTTTTATTTTTAGATTATAATACAGCGCGCCCCCATTGGTCGATCGGTGCCACGTACTTTCCAACTGTGAACTAAGTTTAATAAATGAACGCCTAAGTTTGATAAACAACTCAGGGGGCAAGGGGAATAGCTGGTACAGGTTACAGGAATAACAAAATGCATTTACGTTTTTACAGGAAATAAAAAAGAAAATTTCCATTTACAGTAAAAAATGGGTTTTACACTTTACAGATAAAGCAAATTCCTAATTACATTTTGTAAAATATTTGATAATTTGTATCATAATTGAAAATTGCGTACGAATTACGACATTTATTGTGGAAAATGCTTTACGGACGAATAAAATAGCTGATTACATTTTACACTTTTTCCATGTCTACGAATTTACGTTTTTTGTTTATTTAAATTACCTTATTACGAAAATAAAAACAATTGAGTACAGCTTACGAAATTACCCTTGCCAACCCTCAACTTAGACTGGCGATCACGTTACTTTGTCCGAAACTTTGCAAGTTGAGAATTGATGTCCCATTTCGATATTCTTATAGTCATTATATCACTCGCCCACCAATCAAACGACGATGGCTGACAATGCTCATATTTTACAAAACACTTTCTCAACAACACAATGCAGTTTTTACCAGGTACTAAAGTAGTTATAGTAAATAGAACCTACTCACAGATGTTTTGCTACATTCTAAGTGTTTACGTAACGTGTTGTGATCATTCAAGATAAGACTTCATCCATCCAACGCATAAACACATTAAATTCACCACTGCAGTCATTTTTAGCCACAGTTACGTACTCTTTTGTTTTCGTATCCGTCTATTATCCGGAAATGACGTCTACATGTGATCGCACGTCTAACACACATGTTGCCACTTTGCATGAATACTGGAAGAGCTACATACTAATATATGTTCCTATACAACATCAATGTTGCAATTCGATCATTGAAGTCACGCAATTGCTTAGTGTGAATTGAGTTTAGCTCATAGCGAAGTAGCTTATGCAGCGGCGGATCTGGGAATTTCCCATATAATACAACTGCCGTAGAAGGCGCTTAAAGACCAAGGGTGACCAATAGCCTACTGAGCGAAATTACGCTGGATGCTTATTTTTACAATACAATGTGGACAACTTTGATTTTTTTAACATATTTAAATAATGTAGATTGAGATCTTGATGAAACCAATAAAAATATTCCGTTTTTATCAACATGCACTATAGGAAATATTCAAACCTGCCGAAAAAGTTATCCGTATTTACCTCGAGAACCTTCCCTTTGATAAAAAATGTGTTTTTGAAATGTTTTCCCCGGCCCCTTGGCTATCATTATCACCGACTTGTCATTCAAATTTTGGTTCACCGGCGTCTCTCAGTAATCTAGTCCCTGAGCAACATAGTCAACATAGCAGTATATCTGTAACTCTCTAACATTTGAGGTGCTGCTGGCGTTCGACAGACTACATTGTATACCGCCAAGTTTCACGCTGATTAGTATATCATACCTGATATATATATCTGACAACACTCACATTTACATTCACTGTTCTTGGAATGATAATGACGATGATTTTATTTATATTGCACATGAACGTTAATCTTTCAAATCATACGACTATTTTCGTGTTGGTTTCAATTGACCGAATTGTGGTGTCCATTTCAAAAGAAAATATTGTTATAGGGATGGGAGCTGTCATTGCATTTTGTAATTATACGACGACATTGATAACTTTATTAATCAGTTTTGTTTCCTCTTGCAACATAAACCATGGGGACATTAAATCAAGATGTTTTTTTTAGTGTATTTGGGTAATGTGTTCGGCCTTGCAAACGTGTTCTAATTCCACGTCCATATACGTTTAGCTGAAGTGCAAATAACATCCATTGCCCATTTTACCACTAAAATCACAACTTATATTGTCAAGTCAACTTTGGTACCGTTGATTTGAAATGGCAAACAAACATGTTTAAATAAATACACAAGTGAATGTCATATTTATTTATAACTATAAACTAAAAAAACAATGAATGCGAAATGCCCAAGATGTAAAACTCCGAAAAAAACGTAAGAATACAAAAAAAAACATAATTGTATATGCAAAAGTTGTACATCTTACGACATGCATTGTGCTATTATTATAGATTATGTTCATTTGTAGTACTGTACAATGTACCCGATTGTCGCAGAAATAACATTTCACATTATTAGTTTTATTCCATAAAATTTAATATACAACAATGTGAATATTGAGTTTTATTTTTACAACATTTGAGCGATCTGTATATCCTCAATATCATGGCGAGTAAAAGCTAATTGCTTATTTTACTTTTTCTTTTTTGCTTGTAATATGTTCGTGACTCTTTCAAACAAAGTAAACATGACATAAACCCCTGTAAACACGTGGTCACTAACTACCGACTGGCCGTTGTGGAACTCATCATCAAGCTCATCTGAGTGAACTTTCGTAATGCCGCATTATAGAATTCATATTCGTTCTCCATTCGAGACCTCATGATGTCGCGCACGTGGTCCGATGGCGAAATCTTTCCGTAGGTCACTGTCTTTGCTATAGATGCTGCTGAATGCAAAAAGTTAAACAATGATTACAAATACAAAATAATGTTTAAATATGGTTTGTCATGGATATACAACTATTGACTATTTGAAGGTGTTGATTGATTTATTTCATATGAAGTAGAAATTATCAATTAGTATATATACTATACTTACATGTGCGGTTAAGGGCTTCAAGTGCCCCTCCAAATATATCTGGTAATAATCGTTCTAGTACCACTAATGTCTCTGTGAGTTTTTCGGTGAATCCGACCACTAAATAATGTTGGTCTAGGTTGTTCAGTGCCTGCTCGAGGGACCAATTGGACGGTGTTCTGATGATATAACATGAATGAAGACGTTAAGGGAGTTATATCTGCGTTAATCACAGTATGGCGTATTCCCGAATAGAAATGTATCAGCTGATGGAATATACCACGTACACCTATATGATATACACTGTTAATATTGGTTAGTAGATATTATGAGTGTATACAAACACATTAGTAACAATGTTGAAATGATGATATCACTAGTTTCCAACATAAATTATTGGATTGTGCGGTGGTCGTCGTTTCAAACCCATGGCGACGTACATAACCCGTGTAATATACATTGTTTGTTTACATAAATTTGGAACACGCACTGCGCGACGACCACCGCCCTTTAAATATGGGATGCCGTTTCTTGTCTATTTTGTCTGAATGTCTCGAGGTTCATATGTCGTTTTCTTACTGATTTTATATAATTATTTATAGAATATGTGTCAATTGTCCCTGATATTATAATTGTGCTTATTGGTTACATATTCTGATATCTCGACTCACCTACATCGCGGGTCCTGTCCACAGAAATACGGTACAATGTACATAAGACCACGTTGACTGCATTCCGAATAATTTGACAAAACACACTCATCTACTGTCTGCTGAAACACCACAACATTAATTATATCTTGGCTAAAAGCGTCATTGGAATTGTTGAAATTGACTTCGAGAATAACTTAACACGTAGTGAGTTATATGTGTTACGACAGATATACACGAGTTGAATACATATTCTTCGAATGTCTGGACTTACCACATTTTTATTCGGGTACGCTCTATTGACATAATCGCTGTGTATTGCATCGCCAAATCTTCTATAATAGTATCCAGATACAAATCTTTCAATTGGATCACGAATGATATTGATATAAAGCGGTTGTTTCACGCCAAACCTAAATTGAATTATAAAACGAAAGGCCCGAACATTTTAGCTTAGTTATCAATTAGTGTTACGATGTTATTTGTTTCCATGCCATTATTTTCCACGTACTATCTGTATGCCAGTCCATTGGTAACATTGTCCACAAGTTATTTTTGCAAGCCCTGGAACATACATCTATATTTATTAACAAATAGCAGTGGAAATTTTCGACTGTAATTCGAAATATAGGTGAGATGGGGCAACTATTTATTGTAATAATACTTTAATGTTAATGTATTTAATACTTGATCATCTGCTATTTAAGATGGGACGTTGAATGCGGCGAATCATTTTACACATTGATATACGAAACCGTGTATGACATACGGGCATCACATGATAACGATTAAGAACCTTATTTTTAGTTTTAACGCCATATACTTCATTATTATATGTCAGTATTAGTGAACAGTTATTTTGGTTGGTTGTTTAAACTTACTTCATAAAATCAATGTAATGAAAATGACGAAGATAAACTGAAGGAGGGTCGATTGCGGAAACCAAGTTCACAAGCTCTTCCTGAAAAAAGAAAAACAAATTGAATTCACAAATACATAAAAAAAAGCTGTTTAACTATATTTTGCACAATTATGAAAGACGTTTTGTCTGTATGTTGTTTAATGTCCCTTTGTCATGTAAATTTGTTGGAATTTCGGCGTTTTCATTAATATTGATTACCTGTTTTTTCAATGACATATGCTTCTGATTTGTAATCACTGAATTGTGAAGTTGAAAGCCGTTGCGTTTTGAAAGCCATTGTAAAACATACCGAAGTGCACGGCTTCCACATTTAGGTACCTTGTTGTATACCACTGTAATTGAAGTTTGCTGGAAAGACAATACACCATATCTCATCGATAAATCAAGAGAATGTAGAAAGCATTAATTGTATTACTATACATGGTAATCTTGTACGTGTAGCTATTATTATCTATTTCATAAAATGAAGTAAATTTATTAAAGCGCGGTGGTCGTCGCGCAGAGCGTGTTCGAATTTCATGTAAATGAGCAATGTACACGCGTTGTATACGTCGCTATGAGTGCCATGTCGAACAGGACGCGGCACGACGACCGCCGCCCTGTAAGTGTCTTGTATGATGGTAACATTATTAACGTAAACTTGTTTCTTACGTTTAACTGCTTCACATGTTCTTCGTTATATTCCTTAAAGTCATAGTTTGTTCGCCATTTTTCTGTGAGTATAAATTTAATATACATTACATAAATTAAGCTTTATAATCGTGAGAAGTAATATTAACTGAATATATATATAATTACGTTTAATGACTGATGGGTTCAGCCAAGTTATATATATGTGAGTTTTCATTGAGATTATAGTTGATATTAAATCCATTTTATATTGCTTATCTGGAAGGCATTGTATATTCAATGTTCAGTAAGTCATAGCTTTTGTTGAGGCCCTTCAGCATAAAGACTGACGATAGGTGTCGCTCCCTAATACTAATTCGGGATTAAAGGTATACCCAGCATTGCAATATGTAATATCCACGTCAAATTGACCATGTACAATAAATATGCAAAACATGACGTGACGTGTGACCTGACTTTGCCGCGTCAGAAAATATGACGTATTATTCCGAGCACATAAACCTACAACAATCAAAATGCATTGTTTATTGATAGACGGTGCATGATTTATATATTTGCTAAAGATGTTTCACAATTGTGTAAATATTCGACATTCATTATTTAAACATGCGGGTAAATTAATATTGTAGCTACCTCTGTGGTTCATTAAAAACTGGAATAGTGTTATTGGTGACTCCACATATGAGCTATTTTCTCAGTCTGTTTTACTGATCTGGTCGACGAACCATTGTTTAACTACACCAAATAATTTACGTACATACCACGCAGCAACCACGATAGCCTTTGTTGAAATTCAACCAACGCTCATAGGTTATTTGGCCGCTTGCCGTATACAATAATATTTTTGGTAAAACTCATCGGTCCTTCAGGTTTTACTATAAAACAATTTAATCCGGTAAGCGTTCTCAAACCCGTTATTAATATACATTTGTAATCGTAACGCCATAAGTTACGGCATGTCGTAATTTTGCGGTATTTTACGGGGTATTTCCTTCCTACCATATTAGAAAATGCGAATTCCAAATATGGAATGATTGCGTAAGCGTCCTCTAATAATATAAACAAACATCGCTGCCACAAGGGTTTGACCGGACTCCACACAAGGAGGAAAAGATGTATAATAATAAGGTTATTACGAGGATACTGCAAAGTATACACTCAGACAGTACGCCGTCGAATCGACCTCCACACTCTTGCTGTACCGTACCTCATATTAATACTATATTTTGTCTCATTTCTATGTTCTATATTTTTTGTTACAGTACACGTTTCCCTGTTCTGAACAATGTTCGTTTACTAGGTAATTCATCTTTCTCTGTTTCAAACAGATCCTGCTTACTATTTTACCTATTTATTAGAAAACGGCATATTTCTGAACGTGTGTCTGTGGAGAGTACAACTTGCCCCTCACTATTTTTTTGAGCGGCAACACCGTTTGATTTTTAACAAAGATTTCTAGGTCGACCTGCTCCGCGGATGCATGATAATTTTACTCAATTAGTTTACTATGATACGTTCATTAATCTGGTGAAATTTGTACAGGTCATTGAACTAATGTCCCGCGATAAGGCTACAGTATTACTTGGTAAAGTACGGCACCTCGAGCGTTCATTAAAGTTCGAACCCAAACGTGCGGCCGGTAACTAACGCTAGCTGAGTCGTTAAATTAGTAAATGAGCATGACAATTTTTCGTCTTAAACACACGCTTGTTACAAATATACCATCGTTACTTACCTGCATTCAGCGACAGAGACGTCAAGGCTGGTCGCGAAATTTCAACATGTGTCCATAACATACCGATTACGAAATATAATAGTAACATTAGAACCAGGCAAACACAATGAGTCGACGAGCACAGGGAAGTTGTCATTTTAAAACACAATTGGCATTGGTCCAGCGCTATTTCGCTACTGATTGCCACTGATCCAAATTCACCACGATGTGACGGAATAAACCATTTCATTTGTTGGTGAAACTAGCACTGTGGGGTAAGGGATGATTACTGCAATCGTCGCCAGTTGCGAACGTGTTATTAACTTAGGATTGCAAAGAGATTAATAAAAGACGAGTAGAGAAGGTGTGTGAGGCTGATGGCGGAATCTAACAAGAAAACTACTAAGATACCGAGTTGAGTTTAACAATAAATGAAAAGGGCTCAACGCAAATTTGTCTGACGTCAAAACTATGTACGCAAATATTGTGACGTACTATTTAACCATTGTATCATAGTGCAACAACGATATATTTAACTGTATCCCAATAATGATGTATTGACTTATGTCGTTCATTCATGCTCACGAACACATGCATTCAATATCGTACGCGGGATCCCACGATTTATTGTCGCCTCGAAAAACGTACATGCGATCGGCTGAAAATTATATTTCATTTAATATACGGGTGGTTATAACAACGGTTTATAGTTCATGTTTTGACTGCTTTGCTTGTTTGAATACACACATCAGTTTCTAACAACTTGTTCAGCCCATGTTCTAGGGAGACAGTATCATTCAATGGGCGAGTAATATCCACTCAGCATTATAATTTTTTTCCATACGACAATGAATGTTACTGTCATATCTCCCGACCTATTGTACAATTTCCCTCAATAATCAGATTGCTTGTTAGTGACCGTGGCAAAACTGTGTGACTATCTTCCTAGCATAATGACAACACTGCTTCGATCCGCCCCGTTGTACAGGGTAATCTGCATCGCATCCTTTATGATGAATGCCGGCGTTCAACCAAAGAATCGAGCTCGATGTGAAAATCATGCAACGTAAAAACGTGTGTAATACATTGTTTTGATAAATTACATTATGACGCGTGCTTTGTGAAGATTGTATCTTTTTAAAGTGCGTTTTATTATGAAGTGGCCGAGGGATTTCAGGGGCCATAGAATGTTCTTGGGTTAACATGAAAATTTAAAGATTGGCCTCAACGTTATTGATTGTCTTGAGCATTTATTTTGCATATGAAACAGCTCTCTCTATATTTTATAGTATTTCTGATGCAAAACAGGTCACGTCCATTTTCCCCTGGAAACAATAGCGCCATCTATGTAAACATTTGTGCTTCAGTGAACCACTATTAACGCCCTCTAGCGTTGAATTAAATTTTGTCAATACTATGACAGAACCCCACACCCTCCCCGTGGCTTTAGTTGCGTATGGCAGTTATTTTCACGAGTTATGCGGGGTATCCTGCGGCCGTACTTTCACGAGGGAAGCAGAATACACCGCATCTCGAGTGAAAATAACTTCCATACGTAACGAAAGCCTCTGGGAGTGTGTGGGGTTCTGTTATTATTACATATGTTCCATATTTGATTATATCATGTTAAAGAAAGAACGTGCAACAAACCGGGATGGAATTTAGCTGATTTAGGTCTGGAAACACAATTGTCCATTATTATGTTCCAAGATAGTGTTTCGCCCTAGCAACGCGTGTTAGTGTAGAACGCGTGTCACTGTTTGTGTGAAAATAAAATAATCAGACGTCTAATCTGAGTCACTGTTCGAATAAATAACTTATGGACGTTAAGTTGGAGCCACGAGAGAACCAGAACTTGAACTGGACGACTATGATGTACAGTTTATTGCGCATTGGCAAACATGCCGTGCAACTGCGGTACTCACCTGACGGGATGATTTCGTCGACAGCGGTCGCCGCTGAGCTGCACACTACAACTTTGTTTGTGATGTTGCTTGCCGGTCGTGGGTTGAATGAGTTTTGGTTACCGGTTAAAATGTTGCTCATTTGGCGTTGGTAATCTTTATTTGGAACTGCGTAACGCTGCAACGTCGCCAGCAGAAACCACTCGATGTAGATGGTTGCGGCTTCATAGGCTCCGTAATCGCTGATTTTACTGCAGCGAATCTTCCGAGAGCCCTTCAGGGTAATAAAACTCAGTTTCCAGGTGGTCAAAATACATTAAGTTCTCTCAATCGTGTAGTATTCCATGTGATGTACAACTAATATGTCAAAAATGTTGATTAACGATTCGACCCGGATAAAAATAGCAGACGCAAATGTGTTTACAAAATAAAAATAGTTGGGTAGCCAATGGAAATACCATGTACATTTGCACATCGGCTTTAGCGAAACCATACGATTCGGACGATGACAGTTCACATGATATCAAAGATGTAAGTAACCCTGGCCAAGTTTCACTGTGCTAAGAAGAAACCACAAAGGCTGGGTTCGATTGGAATTTAATGTTGATCACTGGCTTTTGGGATATTTCATGCTATGATTCATCTTGTTATATCATGAATATTTATAATTGATCACTAACAAATCTTGCTTACACCGGTCTACCTACCTTAATTGTAACATACAAGTTATAGGAGAGCTCAGATTACTATAGATCAGACTAGCAATGCAACTTTTCCTTTTTTTAATCCAATAAGCAGCCAATAGAACCAACGCGACTATAACGTAATAGTTTCATCAAATAACGCGAGATAGTGCGAGGTGTACACAGGGAGTACTATTAGTGGGACCGTAGTTCATTTTCGTTTTTTTCTTGGTCAAATAATCTCCACAAATACGACAAAACATGTGCAAATTATTTCTATGTTTATTCTACATGTTTCTGTAGTTATACAAAAAAGGAGAATCTAGATAATTAAAACTTATGCCCCATTAACATATCAGGTTCCTGCTGAATATTAATTTACTTCATAGCTTATTTGCGTGAGCATATAAAGTTATCAAACATTGTCCACAAAAAAACTACGAGGCGCCCACACAAAGGAACACTGTCGACGCCAACACCGCTATTTGATCTCAAGGTAGAAGCTTAGTCATCAGTTTTGACAAAATTAGTCATACAATTGGTCATTGTTCATTAGTTAATTATGTACAATCATGTAGCTAATGTCTCATGGTACAATGAAATAACTCTTTTTGGGTAAATAACCTTATATTGCCTTGAAGTACAATTTATTGCCAAATGAATAAATTCTTTTTTTTTTTTTTAATTTATGAGTAGGCTTCTCCTTAATAGAAAAAGGTCGACAAATTCTGGGAAAAATAAAAATAATGAGAAATATTACTATAAATTTGGTCATTATGTAATTTTTCAATTAAATATCGTATAGAGTAAAGTACGAACAATGCCGTAACTCATCCCAAAATTGACCGCTTTGAACATAAACGACGACGATCGAAAGGTCAAAACACACAGACTTCATTTCCGCGATTTCGGCAATGGAATTACATTAGATAAACGCACGATGCAGGTAACTGCTAGAGCGTTCGGAAATCTTCGGGTAAACCAGCAAGGTCTGCCGGGGCACGCATCCTACCGGCGTAATCCCCAATTCACATCTACACCAATCGGCGTTGTCTGAGTTGAGATACATTCACGTATTGCGAAACAAATATTATAAGACTGTTATTACATATCCATTTGAAAAAAAGGCATAGCTCCCTTCATTTGAATTTCGCGCAAAATATTTTACATGGCTCGCCAAAGACCTTTAAAATTATGATAAATTCTGCAAAATATAAATCTATATATCTCACGCGCCAGGCGCCACGTTCAGCCCGCAAGAAAAAATGAGAAAATCAATTGACAAACCCAGCCCACGTCAACAGGAGCGCCCCTTTACCGAATTTCATGATCCGCCAGTGGCCCTCTTATTCCGACTCTCTTCTGGGATGTAAAATCCTTTCCGCGATGAAATGTCCCGGCATGAGATGACCTCGACATTTTATTTTGGACTGGAGTGTATATCCCAGAAAAGATCGCAGCCGGGCATACAGTTTATAGTAATGTTATACAGCGACTGTTGAATTCTTGATTAACATGGTACTATAATGTTTAAATATACTATATTGTGTCATTTATCATTCAAGTTATTTATCTCTTACTACTTATAAACATCAGCGCCAAACTCGCCGTTATTTTTCCGGATGTCGCACACGGATTACTTAATTTGTTTACCCCCAAACGAATGTCACCTGATAGTTGGCAGACACGCGTGTAGCTTGTTGCTACACCAGGTCCTCATAGAGGTATGGGTGGTAGATAGGTGGCATAAAGATATTGTATTAAAACCGGTTGGTTACGTTCTGCTTATTTATGCTTACAAACCATATTATTCATGTACTGCCTTGAAAATTGAGCAGTGCGTTCAAAAAATTTGTATTTTTACAGTTTACCCGGAGAGTTGAGTGTTGCATGTTGAATAATTAGTGAAAAAATACAAAAAAACAAACAAACATTTGTCGTGGGATGCGAGTGTGTACGACTCTGTACCTCAAAAGATTTAACACTTTCTGATCGCATGACATCTCAATAACATAACATAACATGATTAATGTCAATCAATTAGCGTGATTAATGTCAAGAATCACAAATTACATACAGTATAATTCAAAAATTGGCAGCATGAACAAAAATATATTTTCAACCATGATTGTGCGCGTTATGTAGGTTGATAGAGAGTGAAATGCATTTTATTACAGGTTGTACAGTGGCGGTGGCACCGGGTGGGGGTCGTCCCGATAAAAATGCCGTACGAGAACGATTGGGCTCATGGTGAGCCCTTTTGTGGGAATCACAGAAATGATAACAGCATTTGCAGTAACGTTTATTGAATAAAGAAACAATAATCATTCTCTCTGGAAGGGTTATTATATATATAATACTATATAATCTACATATTCTATTCTATTCTATTCTATTCTATTCTATTCTATTCTAGTATAGTATAGTATAGTATAGTATAGTATAGTGATTTTTAATTTACGGATAATGAAACTAAATTACATTAACGGAAGTGACTGATAACTTTTACTATAACAACCTTAGCATCCCGTTGGCAGGCCAGTCACACTGGTTCTCACTACAAGAGGTTACGATCCCCCCTGCCAAATGCTAAGGAAAACCGAAACGTATAAAGAAAACACGAAACAAAATGACCATGTGAAGGAAACCAGAAAAAATAAAATATGAAAACGCAATCAGACATGGATTTGTAATACTCCATTTTCTACTGAACAAAGTGTATCATTAGTAGCCCAGACTTGTTCAAACCTTTCCAGTTGTTTTATCATTTTGAAATACTGGTACTCCGACTTTATCCGGGCAACAATTCGATTCTTGAATATTTCAAATGGATTCACAAGCAGGTTTTTCTCTCGCTTATTCCGACGAGAGATATGAATTGCTATTTTGGCAGTTGATATAATATACAAAAAGATGCTCTCACACTGACGAGAGAGAAATTTACTCGAATGATGAGGAGGAAGAATAACAAACCACCAATGTGGAACTGAGATACCAGGCTTGAGAAGATTTGTAGACAAATGCTTGATACTACCACAGAGGGCATCAATCACCGGACATTCCAGGAAAATATGCGGCAAAGAATCCAAATCGCCACAAAGTGGACAATTTTCTGAAGTGGCGAGATTGGCACCAACAAGAAAGCCCGCTGTAGTGTAGGCACCATGAATAATGCGCCACTGTAGATCTCCCTCGTGTTTTGTGATAGGAGAGGTGTAGCAACCTTTGAAATTAGGCGCAACGTCCGGTGTTAAACTAAGAATGTCACGCCACACAGTGTCAAGTTTTTCTGGATGACGAATTATGTTGAGTACCTTGACAAGATATCTGTAAATCCCACCTCTCTCTATTTTATACAGTGGATAATTTAAATCATCTGAAACATGCAGCTGAAAGCTGAGGTGAGTAGGAGGTGGGCGATTATCTGTGGTAGATTTTAACTGCGTGTTGATAGTCTGTTTCCATTTAGCAGGAATTGCGTCATGTAGGATTTGAAGACTGAGATTAAGGATGCGATTGGAATAAATATTCACTTTATTCACAAAATAAGAGCTAGCAAGCCAAGAATTACTGGTGAAGTCATACAAATCACTAATCCTAATAATGTGTGCGGCGGCAAAGTGTTTTAAAAGAAATGGTTCATTACGTACAGGGTGGCAAACATAAGGGTTGTTAAAAAGTGGTTCGGCAAGGATGTCGGTGACATTGTTTTCATTAAAGATGCGCCTTTTTTCCAGAGACTTCCAGCATTGCAACAAATCAACGTAAAACGGCGGCAGTCGAAGAAACGAGCTATTGAGCGTAGTGCATAATAAATGACTGCCATAAGGTAAATCTCCAGCTTGATTAAAAAAATACTCTGTGAATTTAAAACAGGAATGATCATAACCAGAATACAGAAATCGTTGAATGTATTCAAGACGCATGCTGTTAATTCGTGAACGCAGGTGCGTAACATTCTGACCACCTTTTTCTAGGGGCAAGTACAGTGTTGCCGCTGGCACCCAGTGTCTACCTTGCCATAGAAAATTGACAAGAGATGTTTGTATGGAGTTGACAAGTTCATGAGGAGGAGACAAACTGTAGAAGCGATAAAATAACTGAGAGGATAACAGGTTATTAATGACGAGAGCGCGTCCTCTGTAGGACATGCCTGAGGCAAAATGGGACCAAAACTCGATTTTATGTTTTATCTTTTCTTTAACTTCTGCCCAGTTTTTATTGGTATAACTTTTCTCATTGCCTAAGTGTACCCCTAGAAGTTTTAAACCAGTATTGTTCCATTTAATACCCAAAGGGAAATCTTTGTTGTTGCGCCAGCTTCCAACCCACAATCCTTCCGATTTTTGAAAATTTACTTTTGAATTGGAAGCACGCTCATAAATGTGTAGCCATTCAGCAAGTTTGTTGAAATCTTGCTTACGAGTGATAAAAAACTCAACATCGTCAGCATATCCTGCGAGTTTGCAGTGGCGACCATCACTCTGAGGAATTTCAAAACCTTTAATGTCTTTCTCACGCCTGACTTTATCAAGAAGAGGCTCGATAGAAATAACGTAAAGAAGGGTGGATAGAGAGCAACCTTGGCGAATACCACGCGAAAACACTATTGGTGAGGTGAGGGTGCTATTGACGCGAATAAAGGATTGGGCATTAGAATAAATGAGATTTATGTAGTTGATAAAATTACAACCAAAACCAAACGCCTGTAATGCTTTAAACATATACGTACGATGAATCCTATCAAAGGCTTTTTCCTGATCCAGAGCTACAATACCCAGAGGCAAGTGCGCAGTGTTGGCATAGTCAATACAGTCACGAAGTACATTGATGTTGTCATTAATGTGCCGATTTGGAATACTGCAGCTCTGGTCAGGGTGAATAATGGATCCAATAACAGAACGAAGACGAAGTGCCAAAGTTTTGGTTAAAACTTTATAGTCACTGCACAAGAGAATAACGGGTCGCCAATTTTTTAAGTTAGTATAGTCACCTTTTTTGGGAAGCAAAGTGACGACCGCTCTTGTGCAGGACAATGGCAGAACCCCATCTCGTACAGACGAGACAAAAACTTCACAGAGATCCTTGCCAATGAGACTCCAGAATTTTTGATAGAATTCATACGGAATTCCATCGATTCCCGGAGTGCGTCCACTAGCAAGAACTTTTACTGTGTTATTCAGTTCTTCTAAAGTAATCTCATTGTCAAGGTCAGTGCGGTCAGTTTCACTAAGTTGAGGCAAACCTTCGAGCATAGTGTTCTGCGCATGCTCATCTGTAGTATCAGGTGTGTAAAGTGATTGGTAAAAATTGCGAACAATTTGATTAATTACTTTAGGATTTTCTGTAATGGTGCCATCAGGTTGTTTGATACGAGTGATGGTTTTTTTGTGACCATTTTGTTTTTCAATGTTGAAAAAGTAAGAACTTGAGATGTCACTCTCATTCAGATATTTGTGGCGCGCTCGAATGGCCATACCTTTATTTTCTTGTTGAACAAGACGTGATAAAATGGATTTTTTCTCATGGTAAATATCAGGGAATGGAGTGTTGTTCATGTTATGATGTTCCATTTCATGAATTTCATTTTCCAAGACCCGTTTTTGCTGTTTGTGCTCGCGCTGTTTAAAATGACAGTAGTCTTGAGATATCAGTTTTATTTTATGCTTTCCGATATCCCACCATGATTGTAAGTTACTAAAAGAGTTACGCTGTAATTGCCACCGAGCCCAGAATTCAGTTATGGTATCAATGTATTGATCCTCTTTAAGAACGTCAGTATTGAGACACCAAACAGGATTTTTATTTTTGATGTTACCCTGAGTAAATTTAATATATACTAGCGAGTGGTCAGTAAAGGCACGAGCGTCATTATTGATTTCAACATTAGAACGTGGCTACGCATGTGCTTATTAATATAGAACCGGTCGAGGCGAACCAGCGTGTTACCACGCCCCCATGTGTAGTTAGTGATGTTGCCATGGTGATGTCGCCAAGCGTCAACAAGTTTAAAACGTTGCAAAACGGAGCTGAGACAATGAGATGTGCGCATGTCCGGCTCTTTGCCGCCATTCCGATCAATATCAGGTGCAATCGTGCAATTAAAATCCCCTCCAACAATCACTGGGTCATCATTCAACTTGTTTAAGTGATGTTTGAGCTCTTGAAAACATTGAATACGTTCATTACAATCAATGGGGGCGTAAACATTGAACAGGTGAAAAGCATTATTGCTAATTTTGACATGGGTGTGCAGCAGATGACCAGGTATAATGTCAGTGACAGAAATTAAATTAAAATCTGAGTTTGGTGCAAATAAAATAGCTACCCCAGCGTGATTTGTTGAACCATGGGAAAAAGCGCCCCTCCCTCTCCACACAACTTGCCAAGTATTTACATCAGAAGGCAAAGAGTGGGTTTCCTGCAAAAAATAAAAGTCGCAGTGGTGCTTTTTCTTTAAGTATTCAAAAATATTGTACCTTTTCATAGCATCACGACATCCATTAACATTGAGTGTAACACCAGATATGGAAGATGCCATGGCAATAAATGTAAGGTAGTAACAAAGACAAAAAACAAGGAATCTAAAAGTCAGCAAGGTGCTTCCCAGTAGACTTGATGTGTTTCTTAATTTTGTTGATTAACTTTCCAATACGGATTTTTTGCGACGAATTTTGTTTTTGAGAATTCTTGTAGTTAGTTAGCTTTTTCAGGAGTACTTTTAAATTGGGACAAAATTCAAAACATCGTTCAATGAACTGGCGTGAGTGTAAAGTGGAAACCAAAAATTCTTTGATTGACTCATTTGAAAGGTGAATATCACCGTCAGCGCAGCTTGATATGTCAGAAATGACGGACCCTTCATTGTCCGTATCATCAGACTCGTTTTCACCTGTGGCCTCAGTTGGTACGTCCCTCGAAGCAAGGGGTGTCACAAATAGGTCCTGTGACATGTTATCTGTAGAGGAAAAAGGGGTGTTCATGAACGGCGAATAATTAACAGAATCACCACTAGATTCTGTCGGGGGCGTTGATGATATATGAACACCAGCGTTATTAACAATATGCATAGAAACCGTTTCCACCGGTTTAGTAACAGTTACCTCAGCATATACGTGAGGTGGCGCAGTTTCAACAATGGGTCGGGTAGATAAAGGGGAGGTGGAGGGGGAGAAGGAGGGGTTTGTACCCTCTCTTCAACAGTTGTATCATTAAATACAGTAATGTCAGCGCTGCAATCATTGTTACGTTCAGATTCACCTTGTATTGTATTTGTAACACACCGTTTTTCTTTGTTGATTGGTGATTTGGAACGAGCACGTTTTTTACTTTTGTTAGTTTGGCTCTCAATTTCCATTTCATCATCACCATATCCCTCTTTATGCACAGTTGTATCATTTTCAATATGATTGTTGACAGTTTTATCATTTTCTTTATCAGAAGATACATAAACCAGTCCATTAACATCATTACTGTTACCATTATTGTGAGATTCTTTGTTTAAATCATTGATATTTAATTTTGACGTTTCGTTTGCACTGTTTTGCACAGCACCAGACTGTGGACAATTAGTACGTGTGTGACCGGGTTCTTTGCACAAAAAACAACGAAAATCATCTGTTGAAACATAAATATTATAAACCTTTCCATCATACTGAATTGGCAGTAAACCATTAATATTAGGATCTTTCAAATGGACATACACTTGTCTACGAAAAGACTGGACATGTTTTAATGAGGGCTGTTTGCAACCGAGTGGAATGGTACGAATATTACTCATAACGCGGCCATGTGAAGCAAGCGCACGAATAATACAATCATTGGGCATAAATGGAGGGACATTGGAAAGAACAACCCTAGTTGATGGACGAACCAATGGTTCAACAGCAATGTGCTGATCACCGATGTCCAGACCCGCCGCACACACCATGTCAATATACGTAACATTAGAGAAAAAAACAACTACAGACCTGTTCATACGAGAGGCCGCGACGATGTTGCTACCGCCAGTTAAATCGGCCATTGCCTTCACGTATGAATGAACAGAAACGCCATCACAATTTTCGCAGCGAACTGCATGATTACGTGTCAATTTTAAAAAGGGTGTGGTCGAAGGCTTGTTTTGAACAGACGCCATCTTGGTCGTCGTTCACCTTGCCACACCTTGAAACACAACTCCCCCCAAATACTAGAAAACACCCCAGTAAACCCAAGTAAATACTCACAAGAAAATATGTACAATAGTTGAAATGTTGATTTAAAATCGCTGCGCTCACAGAGGCAATATAATTGCGATCAAGTTGGTCAAGTACACCGAGCGTGAACGATGACGTGTCACCTTGCCACACCCAAAATGAAACCGACCCAAAATACGTTAAATTCCGAAAATGACAGTACAAAATACTCACAGAAAGCACTCCAATGATAAATGCAACGTGTTTGTAGTAAAAAACTGACACGCTGAAGTACTATACGCGCCAAAAAGCTGGGGAAGTGGCACAAACCACGGAGCGATGTGAAAACACGTCCTCACCCGACCATAGTATAGTATAGTATAGTATAGTATAGTATAGTATAGTATAGTATAGTATAGTCTGTCTATTTACTATATTCAGTTGAACTTGACTATTTCGTGTTGCGTTAGTTATATATTGGTATCACGTTTTCCTAGTAACTCTCACAAAGCCCATCATATACTATTAATACATTACTATATTTCTGTGAATTGCAAGCAAAGTAATTAGATCTATATTCAAATATACCAAGCTTCAAATGAAAGTTTATGCAAACGACACTGAAATGATACATGTGCCGTTGTTGTTGGCAGTTTCGTCCCAAGTGAAGGTACTGGATAACTGCCTGGTCCATAGTCCGCAGGAATGGATACCAACAATCATATGTCGGCCAACTGACGCGGCTACTGCTGAGACCGACAGGGAACTATCTAACTCCGTCCACCAACCTTCTACTTCGGGTCTTGTGTATACATTACCATTCGTTCCAACGCCGACGATGCTGTTCATTGGTAGCACGGATATGGACACAACACAGCAGCTGTTAGAGACAGGTTTAGACCAATGACCATGTACCCCCGGGCGTGTCAATAAATCGCCGTCCATTCCAACACCGACAATTGTGCCATCCGTCAATTGGGTGACGTCCTTGACAAACCCACTGTGATGAATTGGTCCTCGCCACAGAGATGTCAAGGTTGACTTCGTATACAGCTCGTGCTTCTTGCTCACCCCTAAGATTTCGCCGTTATTCAAGACTGTAACGGATATTACGCAACAACTTCTGGGGACAGGACCCTCCCACACACTACTAATACTATTCCGTGTGTAGAGTTTGTGATCTTTCCCAACACCATAAAGAACTAGAATGAAGAGTAAAAGTAACGACATTTTTCTTCGAAATTTATCAGATGAATCAAACAAATTAATATAGATAAACGAAGCGAGGTATTCATATAACCGTGAGTTACAAAAATAAGTTTGCAAAAAAAAAATATATATATAATTACGACAAATAATACAAAAGCTTTTTTACCAATGGTCTTGTCATGAACTACAGCAGAAGTGCCAAAAACCTGTAATAATAAAATAATGATCAGATTTTACAAATACTATATACCCTTAATAGTAGTATTATAGGAGGAATTGAAGTGAAACGCAAAAATGAAATGGAAATTTGGAAATAAATGAAATGTTACCTGTCCCAAAGTCAAGGTTACTAGCAATGGCAATGAAATCATCCTGTATTGTCTCTGCATCTAAATTAAAAAAAAAAATTGATACTATTTCTAACCAATCATTATACTCAGGTCATGTATATGTAATTAAATCCATACATCCAGCTTATGGAATACACGCTGTCCCCACTTTTGTAATGTCCAGTTGAATAGCTACCATTTGGCGCACGGGGTATTGCTATGTTCGACATTCGGAGGATTATACGAAACATTAATTTGAAAAATAAAACCGCAAATCGTAAAGGAAAAAAGAGCAAACGTTAAATCGAGATTTTAATCCCCATTTACATTAATCTCCAGAGAAGTACGGGTATACAAATGACTTGTTTAACGCACTATATGTGATGTTTGTCAACTGAATGTATCACGGTCAATTGTAGTAATGATTCTAAAACATTACTATCATGGAAGAGTAATTTGATTGCACTGTACGCTTCTCATATCAGTAGTGGGTCATTGTTCGGTTAGAAGTCAGTAGTTATTGTTCATCGGTCTAGCTAAGTAATCTCTTTAAATCTGCTAATTTGAATATAGCCGTGTTCTAAAAATAACATGCGCCAGGTTGTTGCTGATTTGATGCGCGTATTCGAGCGAAAATATAGCGCAAAGAATATGTGAAGAGACCCTATAATTCCGCAACATGTATAATTGAAATTTGAACAAGCTATATGAGGTTGATTCCATTACAATTTTAGAGAGACTAGAAAAATATCGCCAATTACACAGTCAACTAAATTACATTAGCATCACATTTTCACACAATCGTGCAAAATTATAGTATATGGTAATAACAAAACCCAACTTACATACAAGAGTTGAAAGACGCAGCTGAATATATCTCCTGTATAAGACAAACGACGAAAAGGAGCAATACAGTCCTAATGTATCGACTGCTCAGTGGGTTGATTTTATAAATGTGACGTCACTGGATATATTATTTATGAATTGTTGTAATGACATGACATATGCCTTTTGACATATCGGATTATGTATTAATTTGTATATTCCGATTGCATAATTTGGTGTAATACGATAATGCATTATTTTACAAAATAAAAATTTGACAAATGGAAATATATCAAAAATGTATTCCCTACGCATAGAACCGGGAACAGCCACTGGTGGTGCTATACAGTTTCGAAGTGTTTAAAAGCTCGCAAAGGTAGACCAATAGTATAAAGAGCACTTCTTGTGACCAGTTTAGTATGGTAAAAGAGTGTATAGTCTTCGAATAGCCACATTAGACAGGGTGGAGGCCATGACCGAAAGTATGTGCTTGCTGACTTTCGTTATAAATACTTTGCATCCTAAAAGTAATATTTATGAGATATGTCTACGTCATAATTCATTAAAGTATTGTGTATGCAGGTAGTTCTAATGTATTCCACAATGCATGCGCGGCAGTGTCATAGTATAGTTGGTACAAAGTGTTCGTCGATCTGGGAAGGGTAATATCATATACCCGCTGTGGGTCCCACATTGACAAATTTTAAGTTGATTAGTTAGCGTGTTAGTTTCCTTGCAAATTTCAGTTGCATATTTCTGTGTGAAAATCGTTAGGATCAAGCATATTAGCTCCTTACCCGAACTAAAGCTAATATACTCGACAAACTGCGTCTTCTTAACTACACTATAAGAGGTGATTGCTGACATGCATGGACAATAATTTGCATGGAAGGGTAAAATGGTTTGGTGTAATATCTTCTTCTTTGTAGCACCAAATGTTTGACTACTCTAATTTGTGTACACGACAAAGCGTGTTGGTGCTTATAATTTGGCTACTTACCCCTGGCATTTTCTCCATGGTGTGGTGGCTTTATTTGGGGTGAAGTGCTTATTCCTAAGGAATTTCACAAAATAGGAAACTGAAATTTGCCAGAAAACTGACAAACTAACCAATTAACCTATTTTGTTTCTATACAAAACATGAATGTATGCTGTTTTTCTTACACTTATTTCAGCTTCCCATTTTGTGTGAATATAAAAACGTGAAAAGCGGATAGAACTCTTGATTTAGGGACGGAAGTATTGTGCCTTAGTGTTGAGGAAGGAGAATATGTAGGTGGCTGTGAAGGGACTCATGAAAGAATGGGTGATGATGCCATACTTTGGTTTTGAGTAAATCCATTGAACATAAAGTTCAAATAATCTGAGAATCATATTACTCTTCCATTTTAATATTTTTATATACATGTACATTGATATTTACATTCATTTCTCTACACTCATAAAACAATATGTTGTCACTTAACAGTCGAATATTTTTGTTGGAAATCATTATTTTAGTTTTTTCTGTTAGCTTTCATCGCTGTGAGATGATGCAGACAATTTTGTTACCCTAATTAAGTTTCAGACAAAATTGCGATGTCGTCTGCATATAAAACGCAACTTTACAAGTTTGGCAGGTTTCAATCTACATAAAAACCGAATGAGGTCAAAACTATCACCTGTATTACAGATGGAGAACGGACTGCGAGATACTACATACGCTAGTACATAACCTTGTTACCAAAATAAACATTTTCATTGGAGGAAATAAATAATGAGCAGACGAAACTGTTTGATTTTAACCAATATTTTGAAAACAGTTGAACTTCATATGACTAAAGGTATGAATCTGTCAGCAAGGCAATACAATTTATTATTATTTTATATATTCCAAACTCGACAAATATGTTCTAACATACTATTAATGGTAATCGTCAGTGTAGAAACGTTTTGCGTTTGTTCTTAACAAGGTAAGTAGAATCATATCCAACTACTACATATTTGTAGCGACTAGAACCACTTTTATTGAAAATGTTTTATAAATAACGTTTTATTGCGGTAGTATATAATGTAGAAATATTCAACATGTTAGCAGAAGTTACCTTTGAAATTGGTATTGATTTTGCAAAAGTTCTTTCAATATTTCAATATGCACATTATTCATACCACTTCAAGTAAAGGTGATGTCACAGTATTTTTGAGCACCCTTTTGATAGTGAAAAAAAAGAAATGTTAATATTTTTGGTATTTTTGAACATTTGAATGATTCCACAATAAATCTAGCTTTTTATAGTGATTTATTAGTTGAGTATCTAATATAAGCTTTGCAATCATTCATTTCCTAATGAATGTTTGTATAATTAATAAATGATATATGATTAGCAAGAATTTCGATTTTGCTTAAAGTTATTTTTAGAATTATTATACCCAATAAGCCCAAGTTCTTCAATGATTCACTCATGACGATATGATTTACAAGCAAAAACTATATCACAGTGATTGTTGCAGTAAATTAGTTATAGACAATTTAAATTACTTTTATGAACCGCCTATGACATCACTAACATAACTAACTTTTACCCATAATGCTTCTTGCAGCTTTAATGATGACTTTAAATATCTGTTAGTATTGTACCTTAAAAACTCACAAAAACGACAAAATACTGAATAACTGTGCATTGTTTTGATGATATACAATGGTATTAAACGTAGTGGGATTATAGAATGGAATATAATTTAGAGAAATAAATTTAACGCCTACACTTCAGTAAATACAGGCATTATATTTCCTTTTAGATGTATGCTGTCACTTATATGCATGATTAATCTATTAACGATGTGTTATTACTACTTATGTTAGGAATTAGTCAAGAAGCAGATTTTCATAAGTGGCCAAGAAAATGAGATTCGTTCAACAACCACTATATTATAGGCCCAACACCACAGTCTGCTAGATGAATGTATCTCGGATATTGATACTCATTTTCTAAAGTGAATTTAAATTATACCTAAACATGATTAAATATTCGCTAGTTCAAAAAATAACAATTTTAGTTATATTATTTTACATACAAAAAATTTCATTAAGTTTTGATGTTTGTCATTTATGCACAGTAATTAGTTGGCCCAGACTAGATTCAAATGACTAATACTATAGCTCGCCACAATTACCAAAATGCTAATTTATGTAATGGCGTAAGTTTAAGTACTGTATATGCTAATTTATGTAATGACGTAATTGTAAGTACTGTATATGCTAATTTATGTAATGACGTAAGTTTAAGTTCTGTATATGCTAATATGTATATTCACTATAAGAAGTATATAAGATATTTTTTGTCTAACAGTATATGTTATTATGATATATTATTTGATAAAGAAATGACGTCACTTATTTTTTAGTTTAATCATTAACTACACTAATAAATAAATATTTGTAAAAGTTCGTCTATTCAGATGTTTTGTAATCTCTACTCAAAATCTTGGACATAACAAAATATTTAATTTATTATAATATGCAAAATAAAAGATGAAAAATGTTTCCTCCAATTATGTACAACATATCAGACACATCCGGGCATTTTCTGATTTTTCCTGGTACATTCAGTAAAAATACATATTCGAGTCACACGCCAGTCTCTCATATGACAGTCGATCACGACTACTACGTACAGTAAAAGCACTCCCGGATCAAGATTTAATTGTAAGTTAGCTATTTTGTACATTTCATGGTATGTTTTTGTCAAGTGATTTTCGGACGTGGTCTTAAAATGAATATCGTTCAAAATTACACACCATGTACATACAAAATTAAATGAAACTAGAGTGATGTGTCTGTGATATTTTTAAATGCTATGCATAGTTGTTTTGTGGTATTAATATTCATAAGTGTAATATATCAAGCACTGTTGCAAATAAGGAAATGTAACTGGTTGCAAAAGATATGACTAAAACACTAGACGATCATATATGGTCATGATTTGTTAATTGGTTCACTCAAACCCCTCGATAAAAAAAGACAACTACAGACAAAGTTACATTCCTGTCGTCATTTCGTGCGCTTGGTATTTTTTTCTGAGCAGATTTTAAATTTAATGGTGGCATATTCTGTTTGCCGCTACACCAAATATTTTAAAAATGTATTGCTTAGAGAAGTAGCAAAATTTAAATAATATAAGACTAAATTAAACATATAAAAGTCATTCTTCTCATACTAATAATTATATTGGTATTGACCAATCAATGGACACTGATTCGTGGACTATTCTAATCTTTGTTATTTATTGTAAGGGGGGGTGATTTGATTTACCGAAACTGATTTTTGTGAAAATGATGACAAAAACATATATTCCCATTGCTAAATTAAATTAGTTTTTAAAATTGAAAAATATCGGCAGTCAATTTTAGTAAGTATCAGTTCAATTGCATAACATGAACTGGAATTTATCTCCCATAAGGCAGTGCAACACAATCAGTAACTTGCTCAATAGGTACAATATTTAGTTTCAGTCTTAAAGGCCAAATTTAAGATTTAGACGCAAATGGAAATTAATTATAAAGGTATGCCGATTCTTTATTGTCACGATGATATCGACCACTGACGCAACGACAGCATGTATAATTTTCATAATCAAAACATTGGTTTCTCCAATGATACTGAAATCTACGTCATTCTAATTAACCCTACATCAAAATGACAGTGGTTCGTCGGTGCACTGTATACATAGTAAAATTAAGTATACAAAGTTGTCTAAAATCAATTCAAAAATTATTTATTAAACCAATAAACTAACATATGTTAGTCATTATTGTACATCTGTTCAGACATGACGTGAAATCATTAGTCTGTGGTATCTTTCTTGTAATCTGAATATTCAATCACGTTTCCAATATTTTGTGTATATATTTTAATCATTATTTTTACAAATATTTTGTACTAATGCATATTTTAGTCACGATGTCAGACAGTTCACAGACTAATCAGATTACGGTGACAAATAAATAGCATATGTTTCAGCCCTATCATGAATCCATGCAGACTTATCAAATAATTTACTTTTTACCATCCTTTACTGTATATCTTGGCTGTGCGTGGGATAACTTACTACAGAGGCAATAAAGAAGTAATATATCATGCAATTCTCGCATAAATAATTTGTTGCATATGGTATATAATATGATTTTAATTATAAAATCGCAGTCGGCACTTTCCCAACACTTTCACAACTTACTCTATTGGATTAACAAATCCTTCTTCCAATGATACATAGAGTGACTTCACGCGACGCTATAAATCACAACTCAAAACAGGTCTGCATGCTGATTCTTATCCTGTCACCTCTGATTTCGTGTTGCACTGTTCTTCGAACTCAGAAATTACTACATGTGCTAAACATTTATTGTGATCACCCCTCTGCTATGATTATTTTAAAGTGTAGAGAATACATTACATGCCAGAACGTTAAGCTTGAAAAACAATTTGCATCACCCTATTTTAAAGTCACGCACCCAAAGACAAAGAATGAAAGCTCCCAGTTAATATATGTATTGTGATTTTTTTCTAATACTTAAGTAAAAACATACATTTACAAAAACCACCCAATCATAACTCTAAACTGTGATCTGTTAGATATGCTGAAATTGTTAAAATTGTTAGACGAATTTACATGCAGATTATTTTTAAAACAATTAAAACTTATATTAATACGTTATGTGTACACGTGTTTTAAAACAACTGTGAATATTTTAATTTAAATAATAAATTATTTCAGCACTGTAATTACATTAAGAAGTAAAACATTTCAAATCATGCAAACTGGACACTGAGAAAAGAAAATGCATGCAATACTACACCCACTTTGTTGATTTGAGAAGGAACACGCCAACAAGCAAGATACTTTGAAATCAATGAGGGTTCATGCAAAAACATGGACTATGGACTAAGATTTATCATTAGGGTCATATTCAAAACTATGATGCATTTTAATATGACAATTTAAATTAGGATTAATATAAGCTGTTAAATTTAAAATATGAAAAACAGTTAAAATATAAGCATTTATTTTCAAATTATGAGCAATTAAATTTATATTATGGAATAAGGATATTGAAATTTGAGCATTTAACATAAAAATATATTTAAATGAAAGGGGTTGGATGTATTGTACGTAAATTTAAAGATAGTCCATGTTTGTTTGTTTGTGTGTTTGTTGATTGTTTATGTGACACTACTCATCATGTGACAATGGAAACGGGTTATGTACAATGCAATAAATGACCAAAATGTATCGATATAGTTTTTAGGGGGCGTCAGAATACCAGCACATTTACAAGTATACGTAAGTACACTAGGTTATTTTCATAGCCAATCATGGTGAGTATACAGTATAAGTACGCCAGTTTGAAGTATTTTTATGAATGTTAACCTGGCATATATTAATATTTTGTTTGTTGTGGTTTCGACAAATGTGGTATCACCTTCATCACAGTGCGTTCGTCAGATCTTTAACATCCTAAGCGCATTCCGTGAATTGTGAACTAAAAAAAGAAAATATCACAATTCAGTTTCATTGTAATGATAATATTTTACAAGATATATTCTTTCACAGACCTTGGTAAAACATATTAGTTATGCAAATCAGCCAGGAAGCTATTTATGAATAGCAATACGTAGAACATGCATTGTAGCACTATTTTGCTCATCAGAACGATGAGTGTGACCTAGGACACATTTTTAGTAGTAGCATATCAGCGATCGCTTTACACATATGTAATAATATTAATATTAGTTACCTTTTATGAATGAAGCGCATAATATGTCATACCATAATGAAAATAAATATCTTAATCAAATTTTCAACTAATAAAGCAAAAATTCATCATCAGACATTCACCTTTTATTTCAACAACACAACCTTTGATAATGTCAATTGTTTTTTTTTTCTGTGGTTTTTTTGTATTGCATACAATAACGACATATGGTTGAATGTTTTAAAATATGATAGGCCTTTTGTAATATACAGTGTTAAGTGCATTAAATAGCATTTTTGGTAAAAATTAATATTCTCATATTTATTGGCTTTTTCCCGATTATGTATATTAGGATTATTATGGGACTGTGAGTAGTTATTATGATATATGTGTGTATATGGTGTAGTGTGTGTTTTGGGGTTATAATTATTGAATTAAATTTATTTCAATTGGACTGATTGAATCAGTCATTGTGTTGGTATTGGAATTATTAATGATTTTTTGGACAAAATTTGTGCCTGCAGGAGTTCTGTAAACTCAGATCAGTACTCAAAACCAACAAAAATATCAAAGTGGGAGCCACGCAGTAAGCGGTTTTTGAAAACAAGTCATATTAGTATTTTCGTGCTGACTAGACAGCTGTCAATAGATTTCATTTGAATACCGAACAGTCAATCAGTAACCATGACTTCTGTAATAGCGTTGTCCTTTGCGCCAAGAAACGAAGGAGAAATAAAGAAACTGATCTCAACTATAGAGGGCCTCACTCACAATGCACGACCATATTTAGTTACTAGTATTTATTTATTTGCGTTTTACACCAAAAGCAGAAATGTCTGAAATTGTCTTTTACTGAAACGAAGGAGAAATAAAGAAACTGATCTCAACTATAGAGGGCCTCACTCACGATGCAAGACCATATTTAGTTATTTATTTTTTTGCGTTTTACACCAAATGTCTGAAATTGTCTTTTACTGAAATCTTATACCTATATTCCTTTTTTTTCAGGGAAATATGTTAAACTATGATGATATACTAAAAAGTGTTCTAGGAGAATTTGGAACCTATCAAAAAAGATGTTTTATTTTACTTTCCATGTCAACTATGACAGTACCAGTTATTTACTTTATCCTAGTCTTCCAGTTTCCACCTACTATACCATGGTGCAAGGTGCCTCATATTGACAAAATTAAACACCAGTTCTGTATTGACAATGTCACAAGTAACTGTGAGGAGTTTGTGAAAAATCTCACCATACCAAAACATCGAAAAAATGTTGGATGTGGCTCTGTGTTGACATATGACCAATGTCATCGTTATGATATCTCGTATGAAACCATGTCCTACGTCACAAGGGGAAGTATTCAAAGCTACTTCAACAACACTAAAACAGTAGAATGCGACATTGGATGGGAATATGATGAATCGTATTCAACAGTAACATCAGAAGTGAGTATCATTGATGTCAATCTTGATTGATTTCCTAAAATGCTTATTGATGCATCATACAAAAATTCTGAGCGTTTTCTTTATTTGCATATTTTGTTCATTTATGCTTTAAAAATAGTAGTCACTGTGATTTTGTTGATAATCTATAATTAAGTTAAATTGTAATATTTATCAGTTTTATGCAATGTGATCATATCTTTATAACATCTTGTTTACCATCTTGTTTATCTTTTTATTTACGTGACATGTTTTGCTTGTAAATTAAACGTAAATTAAAAGTGGTCGTCCGTTTTTGCGTCTAGCATTACATCAAATTTGTCGTCCGAGTAAGAAATTAGCGAAATGACCTTTACACTCCAGTAAATGTGTTTATTTTTACATAGTCGATTGTATTAGTTTTGCATGTGACAAACTAATGCTTGATTGTTGTCCACGAGGAAATCCAGCAAACAATTTAATTTTGAAAATATTTATTGTAATTGTGAACGACCTGCAGGGAAATTTCTCAATATTCCTCCAAAATACGCTCAAAACCAGCTGTATGAGTTTTATGTGTACATTATATGAGGCTGTTCTCTATTACCACATATGTCGTATTTTTTAATTTTGTGAATTAATTTTTTAGATTTTGAAATCTTCAGTTCCGGCTTCAAATATCTGTACAAATATTTATTCATTACAAAAGAAATCCGTCATATAATCCAAGTAATAATGACACATTTATGTTTTCCGTTATTTTCCGTTTTGCCAAACATTACGGTTGTTCATAATTATTACATCTAAATTATTTAAAAATTAGGCCTAATCATTCATATTCAGTCATGGTTTATAATTAATAGAATGTCTATACGTCATATAATGTTTCAACACATAGATATAACTTCTTGAATCACAATATCATATAAAAAGTGTAACCTACTTTTTCTATCTGATCGTGAACATTTTTTTTTATATTATAGTTTGACTTAGTTTGTGGTCGAAGTTACCTGAATACACTAGTATTAACTGTTAATATGACGGGAATGCTTGTGGGTTCGTTCTTGAATGGATACATATTTGACAGGTTGTGGTTGAATTATTATTGTATTCACAATACATATTTTTATTATAATGTCCGAGCCACAGCATTTATCCACGGACTTATCATATACATCGATGAGATCAATCAAATGAAACTTACATACAAAATGAAAACCTAGTACGAAATAAACATGTTCAATTCGTATTGCACCTCTCTAAATACAAGATTTGTTCATTACAGATTTGGTCGTATGAGAGGATATATTATTGCCTACAGTGCAGCTATATTATTTGGTGTCGCTGGTGCATTTTCTCCCAACTATATTGCATTTCTCACTCTACGGTTTTTCTTGACATTATTTACATTTGGAATATTTTTGTCTTGCTTCATTATGGGTTTGTATGTGCCAGTAATAAGTCACTGGACAACAATTATACGACTATACACTGTTTATTCAACACATATTTAACAACATTTCAAGCCAAATGCCTAACACACAACGTTAATTAGAGACACAATAGTGGCTTGCACCAAGGTAAATTAGGAATGATCATTGGTTTACTTTTTTAATGTTTTTCTTCACGTTAGTTTCAGAACATGTAGGACCAACAAAGCGCGCTATGGTTGGGTTAATATATCCCATATTCTTCAGTATTGGTTACATGCTACTAGCTGTATATGCATATTTTATACGAGAATGGTGGAAACTACAGTTAGCAACTATTGCTCCATCTCTAGTTTTTTTGAGTTACTGGTGGTAAGTATCAAAAATACACCTAGTTTGTATTATAAGGTATAACAAGTAAGATTTGTTATAAAGTTAAATTATACAACATACAAGACGTACAAGTCAGTGAGATGTATTGATAATTTTAAACTGATAACATTGAAAAGTGTCCGATATAGCAGAATGAAACCCAATTATTCCGTATCATACACAATGCACTCACTAATATAGATCTGTGCCAACAAGCATGGTGTGAATTTTAACTTGAACTAACCTATAATGCTGGAAAAATAGATTGTCAATGGAAAGTTGCCGGAGAGAGCGCCCAGACTAACTTGGTTTCGCGACGAAGGCAGTTGCAAAGTTAAAATATTTTTGAAAATTTGATGATCCTTTGAGGAACAACCTCCCAAAAACCCGAGTTAATTTTTTTGGTGATAACCATGATCGTACCAGGCTTGAAAAAACTTCAAAACCCGCGGGTCTGAATATCTTGTCCCCCTAGAAACCATTTCTGTCCATTAATTCGATTGAAAGTAAATAGAAGAATAACAACAGATACATAAACTTAGTAATGAAAAAATAACATAAAGCCATGTGGTACACGACGGTTTTGTCATAGGAATAATGAATAAACAGGTATAAAAATAACACTTTATTTCTATACTCCCAATGAAATTATATCATTCGTTTTTCGACAAAATCCTTTGAACGTCAGGCAAATAATATTTCAAAATTAATTATCAGGATCATTCCAGAATCACCAAGGTGGTTAATATCTAAAGGACGTATAGAAGAAGCGAAGAAGATCATACAATTGAGTGCTAGAGTAAATAACATCACAATTCCAAAGAATGCGCTTGATGGACTCAGAGAACAGGTAATTGAAGGTACCCATACAAAACGCGTCAATGTAATCGATTTCATGTAATCGATTTAATCGATGGTCTTTACTTATATTTAAATATCTTATATTTCAGAAATGTTTTTTTTTCAGAAAAAATATGAAACCAATGACCAAACGAAGCATAGAGCCATTGATCTTCTGAAATTCCCAAATATGAGAAAGAAGACTTTAATATTGTTTTACTTTTGGTAAGCATGAATATTTTATACACAACTCTGTGTAAGTCGGATAGTGAGAGAAAAAAAACACTACCATTTTTAAATGTTATACATGTTTCCAAGTCGACGATAATCTGCATACTAGTGACAATTAGTATATGCGACAGCCCAACAAAATATGTATCGTTCTATCAAAGTATTCACCTTATTTTTACTTTGTTTGAATGTTAGTCCAAGCAAAAGCTAGATTTATTCTTATTGTTACCTAGTTCGCCATTTATTCTTATTTAGTTAGTTATAGCACAAAACTGTATTGGCCTTTATTCATTCCTTGTCAGTGTGTTTGTAAGTATCTGATATTGGTGAATCGTTTACGTGGTTGCGACTCGCACAACTTGGTTACAAAGTGACATTTCTTTGCCTAAATCTACCTTCCACAGGTTCTGCAGTATCGTTTTCAAACTATGGCAAGGTACTGACAGATGCTTCACGAACATATTTTGAATTTCCAAAAATGAAGTATCGAAATTCAAACAATACGATCACGACGAATACGATTAAACGTTATCCTTTCAAAATCAACGTTGTAGGTATTGTTGGATAACAATAGATCGGTGAATCGATAGGTTTGATCTTCGTTGAATGGTTTATATTTGTTTTCAAGGACTTTTTCACTGCTTGTCAACATGCTAATATGCATTGCATTTCAACCATTTACCAATAGGTGCATTTGTGGGCTTGTGTATTTTGGTATATCTTTTGGTACATCAAATCTTGGAGGCAATCCATATTTGAATGTATTCATTGCTGCTGCAGTGGAAATACCAGCATATGGCGTTTCATTTGTGATGATGGAAAATGGTAGAATTGGAAGACGGTGGTCTGCGTTTTGTAGTATGGGGTTTTGTGGTGTTTCAAACATCGCTTTAAGCTTCGTTCCTGCGTGTAAGTTCATTTTCGTTTTCCCCATATGCTCGTTGTTAATAAATTAAAAATTGTGAACAACAAATTAAAAAAAATAACAAATTAAATTGTCAAACTTAACAATATTATATTTGAAATATATTTTCACTTTCATCATTTCACTGGTAGGCGGACACATGGTTTGGATACGAACAACATTAACAATGCTTGGAAAATTTTGTATAACAACTAGTTTTGCAATAATAATAATATTTTCTGCAGAAATATTCCCTACAGCATTAAGGTAAGTAATAGGCACATTTTCCTATCTGCTGATTATTCATTTATACTTTATTAACTCATAAATTTGATAGATTTATTTGAATTTTCAACAGCTAGAAATCGACAAACATTTCCAGTTTCAGTTATCTCAATTGCTACTCGATTGTGGTTTCAGAACAACAGGTGTAGGGATGTGCAGTGTATTTACACGTGTCGGTGGCATTATCGCACCTCAATTAATGGTACTTGGTGATGTTTGGAAACCACTTCCTGCAGTTGCTTGTGGTATCACGTCTATTGTTGCCAGTGTCCTGGTATTATTTTTACCGGAAACAAAAGGCGAGAACTTACCTGAAACATTTGAGCAAGCAGAACAGTTTGGCAAGTAAGTGTGCCTGATGCATGTTCATGTTCATGAATTCATATTCAAAAAACATCACATGCAACAATAGTAGTTTATACAAAATAGCAAAGTAATGTATAATGTGTACATGACAGCTATAATGTCGTAATTCGAGATCAACTGATATTCAGAATCATGAGAGTTTCCGTTGAATTACTACAGCAACAGTATGTATCCAACAATAAACGTAACACATGTAGAACAAGTAAATTCTCGCCTTATTATACTCATATGCAATCCCGAGTTTGGAATACATAGTGAAATTACTTTCAAATTACATGCAATGATAATGCATCATATCGACAGAAGCGAGACTCTTCCATGGCTGTTTTCATGATGTCTTATTATCAATCATTGGTCTGTGTTTCAGAAAAGCCAAAGCAGCGCATGACGTTTCACCACATGAGAGATACAGAGAATTAACAAAAAATGAAGAAATGGAACTGGAAACAGTTTTGGTAAGCAATATTATACTACAACATTTGGATTTATTATACTTTGTACCAGAGAAGATGTATACTGTTATTGTATATTTCGATGGTAACTATTTAGCATGAAATATGAAATCATCCAATATTGACTTGTTAATTTGAAAACTGACATACAACAGTTTTAGCCTTATCAAAATCTAATTTGTCTGTTTTAACGTCAAGTTCTTGAAACATTGGGTCCGTGGCTAATGACGGCCAAGTGAATTTCTAATATTTTCTGGAATCTAACATTTTGATTTTTGGCGTAATTTCAACTGGTGAATTGGTGGTAAGAAATCACAATTTAAAGATTAGCTGTAGTTTTCAAAGTTATGCTTGTGGTGGCGTTATTTTATTTTGGAAATCACACTTCAGTGCTTGGAAGAGTTGAGTGATATTATATTTTGGAGTTGGCGTTGGATCGTGCAATGTTTTACTCCCGTGACTTTGTTCACAGACGGCCTCATTTACAATACGACCCATTTATTAGAGGGTGTATACCACGATGATTACAGTATCGTAGCACGCTTCTTTCAGGAATTACACGATGCTCGGATATTGAGCAGCCAACCGGCATTTTATCCGGGGGGGGGGCGTAATGCAGATTATATTATGAAGTCTTTTGGGGTCGTAATTTTTAACTGTTTTTTCTTATAATTGGGTATAGGGTTGCTTAGCTTTAGGTCCAATTTCAGGTTTGCCTATATGTATTTACCCGTGTTTAGTACTTTTTATTGACGAGTTCTGGTGATAAGTAGATTCAACCTATAACTGAATGAATTTTGTAAAAATTTGGTCTCTGATGGGATATACAAAATCACTATTTGGTCTATAATGAGGTATGGTTTTGAGGTGAAAATTTTCTATGATGGGGTCTGGGGTTTTACTTCCCAGTCTACACCCCAACTAAACTGAAAGGCCAGTGATCCCCTTCCCGTCCGGGATTTTATCTCGTCGTGAGAAGTTCCCTGTTTGACAAGAACACTGATATACTCAATGTCAACAATAGTTTCGATCTCCATTTCAATTAGCAAGGCCACGTACACGAATCGGTTAGCGTGAATTTAGTTCTAGAATATAATGTACGAAACGAACACGTGTCAATTTATATGAATATTAAAAAGCAGGCGTCAAAACAGAGCTGACTGGTAACATTGTAGTGTGCGCGTTGCTGAGCGCGCCGTCGACTGAAGATGTGCAAATAACCGAAAGAGCTCGCTAGCGATTAAATAAAATGAAACGTCCCAAATTAAAAACATGATTTTAATTTTCGTCGTTCATGTCAAAATACTATTGTTGAAAACTAAATATCGCCACCACAGGTATAAATTCGAAAATCACAGCTAAAATCTAAATTGTGATTACATAACGCAAATTCATAAATTGAAATTACGTCAAAAACCAAAATGTTCCAGAAAATATTAGAAATTCACTTTGCCGTCATTAGCCACGGACCATCTTGCTCTGATTTCAGTGATACAAAACAATTGTCCACAGTGGTACCGGAATATGGGAATATACATATGTATTGGAGGATCTGGAAACATCTATCTGAAAGGACGGAAAGGTTGAACTTTTCCACAACCTCAAGATGAATCTGAACTATAATCTGTAAATTCACATATTTCACTATCATATAATTTCCTATATCATATATATTAATATAACCTCGGGATAAAGGTTAACGTTTCCAATAATAGTATTGTACAGTATGAGTACATTTTTAGAAGGTATACTCTTAATCTTCTGCTAGTTATTTATAGCGCGCATACTGAACAGTCGAATTTGCAATTTAAATAAATAACAGTTATTCCAGCAATATCTTGTTTGGGTGGTCAGTGTTTAGTTTACTTTACCAAACGTATTCATGGTCATAACGAATCTGAATGAGATGTGTTTAAACCATGTATTGTTGCGTGAACGTGCTCTATAATATTTTGTTGCATATTGCAAGTGTTGCCGCCAAATTTTTGCAAGCATTATTCTTGCAAAATAAACTCGCCCGTCTCCGAAATGCTCCGACAAAACTCTCTCATGCCTTTCAAAAGTACAACGAAAGCATATTTCTAAATATACGTCACTGCCCGTCAACAAGAACTTGTATCCTCCGTTGCATCGAGGAGCAATCACATAGATCGGCCCCACTCCTCGTCCACTAAAACCACCAACTTTCTTCATTTATAGAAGCGGGTTTGTGTAGGATGTATGCATCCTGTTTACTCAAACTGCTGCTGAATAAAATAGATCTGAATGAGTTCATGTTTCATTTTTGTTGTTGGTACTGTTCGATCTTCTCGTCTTCCAACAGCTGTCCCATTTGCGTTATGTCCTTCACGTTTCTGTCCAGCGAGGTTAGTGATTTTAGCACAAGACTCATCACTTGTGCATTCTGGGCATGAATGATGGATGATAGCTCAGCAGGGACTAAGGGCATTTTTTTCGCCTCGGAAGGCAGTAAAGGTATATACAATCTTCTTGGAGGCAAAACATCACGCTTGATATTTCCAAAATAATCTGTGGATTTGGCAGGTCAGAGACCAACGCTACATCGGTCTGAACACCCGCATTCCCGAGATCATCTGTTGTTTCTCATAAAAATCACGGGATGTAAAGGCTACTCGGTAACATTGAATTCGAAACAAAACATGTTTATCGTCTACGCAGCAGTTAAAGGCCGCTCAGGGGCGTATGATTGCAAAAAATACCCATGATTGGTAAAAATGCTTATTAGACGAAATACAATATATTCAAATGAGTTATAATTAACCACGTGTACTACGCTTCAATTTGTTTCCACTGACTGACTGACTGACATGAAACGCGAACCTGTGTCGATATTCTGCGCACAAAGCACAAGTGACGGATCACACAGAGTTAACACCGGCAGTTCATCTACCAGCAAAGGTGAAATTTCCACAAGAGATGAGGACGCATTCACCTATCTTTTATCCCGGGAATGAAATCGCTATGTTACTGTAAACACATTCCGCAGGGTTATTTATGTCAGTATACATCAATACTCTCAAATTTATCCTACGACACGTGGTGTTAGTTTGCTTTTATTCCTGTTCAGGGAGTTGAGAAATACAATTCCAATAGTCGAATAAGCAATTAGGTAAATATATAACATGTGGCTTGTGAAAAAAATGCGTAAAATGATTCTCGAAAGGAATGCACATATTTATTCACATATGTATTCATACTTTTGTCACCACCATGAAAAGTGAAATTAATTAACAATTCAAAAATATATTCTGTAAATATTCTGCTAAATGTACTCTGTGACGCATTTTCTCCTTTTGTAGAATTGAATATAATCGTTATGAAGCTTCTAAAACTGTAGACAAGTTCTAAATCTGAATAAACTGCCGTGTGTGTCGGATCAATTCACAGGTCGCAGCGCCAGCTGCGTTACGGTACTTTGGATTGTAAACTGACATTTATGAACTATACGAATACATTCGTCCGGCTTTACGCGAGATAGATGTTAGGAAAATGGCGACCTGTCTTACAACGTTTAGGCGTATTCATCCAGAATTCGAAATCGTAAGCGCTTGCTCTTAGCGCTATGCCCATATTCTATTTCACAGATTCAAGTCTGTAATTTTTTTTCTTACTTTAATCGTATTTTTCGTGGCGTTAACAAAAATACTCAACCGACGCTATAAATGTATACTACTTGTAACTGTTTTATTTACTTATATAGTATTTTGTGGCATTAAAAAAATACTTAGCCACTCTATAAAGTTATGCTCTATGTAACTGTTTCAACAATTTTACTTCTATTACGTATTAAACTCCGTTAGTATGCAAGGAAACGCGTATTTACTTTACAAATTGTGATGCATTATGAACATAATTAATGTAGATGAGGTAAGGTAGTGCCCAAGAACCGAGCCTTGAGAAACACCATGTTTCATTTTAATGAGTGGAGAACATTCACCATCAAATTGAACACACTGTTTCCTATTAGTTGTTGTTATATATTATTATTATTATAAATCTGTCACCGTAACGCCATAAGTTACATCGTGCCTTAATTTTGTGGTATTTTACGGGGTATTTTCATTCTATCATATAAGGAAATGTGAATTCCAAACATGGAATTATTACGCGCCGGCGTCCTCCAATAATAAAAACAAACATGGCTGCCACCAAGGTTTGACCGAACTCCACACAAAGAAGTTAGCGGATTCTGTTCTAAACTTTTTGGATTGCGGCATTCCCATGATGTGTCCTTGAAAAAAAAGATACTTCCGCTGTAATGTCTTCGTGCATACTTTGATGTATCCTCGTAATAACCTATTATTATTATATTTTGTATATTGTTATTCTATAGTATTGCAACGTCGATAATAAAATATCCTGCTTTAAGATGTCAAAGGCTTTCGAGTGGTCTTTTATATCTTTTGATGTTAGTATGGTTCAAGGCCATTTAGGTTTACTGATTGAGTTGAGTTATAAATTACACATTCTTGTATATTCGAAATACATGATAAAACTGATATTGGATGATAATATTCGTTTTCTTTTGAATTGGAATTGGAGTGGCCTTCCCATTTTCATTAAATCAGGTACTTGACAGTGATAAATTGAAAATGTGAGTCAGTGGTTCAATAAATAAATTACATTATTTTTAATTATTTTAATAGTAACTTCGACCGCACCTCTTTTATGTTTAGCTTTTCAATGATGTCCATTAATGCTTCTTCAATAACAGGTTCAGGAAATATTGACTGCCATACTGGACTGTGCATATATGTGTGAAAACACGTCGGCACAGAAAATGGATTGCCAAATTTGTGCTAATGTTTACAAAACACTTATTCATATTTCTGAGCACTTTTTAAACTGCTAATTGTGTTATGACTGCTGTATGTTCATACAAATTTGAATTCCGCTAAATGATTTGTTAATTGGAGATTTTCATTTAAATATATGTTATTGTTTATAATATATCCTTTATCATCGGTCTTTCAGTGTTTTGCGATTTTCATATAATACATTACGTTTTCGCCTAGTTGTAAATCTGACTATTATAGGTTCCACACGATTGGATGTCTTTTCTTCAGCTTGCAAGTTTGCTCCCTATTTCTGTCAAACGTGATGTGTTATGTCAGTATTACTGACTATGGTGCTCGGGTAGATTTTCTGAACTACATCGATTATCACCATCATTCACTATCTCGGGGATACCACTTATCTTTCAATTATCTACGTGGTATAGGTTAAAAACAAACATTTTTTGCTCCAAACATGACACACAGAGGTTATTAGTTCCCTTCCTGAAATTAGTGTTTGATCGCTGAATTTGGTGGAACTTTTCTTGCACATCTTCTTGTCACGTTTTAACATTGTTAATATCATTTAGCTTTACAGTTTTTGCACAAGTACAGATCGCCTTGGGTGAATTTGACCCATCTGGTTTGACAATGATTGCATTTGTGTTGGGTATAGTTATTTTGGAACGTTATGTAACAGTTGTTAATTGCTTAGCTTGCATTAAGCTATGCATACATTAGCATAACTAGTAATATCGTCAATTTTCAGTCAATCGGCCAGTTAATCGAACAGCTTCAAGAGTGTCGCCAATAGAATCACAAAGCCTTCATAGAAGAGCCACAACTCTGGCACAATATTTCAAGTAGATTAGTATTGAGGTAAAATGTGTTATTTTAAAACTGTAGTGTTGAAATATAACTCATTGGGGATTTAATGGTAAACACTCAGATAAGATTTAAAATTTGAAATTCATGATTTGCCTAAACAATTTAATGTTCCTTTGGAATTCTGGGGAAGAGCTATGCTGTAGCAAACACATCTGCCAACATTTGCCTTCATGGGAACAATGGAACGATGGCTAATCCATTCATTAAACATAATTTAAAGAGGTCACTTTAATTGGGCGCACATATACAAAATTATTGAATGACGTGCTCACAACTTTTCTTGCGATTATAATGAAGCCTGGAATCATATACGATATCAACAGACTCCCCGTGAGGTTCGTGGGCCTAAGATTTTTTTCAATTGTGTGTGGCGTATCAATTCAATCTGGCTATAGGGTACGCCATATTATCTTACATTGACACACCAATAGACGCCAGGGTTATATGATTATGTCAATATCTAATTCATAATAGATTGTAAATTCCTATGGTAAGTTCTCATTTCCCAGTCGATGTATATTATACACAAGGAAAAAATACTCACTTTTATACCACAAAGACCAGTAATGTCTACAATAATTTATTGAAACAACGCACATCTATATATTTATTCCGTGAATTTATCATTCAAACGAAATTTCGAACACTATCGAAAATTATCTAAAATATTCCTGTGATGACCAGTGCATGCGCAAAAGCATTTATTAACATTCTGACAAAATGTGTGTCCATTATCAAATAGACCGTATTTAAATTAGGCCAATAATTGTAACTAGTAATCTGCATAACGTCTATAAAATAAAAATATCATGCACATTTAATATTAAAAATACACTATCAATCCAACATGGTGCATTACAAAAAATACCCACTTTTATACTACAACGACCATAAATGTCCACAATAATTTATTGAACGACGCACAACTCAAAAAGTATCTGAAATATCTCTGTGAAAATCGGTGCATGCGCAGAAGCATGTATTAACATTCTAATAAAAATCGTTCCCATTATCAAATATATCATTATTAAATTATACCAATAATTTTAACAAATAATCTATCTGCATAACTTCTGAAATAATACTAATAAATATCACTGTTAATGCACCACGATGCATTACAAAATATTTAATTCCATACAGTCGACTCCTTTGGCTTTAACCATATTCACCCTCTTATTTTTATGTGGCTCGTGTCTGTATGATGGCATATTTACTGTAATTAAATTACATAATACCAACCATTAATACACAAACGTCTTCTCTAGTTGTACAGAAAAATAAACTGTAATCTGAAATCATACTGGTCATCGTAGTGCAATGACTATAAAGTTGATACTCAATATAATTTTTTTAGACTGATTTATTTTACACTACCTAATATGTCAAAATACCCTAGTCATCAATTTAATCATCATCACTTTTTTTTAGTTTAAGTTAAAAGTTAAGTTGTGCGTCACAAAACAACGACAACAGTACGAAAATCTTTGCTTTGCACATTTGAATTTCGACAACTCTTTGCATTTAATAGTCCCGGAATATTGAGTTTGGGCTTGTTATATAGGTCATTGCGTTAATTTCGAGAAAAAGTTTCCCGCTTTCAATACCAGAGGGCCTTTTTTTACTCGTTTTCATTTAATGATTGATGAGGGTATTCATTTGTTGAGTTTGAGAAATTTGATACGATAGTCACACATTTGATTTGCAATCTTTTGAACTCTAAATGAACATCAAAATTACGTACACATTATAAATGCGGGAGGAGATGATTACAACTCAAATACCAAAGGAGGAAGTTGTTTCCACAATTCACTCATTAAAAGCAATTGAGGCGCCAACATACCGCCAATACATGCACACATGGAACATGTTCCTACACCGACATATCTGGATAGGCCAATAGAACAACACTATTGTAAATATCAATTGTTGTTAGAATAGTAAATACATTTCTAACCGCATGTACAAATTATTTGTAATATTAGAGGTGTAAAACTGGGGACCGGTAAATAGAAACGACGATGCGCTGTATGACTTGTTCAAATCTTCAAATAAAAAAAGGATTCGCATGTAAATAGAGTTTGCACTAATTTAGGCTAGACCTAATCTTACTCACAAGTACACTAAGCATGGAATAGTGAATGTACTTATTGCAATAAGGATGAGAATACATTACCTTCATCAGTTATTATTTTAATATTTCGTAATTATGTGTTTTACGTCAACAATAATTCTATCACATTACTTATATATTATTATCACATTATTTTGCTATTATTTACTTATTTCGACATTGTTAGATTATTTTAATATTATTTCTACATTAACATTATACTATGTTGTTTTTATTTAGTTATTTAGACAATATTGTTATATTATTGTGTTATTATTTGCTTATTTTGCAAGTATTTTAATATTATTATTACATTATTTGGCCTTTATTTTAACATTGTTGTTACATTATTTCATAAGTTCTATATTTTTCATCCATTCCCCAATTAATTTAATGTTCAACCCTTGAATTTGAATTGATTTTTCGTTTTTATGCAATCACAATCGAAACAATTCTTCATGCATATAATAACTCTTTGGCCTGATACTTTAAAATAAGGTCATGCAAATTGAGGCACTATAATCTGTGAATTTCTATACAATTCATGTTTTATTATTCTATAAGGGATATTGAGATTAATACAGTACATGTAGTACTACTAATTATTGACAAACACGTTGTTTAGTATTTTTGTTGCTACATTTTGCTTAGTTACGTTTCTGTATTAAATCTTCACAATTTATTTTATATTACTATATAAGGAACATTAGGAGTAATACAGTATAAACAGTTTTAACACGTTTGCTAGTCTTTTAAAATAAGGTCATGCAAATATAAGGAACATTAGGAGTAATACAGTATAAACAGTTTTAACACGTTTGCTAGTCTTTTTCTTGCCAAATTAATTGTCAATTTTTCAGATTGAAATATTGGAATGCATCTTTATATATTGATTTCATTCATAGCAGTTTGGGACACATAAATAATCTTTCCTTGTTCATATGCAACACAATTTTACAGTGACAACGTTCATCTACTACCGGAAAACCCTGATTATTTAGGTCATGGCGCAACATAGGAAAATCCGCTGCAGCTCGGAAAATGCAACTTAGCTTCCTATCTACCAAATAATAGTCTACTACAGTTTCTGACCTTATGTCCGGTATGTCCTTATGTTCAAATAATAAAATAAAGGGCAAATAATTGACATAAGTTGCAATATTTATAAATAGTCTAGCAAATCAAAAACCCCCCAAAAAAGCGATTACAATCATAGTATTTCGATTGATCTAAAAAATATATTCAGGGTGGAGGTGGCCATCAAAAATCGTAGCAAAAACTGCTTTGTTTACTTTTAAAAATATAATTTTACTGTTTTATACCTTACAGGGACACAAAATAAGTGTGCCCAGTATCTAAAAATACCACAGAGACACTAGGACACTGTAGTTTCAGATGGTATGTACGTGCTGTGGAATTTCGAACGCTATTATTTCTTTAGGCCACATAAGAAAATCACTTCCTTGACAAAACCATACCATGAAAAAGTACTTAATTTTATTATGTCAAAGCGTTTGAGTAAAGATTTTGAAACCTCTGGCTAAATAAATCGTTCCTAGATTATGTTCCATTTGCTAGCACAGTTATTGGTTAAACTAAATAAATAAATAAATAAATAAGTGATGTTTTATTTTTCAGCAAATAGTATATCATATTATTATACATCTGTCACCGTAACGCCTCAAGGTACAGCGTGCCGTACTTTTGCGGTATTTTACGGAGTATTTTCATCCTACCATATTAGAAAATGCAAAAAAACAAACAAACAAACATGGCTGCCATCAGGGTTTGACCGGATTCCATACAAAGAAGTTCGCTGATACTGATCTAAACTGTTTGGATTTCGGCATTCTCATGAGAGGAAAAGATGCGCGTCGGTTGATATTTCCGCTGTATATCGTGCATACTTTCAGGTATCCTCGTAATAACCTCATAATAACAATGCGACATCGTACACCATGTTGATTGATTTCCTATCGCACTTGCAATATGTTGGTACATATTGAAGCTGTTGAATCAAGTACACAATGCGTATTCCGCAATACAAATTGTAATATGGATGATGGTGATCGCAATTAGAAAAGCAGTTTGATTGATAAATGGTATGCCAAGCGTGCGATAATACAGTATCCGGGACAATTCAACTCATTTGGACGTATTTACATAGCGCCAACAATTGTTGTTACATATTCAGTCATGAATGGGCATAAGCAGCGTATTCAAAATTAATGTGTCGCTCACATGCCTATTGCTCTGATCGCTAATATTATTTTCTCATTTGAACTGTAAATAGGACCTAACTGTAGTGAATTTGCTAACGGAGATGTATAGTTACATGAAGCTTCCGGATCATGTATTTTGTAAGCCAGAAATTTTGGATCGTCAATCGTCTTGTGGATTACGTCTGTTAGGTTTGATATTGGTTCAATTTAAGGTTGAGTGTTTAAATATAAATTCATTATTAAACAAAAATGGAAATTTTCAAATCTATTTTTGCAGTGAAATTTCAATGTATGAATTGCGTTACGATTTATCAATGGTTACACTACGTTCCGACTCGGTACATCACAGATGCCACCAAATAATTACTCATGACAACTTGCAATCATGAAACTACATATTACTCAAAGCTACACCCGAACTACAAGATGTATCTAAGAAAAATATTGTAAATTGTATTCAGATTGTCATTTATGATGACAGTAAGGTAATGAGATGGCAATTAAAGATGCATCACCTAATTGCATTCGGGCAGTATCAGGTTTGCAGTAAGTGGTCGATTTTATAATAATGCAGCACTTCCGACGTTGTTGATATCATGGTGTCTCAAATCATTTTATATTTTCCTATACAACTATTCCGACGTTGTAAATAATATTCTGTAGTTCAATAACACTTCTTATTCATTGTATTTAAAACTCTGGTGTTTCGAAGCAAACTTCCAATGCAACCCGGTGTTGTAAATTATATTTTGGTGTCTCAAAGCATTTTAATATTTATCTATACAACTTTCTTTATGTCCTGTTATAATTTCCTATGTACCTCTCCCGACGTTGTAGGTAATATGTTGATGTCTCAAAGCACTGTTTAACATCCTACGCAACTCTTCTGGCGTTGTATTCTTTGTGATATTCTGGTCTATCAAAACACTTTTTTTTGACTTCATATCTAACACTACGTTGTAGATGATATTCTCGTATTTCAATGTACTTACTATTCAACGTTTCTGACGTCGTAGATAATAGTTTCATAACTTTCTATGCAACTTTTACGACATTGTTGTTGTTTTTTTGCTCCAGGTAAAGGTCAAAAGGTAAATATCTCCACGTCACGAATTGCAGGCATACTAGTTAGCATATATATATGATAAAAACCGATATTAAAAATACTGGTAATTGTGAAGCCAAAAATATCATTATTGTGTACATATATAGATTGATGTCGTGACTAGGCGGATATTGATAAAGATTACCATATTTACGGAATACACAAGGAGTGCTGTACCATTATACTACAGGTTCGGACAATTTTACTATCTTACTATTACTATTCAGTCTTCTTGGGAATTCTAGGTTCATACATATGCATATAACAACGTCAGTTTGTGAATAAATAGTATTCACGCTTGTACGACTTCATTATGCGTGTATCCCACGGACATGATGATCCTGATACGACTGCACGAGGCCTGTGGAATACATAATCGCTCCTCTGAGCCTGCGCGTCTCTAGACTGTTCATGAACATTAATCAGTCTTACAGAAAACATATAATTGTCGTAATATTGACACATACTCTCAAATGTTGTGGGGAACGTTTAATGTTCTGATGCAGGTTTTCGCCCATTCCCAGTGACACTGAAGAAACTCACGGTTCTCGATGAACACAAACTCTGTTTTATTTCAACGGAACGGTTTACAAACACTTGTTACATGTACATCAGCGACATCTTGAACATTCTAAAAAACCTACCAACGAGGCTCGAACAGTATCATGGGTAATGGAAGAGTATGGAGAATTTATCTTACAAATCAGAGTGAAATCATCGCGAATGACAATAACTGTAGAATAGCTGGTGCATAAATTTTGTAATAAACGATTTCCCGATATCAGAGTGTATACACAAATAAATCACGAATCTTGTACAATGATATATCCTGAATGTTTGTTGTTCGATAATAATAATTCAGTCACGATGTTCATAACAACTCTCATAATGCGCTCTGAATACCCGAAAGTTCTAACTAAGAATTATTTCTCATATTTGAACTTCGCTAATGTTCATAACAATAATTGAGACTCTAATATAATAATTAGACTTTTGGAACAAATGTCAACATAAAAATCGATAAATAAGAAGTTTGTTCTCGGCTCCTGGTGAACGTGACCCCAGGTCATCAGTGTTACTAAAATAGCCACTTAAATTAGCAGCACTTCATAGCAGGTTTTCCACAATGTTTTGATCCAATGAATTTAACTGATTTCATATGACCAACTCACACAGCTTCAGAATGAATAGCCAGTTGTAAGCAATTTGAAATACTTCTACACAAGAGTGAACAAAACATTTGTTATACTATTTGTTGGCTTGTTGGTATTGTTCTGACAGTTCTAACCTGTAATATCGAACTGTTTTTGTTAAGCATTTTTTTAGGAAAGTACTCTCTCTCAGTTAACAGTACCCGTTTTTAGTTTAATTGTTCCCAAACATACCCATCTACTAGAAGAGGACTGTTTTTGCAGTACTAAATTGCTCTCACCACCTGGAGACAAGCTGCAGGAATGCAAGGTATTTATCGTGAATGGGCTAAGCAGGTGGTTGGTTAGCGTTGATAGCGCTTACTATGATATGTACGTTGACCAGGTACAATTTCTACAGGTCATTGGTCCATTGTCCTTCCACGCAAAATAGGGTTAGGTAACACACGTGGACTGTGACAATATTAAACCCACTTCGTTAAAGTACGACAACTCATACACTAATGATCATATTCAAGTTAAAAATTCAACGAAGTCGTGCTCCTCGCCACGTGCAACCAAAAATGAAAATTTCAGGCCAGTGTAGCCAGCGGTTTCGGAGAAGCAGAATTTAGAATCTGTTTCATATTTTTATGCAGTTTGCAATGCATTGTGGGAAAATGATATGACCCTTGCTGTCAATATATAGTTTAAAGGCATTGTGATATTATTTTTGTTACATCTGAATTCTAATCTTTACATATTGGAATTGCTGTGTGTTCATATAGTTATGCATTATATAGTCATCTTTTATACTAGTTCCATCATTTTCCAATGCTGACGAAATAACACTGATTGCATGTTCCTATATGCAACAGTGCTTTACACATTACAGTATAAATAATAATAAGGTAACAGCATCATATGTTATTGTAATCATATATCTTTTCTAATGCCTTCATTAAAGCACTAATTGCATGTGCATGTCTGAGTTATTTCTCTGATCAAACACCATAATTACTGTCATGGTAGCATGTGAGAGTTATGAATACTATTGAGGTTACATGACCATATACGGTCATCTCATATTTCAGTCATATCACATTTTCCTTTCCCTTCACTAAAGTACTGGTAGCATGTCTCTTTCTACGACAGTTCTCTAGATATATCAGTTGTGCCAATTAGTGAGTTTACATGACCATATACGGTTATCTGATAAGTTAGTCACTTATCATATTCAATATTACAGTGCTTGTATTGTCTTATCTGACACAGTCCTTGATATATTACAGTTTAATATGCTTATTAAAAGGGTTATATGTTCATAAGAACTAACTCAGCTCTGATGCACGAGCTAATGAAATCAATCTTAGGCCATAAGATTTGCACGTCAAGTTGATGCATAAAATCAAATTATGGCACTATGATATTGAATAAGGATAACATTTTGGAACGATGGCCAGAATATATTTAATATACTGTTTCAATTTTGTATTGGGAACAAACAGCAGGCATGAAGATAAAATTATATTACTTATCCAATTTGAAAGAAACGTAACAAGGCGTTGAAAAAGTTGGTATTTTCTTTTGTATTGACATGCTACGCCAGCTGTGTTGGTGACTTGTCGACTCATAAATAATGACAGCTGTATGTCTTCAAGGAGTTACCAAGTTTATATTCATATCAATCGTGAATAGGCATTTAGGCGATTCAGGGATGTTGTTTTATTCTACTGTGCAGAATTACAGATTCATGATGGCAGGACATTTGAAGAATGGTGTTTTTAGCTCACCAGCCAAAATCATGTGCCCTTCTGGCCTGCCTATGCACGAATCAATCAATTTTCACATATATAATGCTAGTTATATTTTACATAATTTTATTCTGGTTGTACGTGGTATACTTGTATACAAAAGTTCTCATAAAAATACTTTGATATAGTGTAGTGGCCGTTTTTACGTGTTGACTACTGTGTACTGGAAGAGTATAGTAACGTTAATGCGTCAATGTCCATATAAACAATTGAACATTGGACATCGCTGTATGATTCCGACGATTGATTTCTGACTGATTATTTATATTTGATTAACAATCGATAATGGTAACAAATATATTTTTATTACAGATAAACGATCCAACTAGTCCTCTCAAAGAAAGCTTAAGCAAGCTCTAAAGATGTTGTCAGGAATGAACCACGTTTATGGCAAAGCAAGCCGAGAAGATACGCTATCAGTATCAAACGGCGAAATGAATCAAAAGTACGGTACAAACGATGACCACCAAATACCATTAACCACTGGTCAACTCGAAGCGCCATCGGCACCTCTTCTACATTGCGTAGAAATGCTCACGACCATCATCGATCTAACGAAAATGCCTGTAGAGAACGCGAATTCAGTCAAAGCGGACGCCATGCAAATGCACAAACATGCCTGGTTTTCCTATATTTCACAACCATACAGTGATTTGGAGACGAAGCCTACATCGATGTCATCTCCTGCTACAGGTAACATGATGTCATTTCGTCGTACGCTATTGAGATGAAAACATGTGAAGGTTCATACAAAAAATAAATATGTTAGCACAACAAATTATGTTAATCGTTTATTGTTACATTAAAGTACTATTCACTATTTGTATTTAATCTAATTACAGGGTACTCACATGCAGAACATCGTAACGAAACCATGGGACAGACATGCCTCGAGCATAAAACATTCTTTGATGGCAAGATTGTTGAGCATCTAGAGCAAGTTCTTCAAGGTCGCCTTGCTTCAGCTGCAATTGCACGACACAGACAAGCATGGAAGTGCTTTCTGAGCTTCACCTCCCAATACAGCTCCCTTATATCTTTCCAAATCCCACTCTCTGTCCCCGTAATGGCATTGTTTATTTCGTATATGCGGGTCAAAGGTTACACCCAGTCAACCATTGAGAGTTACAGTTCTGCAATTAGTTATATGCATGTCGTTTTAGGTGTCAACAGCCCTGTCACAAGTTTTGTCATACAAAAAATTCTAACTTCATTACAACAATGTCCAATAGTAACTCGTCAATCCATCACACTCACAATGCTACATCAGCTTATTATAACTTTAGTCCAGACTAGAGGTGACACATACGCCGGAAGGTTATTCCGCTCAATGTTTCTGTTTTCATTTCATGCACGTACACAAATTGACGAGATGACCTTGACAAAATCAACTAAAAATTATCATTTAATTCAACTAGATGACATCTTTTTCATTTCTAATCCGACAGAATCTGGTTCAGACGCATTTAGCGGTATAGCACTTTGCCGACCTAACCATCCTTCCATAGTTATCTCATCCTCGGAAGACGAGAGATTTTGTCCCGTTCGGGCAATGCTGAATTATCTTGAGTTACGAGGTCTGCAACCAGGGCCTCTTTTCTGCATTCGTGGAATTGAGCCAGTTAATAAAAATCACTATGTCTCAGTGTTCAGAGCCTGTATGCATATTTGTGGTCTGGACCCAAATTTGTACACGGGTTGTTTTAGTACAAAAGTAGCATAATCATTCTCGTAGTTTTTAACAATGAACACACTTTTGTATGATAATGTATTTGCCTGTCAATTTGGGAGATATAGTGGTTTAATGCATGCGATTACTAACATAATGATATAAAGATGTTATATTCAGCTGAACCCACGTGCTCAGCTGTAGTAAAATGTTTCTTATCTTTTCAAATGTAGTAGTAGACCATAAGTAAATGAAGTTTAATCTGTATATATTGTCATTATCCTTTTAATGCTTAGCCGTGAACTACGCCGTTGTGCTTTTGTGCCAGCGACAGTCAGGTTAATTTGATTAACATATTCTTACGTGATCCAGTAATTTGGGTGTCACTTTATTATTGTAATTCTTGCACAGCGCTTGGTTTATAGAATAAAATCCGATCCAAGCATATAGACATATCTTTATCGCATTGTTTCGTATCATTTCTTCTCTTTACGAAAATATATGGAGGTAGTAGGATGGATCATCATACCGTGAAAACTTGTTGCCAACAAGCTACTATAGACAGCCGATGGAAGTTCTCGCAAAACAAGTCGCATAGAGTAGTGGCAAATATGACACACACTACGTAAGATCGCACGTAAGATCATGATAGCGATTTCACGTTCGCACATTCGGTTCACACGCTGTTAGACTATTGTTTAAAATCAACAACTTGCATGTTTAGGGCGGAGATTATAAACATATATTTCAGGAATTTGGTAAATATATGGCCTGGATTATTTTGTTATGATTTTGTGGGAGATGGATTAGTTTGCTTTTAGCTTTTTCTTTTCATTGGTTTGTCTGTCGATGTCTGCAGAATAAATTAGGAGGTCGCCAAGATACGTTATACAAACTGAAACTTAACAAGGGCATAAAAAATAGACAAAAATAATTAAAAAAATATGTGAAAATCATTCAGACACAATGTATTCCTTTTTTTTCATTAATTGTTTTGAAGATAAATTGATCATAACAGAAGTTCCGATACAAACGGGTTAGATTGGCACGAGAGGGCGCCACCCAATCTTGATGGAACATGTTGAAGTCAGTCGTACGCAGGCTAAAATTGCGCCTATTGCAAACAATTAACTGACGACTTGTTTGGCGCTACTATTTTTTGCAGAAGTGAGTTCTTTGCGTGATTTCCTTGCATTTAAACTTCACATGTTCACACACAGTAATTACTCGAAAGGCATACTAATTAGGTAACTTACCAATGATGAAAGTTAGTAAGAAGTATATAATTTTATGTACAATTGCACTAGAGTGAAATAGTAAGGTGCTTCTAAATCTGTGTTCTATATACATTTGTAATTTGCTATTATCAAGTTAACAAAACAGCGTGCTCAACTCTGATCGGGTTTGTATTTCCAAACACATTTTTACACCAGTTTGTTTGATAACTTTTTTAGATTTTAGCTTTTGTTTGATAGCTTCCTTAGCTCGTAACGATAGAATCAATTTAAAACTACCATGCTGGATATTGGAAAGCATTTTGGCACAGTTTTCCTGAAAAGACGATTTATTTGGCATTGCTCAAGAATATTAATTTATGAACATGAGACGATTTGTTCAATCGATTGTGTAATGCAACCCTCTCCTGGACACAAATATAACATTGTAGTTTTTTTTTAGTACAAGAATTGACATTTGTTGTATTATATATGTTTTAAAAATGAAAACACTTTTCAACGTTACTTAGTTCATTCAAATGTGTCCTGTTTTCAACCATTTTGGCATCAAATTCGTCTTAAATGTATACTATGGATTAATTTGTTGCGAAGGCATGTAGACTCATTTGCATGTGACAATCAAATGTACATCGAACATATTATCTTCCAGCAAATGATTTGCGATGTTAATATGATGGTTCGTTGTTATTTTTACAATAAAGTCGTTGAAGATATGTCATATTATAATGCACTGTATATCTGACTTTTGAAAACAAAATAAAATAATAATTTATTAATTATTCAAAAATGTTTTAATCGTAAAATCGGGGGAATTTTACATATTAGTGTCTTTCCACACCTGTGTATCGGCCATGTCCTTACTAATTACGTTCAAATAACATACATTTATATTTTAGGAAATATAAACACGTGCATTTGTTTTGTAATCCAATTCAAGGTGTTCAAATGGCGACAATCTTTCTACTTATAATTCATTCAATTTAGAAGATCGAAACAAGATCCCAATCGTGTGTTGTTAAATTTCGTTCATACTTGTCAATGTATCTCATTCCCTATTTCTACCATTTACCCTTCCACTGTTCTCCGCCAGGTGCTATTGGTCTACGTCTTCTTCTATTTCCTGGTTGTACCCAGTGCAGTGTGTTGATGTCTGGTCCTATTCATTTTTATTACATGGCCAAACCATCGCCAGCGTCTTTATTTGGTTCATGGATGATATATTGTTGATGCCTGTGCGTCTACTGATTTCTTTTTTGTGATATGGCGTGACCAGACCACTTTCAGATTTCGGCAGAGACACTGGCTTTTCAAGACAGACTCTGAGCCTGCTATCGATCTTTTTGTTGCTTCCCCTGATTTTCAACATAGTGCTGGTTTTCAGGAATGATGATTCCGTAATATTCGGCAGTCTACTGCAATACTAATTTAAGTGGAGGTTTTCATCTCGATATATAGCTGCCAAGAAATTGGAAATTGTGTACCTCTCCTATATTTATCCAATGCACACAGATTTTGGTTGTGATTTCATAACCTTGGTTTTTTTCAGGGTGGATCCTGAGACTTATTCTGTCTTCTCCTGTCTTCTCTTAGTTTGAGACAAATGGGCAATGTCACCTGCAAGGCCAGCATCCTCCAGTTTTGATTATAATCCCATTGGTTAGTATATGCCCGTACATCAGATTCAAAAAGGTCAATATTGTGTTGTATGCTCTTCTAGTGTAATACACCCTAGAATAGATATACACGCGCTTTCGTTTCGTAATCAAAAGTATGGTAGTCAAATAGCAGCTTTTTCGTGCTTAAAAAAATACACGTATAATATAGGTTTTTATTTATTTATTTATTTATTTATTTATTTATTTATTTATTTATTTATTTATTTATTTATTTATTTAAATTTTTGACCTACAGGTTAAAATTCCCAATTACGAGACCCGGAAAATACAGAAATACACAAAAATGGTTTTAAAAAAACCTTACATTATACACAAATAAAGAAAAACCAACAACAAAATTACTTGTTAAAAAACTTCAATATACTACTCTTAAAAACATTAATCCTTTTAAAAATATCAATTGATATCATTAATAATGTCATTAAAAAGCGATATGACTCGCGGGAAAAAAAGAATATTTCCTTGCATTCATTCTTGAATAGGGAATGCAAACAATTGTTGTATGCCTCTATACGCGTTGCACATTAAAATGTACTGCACTGGTCAAAGAAGCAAAATCAGTATTCGAATGAACACATTTATGTAAAGAAACTAACCCATAGAGAGGGAAGGCTAAACAAGATAAAAATTGCTTATTAGATTTAAAAATTGGATACATTTCTTTCATACCCGTTCATGTTTTTCAACTAAGTTTCAACTAAGGTGTCGAATAACTTCTTCATATTTGGACCAAGAGTCAAGTTGAGGGCGCGACAGAGTGGAGCCTGCTGAAGTCGCTCTCCGAGAATTACGAGTATTTTCAGCGTTATATCCCTCAACACTAGTTTCGATAGCAATTATCCAACGAGGTTTGTACTTCTCACTATCTCAGTAATAATGGGAGTATCTTTAGAAGTTTATAGAGCCAGAATCGCCAGTTTTTCTTGTCGAAATCGCCAGGGTGACGAAGATGAGTGTTATTTGCATGTTTAGCAACCTCATTTGCATATTTAACAATAGCAGGACAAGTGACACTTGCTGTACAAATATGTCTATTCAAGCTGTTAATTATCGGTAACGTTGAACGTAATCCAGGACCTCAAACAGGCCAGAAAGGTAATGGGATCGATACAGAGTGTTCAGCAGATCAAATACCACATACGTATGCTACAAAAAATGACATCTCTGAGATGAATAATTCTTTGTCTCGACAACTAGCAGCGATTCTGACAGAATCACAGGCAATACACAAAAGGTTTGATTTAATTGAACAACGCATGAATAATCTAGAAGATGACGTTGCCGAGATGCGTACAGAGATCGATGATTTCAAAAGTGAAATACGCAAATCAAATCCTACCAATTTAGAGGGCCATTCCTTTTCATACAGTTCAGATGTATTGAACGGGATTCGTGAACTAAAATCAGAGTTAAAAGAACTACATAGTAAATATGACGACATGAGTAACAGATCTCGCCGAAATAACCTAGTATTTAACTGGGGTCCACCAGGAGAAAAGCTCGGAATCGTGGGAAGAGTCTGAAACCATCGTGAAAAGCATAATTGAAGACAAATTAGGAATTACTTCAAATGTGGAATTTCAAAGAGTGCATCGTGTTGTCAACGACCCGTCTTTCAATGGCGGAAAACTTATCGTCGCTATGTGTACAAGGACAAAGAAATTATCCTAAAAAAGCGTCGCGGCTACAAGGATCAAATATGTATACTGATGAGGACTATTCAAAAGAGATGAGATTTAAAAGGAAAACATTGTTCGAGTTCAGAAAAGCGTTGAAGAATGATGAGCCTAACATAAGGGCATACGTGAATTACGACAAACTTTCCGTGAAGAAACAGAGTGGAAAACGAACACTGTACGAATACGACGACGCTCAACATAAAGTGATCATATGCCAACCAAAGTAGCAGTCTGGTCAACGCCCTCATGAAATTGACATCATTACAGAGAAATTACTTGTTTGGAACGTTAGAGGTTTGAAAGGTAAATGGGACGATACAGAATTTATTGCATATTTAAAACAATTTGATATTATTGCTCTAACTGAAACCTTTGTAGATTCATGCACTTTTAATTTAGAAAATTATTGTACTTATTATGTTGACGCACAGCGGTCCGGTAATAAGGGGAGACACTCGGGTGGTATTATTGTTTTTATTAAAACCATCTTCTCGCAATTTGTTGAGAAAATGCGATGCTCAAAAAATTATATTCTTTGGCTAAAGATAGAAGTGCCAAATAAAAACGTCCTCCTCCTTGGTGCTGTATACATACCACCTGTTGGGTCTCACTATGCCAACGACACTATTTTTGCAGAAATTGAATCTGATATAGTAAATCTATCCAGTCGTTATTATGGCGCAAATGTGTTATTAATGGGAGACTTTAATGCACGGACAGGGGTACTAAATGACTTTATCGAAGATGAAAATTCTACTCATGTGCCTATTGGTGACACACATTGCTAATATTGATATTGGCGTGCGTAGTAACTGTGATATAGAAAACAATGATTATGGAGATAAGTTATTGAGTGTATGCAAAACCACTGATCTTAGGATCGTGAATGGACGTAGACCTTCTGACACCATAGGGCACTTCACATGCATAACTTACAATGGGGCTAGTACGGTCGATTATATAATAGCGTCACAAAATACTTTTAACACTATATCTGATTTGCATGTTGGATGTAGAACTGAATCGGACCACATGCCATTAGAATGCACCATAGATGGGTATTTTATTGGTAATCGTCAAACTGTAGCTGTTAATAACAAAAGCATGCCACAATTTAGGAGATATTATGTGAGTCGTGAATCATGTAAAATATTTCAAGCGAAATGGATAGAAGGTGACTTTGATCATGTGATTCAAACCATTCAGTTCGACACTAATAATGGTGATATAAATGGTGCTCTCTCTAAACTATCAGATTTATTCATGAATACTCGACCACACATGCGTCAGAATAACAAGGGTGTAAACATTCACTGTGCTAGGTGGTTTGATACTGAATGTAATAACGCTAAGTTAGATTTACAAAGAAAACTACGACAATTTCGTCGTACAAGAACACATGATTATTTAACTGATTATCGTACTAGCAAAAAAGAATACAGTGATATGCTTATAAAAAAGAAAAAGGTCTATCAAAATAATCAAATATCCGAATTAGAAAAAGCCGCTCGTGACAATCATAGCAAAAAATTTTGGGGATTCTTCCGAAATGCAGAGCAGCCCACACCACCCTCAATTAGGCCAACTGAATGGTTTGATTATTTCAACTCTTTATTTAATCCAGTTATTAATGTGGAAAGAAACACTGAGCAGTACAATTCGTGGAGCAGTATTGAATCTGCTGTCCAGGATGGTAATTTCAAGTACTCACAGGAGGACCAAATTACTGATTTTATTAATTGTCCAATTTCCCAACTTGAAATTGAGGTTAGTATAAAACAGTTGAAATTTGGTAAATCACCAGGCAGCGATGGCATACCGCCTGAATTTTACAAATTTTGCTCTCCTCAATTAATTCAATTATTACATGGCATCTTTAACAGTGTTTTCGATACAAGCATTTTCCCTAAGCAATGGTGTGAATTATATTCCCGATACATAAAAATGGTTTTAAGAATAAGGCTTGTAATTATCGGGGTATCACATTACTACCAATATTAAGTAAAATTTTCAATAGAATTTTATACAATAGGCTACATAAATGGGATGAAATTATTGAATTTACTAGAGAAGAACAAGCGGGTTTCAGGGCAGGCTATAGCACCATAGATAACGTATTTATTATTCACACATTGGTACAAAAATATCTTGCAACTAAACGGGGACGTTTCTATTGTGCTTTTATTGACTTCGAAAAAGCATTCGGCCGAGTAAATCGGGTAGCTTTATTTTTCAAACTTGGTAAAGCAGGTATTAGAGGTAAAATGTATTCCATTCTTAACTCTATGTATTTACAAGTAAAATCATGTGTCTTGACAAGTGATGGTCTGACAGGTTTCTTTAACTGTCCGGTTGGAGTGCGTCAAGGTTGTATTTTGTCACCCTTTCTGTTCTCTTTTTTATAAATGACCTTCACGTAGAACTTCAGGCAGACAAGCTTTTACGTGATAGAACGGTTGTTCTGTGGGTTTAATTAAGTTATTTTATCTTCTTTTTGCAGATGATTTAGTTTTGATGTCTTATAATGCAATTGGATTGCAAAGATTACTTAATAAGTTGAAATCATATTGTGATAATTATCATTTGAGAGTTAATTTAACCAAAACCAATGTAATAGTTTTTAGAAATGGAGGACCGTTACGAAGATACGAGCAGTGGCGATACGATGGGAAAATAATTGAAGTAGTGCCGTATTACGTTTATTTGGGTATAAAATTCTCACTACGTGGTTCTTGGTCATTATACCAACAACATCTAGCAGATCAGGCAACAAAAGCGCTCCATGCACTAATGGTTATTATATGTAAAATTGGACCAGTGCCTATTTCTCTATGTTTTAAAATATTTGGTACAAAAATTGTTCCAATAATGCAATACGGTAGCGAGATTTGGGGTCATTTTGAGTTTCCAGCTGTTGAAAATGTACACATCAAATTTTGTAAATTTTTGCTTCACATTCGTAATACACCATTAAGTCACGCAACAGTAAGAGGGGAACTTGGTCGTCCCACAATGTATTCTCTTCGTTTAGGTAGAATGGTGAAACACTGGCTGATAATACTTAAAATGAACCCAAACCGTTACGTTTATCAATGTTACAATTTTCAATGCACACTGGCTGACTCAAACAAAACATGCTGGGTTAAGTCACTAAAAGAAATACCATTTAGTTATGGATTTGGGGAGTTGTGGTACAACCAGGGTGCGGGCGATGAAAATGCGTTTCTTGGCTTGTTTCGTCAGCGGTGTTTTGACATAGATCTCCAAAAATGGTGTGGTGTTGTAGACTCATTTGACAGATTAAGTTCATATAAACTATATAAACGTAAACTGGAACTAGAATCGTATCTTGTAATTGAAATGAAAACAGCTTTTCGACTTGCTATGTTAAAATTCAGAACATCATCACATAGTCTAATGATTGAAAAGGGACGCCACCTAAACATACCAAGACCAAACAGGATCTGTCCAGTTTGTTGTAGTGGGGTTGAAGATGAGATTCATTTTTTACTTCTCTGTCCCGCCTACGACGAGCTGAGGCAGCGCTATATTCCAAACATATACAGTAAGCAGCCCCGCCTACAACACCAGTTCATTAACCTAATGACCAACAAAAATCCACAAACTGTTAGAAATTGTGCTAAATATTTATTTTATTCTTTTCTTAATAGAGAAACGTTGTTAGAGGAAGCAATTCTTAATGATATCTAACTATTGTATTTAATCTTTGTTTAATCTTTACCATGTGTAACCTGTGACCGCATATACTAGTGATGTATCTTTGAGTGTACTTAGGGCCGGCGGCCTATGGTACTTTGGAAATAAACATTATTATTATAACTAAGTTATTCTGCCAAGGGTTCTAGAAAATGGAACAATACTCGAGGTGACTTCTCACAATTAAAATTTACAATGTTTTTGAAACTTTAATACTTATAAAATGTTTATTTTTTTAAAAGCTTTTTTTAACAATAATATTGCTATGATTGGACAATTTCCTTTAAGCCGTTATCCAGATTTTGACAGATGTCTTTGGCTTCAAACGAGAATTCCTAATTGCATTATTATAACTAAACTTTTTCTTTTTATTTGTGAATGAAATTACACAACATTTTAAACAAAACCATGTTGACTGTCAGAAATTACATCCCTTACATGACAATAAAAACTATTAAAAGCTACTTTCTGAAAAACTTTACTAAAAACTGAAGTTAAAGATACAGGCATGTAGATACATATGTCCTATTTATCTCCTTTTTAGAAATAGCAACAATGTTACTACACTAACAAAACACAGGAAACGTACCAAAATTAACGATTTATTAAAAATATAAGTTAGAGAAAATGTAAATTCTTCCTGATTGTCTCACCCACAAATTTTGCTCACGTCAATTCGCTGTAATAATTTAGAAGTATCAACAATATTGATGCAAATATTATTAAATATTATTAAGAACGTTGTCATTAACATATGAAAATTATTCCAACAGATTTATTAATATCTTTGACAATGTCCAGCAGTATTGACCATAAAAAAGCTTAACAAAGATTCCATATGTGAAAAGTCAGCCTTACGAAAGTTGTAAACTGTTCTATCTTGAAAGATAGGTATCTCTAATAACAAACTCACAATTCAGTGCTTACTGATTGGACGTTATTTTGTTTCACTAATCGGACTCAAAATGCCAGACCGAATCCGGTTCATCCATCATATAACATATATTCACATACAAAAGCCAATTCAAGAAGGTCGGCTAGTGGCAGTTTTGCTGTCAAATGTGCTTGAAAATCAATTAGTGGTCATTTTCAAATAGGATCAAAACATATGCAAAACATGGTTAATTTGTTGAATTCTATGACGTACATACATGATCTCGAACTCCAGTAATACTAATAATACTTGATGGTTGTTTCTATAACTGGCTCCACTGTTTTGATTTTGTTTTATAACTTCTGATGGCGCGTAAAACCATTATCTGAACGAGGGCATCCGCGTTCACACCAATTATTTTGTGAGATAAAAAGCCCTGATCATATATTGTGACACCAGGTTTTGGTATATGTTATTTTTGGCAATGAACAACAAAATCAACTCATTAAGCAAATTAACTCTCGTTGGCAGAAAAGAAAATCGGCGTGGTTCATGGCCAAGCAGCAAACATATAATAACAAAGATACAGGAAAACTAGATTCATTTATGGTGTACTACTTCTTTTAAAAGGATAACAAGCATTTTACTGCAGCTGAGGACGTGTGTTCAGTGGGATATAGCATATATCACTATCACTATGTTAGTGATCGCATGCATTAAACCACTATAACAACCAAATTAACATGCGAATACATTTGTCAAACTAAAGAGTGTTCGTTATTAAAATTTACCAGCTGGTCTATACGCGTCTTTACCTCCTTCGGTACTAAAACAACCTGTGTACATATTTGGGTCCTGGCCACAAATATGCATACAAGATTTGAATACTGCGACATAGTGCCTCTTATTGACTGGCTCAATTCCGTCAATGCAGAAAAGAGGCCCTGGTTCTGGACCTCGTACCTTAAGATACTGCAGCATTGCCCCAATGGGGCAGAATCTCTCGTCTTCCGAGGACGAGATAACTATGGAAGGTTGGTTAGGTCGGCAAAGATTTATACCGCTAAATGAGGCTAGACCGGATTCAGTCTGATTAGGAATGAAACAAATGTCATCTAATTGAATTAAATGACAATTTTTAGTTGATTGTGTCAAGGTTATTTCGTCAATTTGTGTACGAGCATGAAATGAAAACAGAAACATTGAGCGAAATAACCTCCCAGTGTATGTGTCACGTCTAATCTGGTCTAAAGTAATAACAAGCCGGTGCAGTATTGTCAGTGTAATATATTGACGAGTTACTATTGGACATTGTTGTAATGAAGCTAGAATTTTTTGTATGACAAAACTTGTGACAGGGTTGTTGACACCTAAAACAGTATGCATACAACTAATTGCAGAACTGTAACTCCTAATTGTTGCCTGGGTGTAACCTTTGACTCGCATATACGAAATAAACAATGCCACTACGGGAACAGAGAGTGGAATTTCGAAAGATATAAGCGACTTGTACTGGGTAGTGAAGTTCAGAAAGCACTTCCATGCCTGCCTGTGTCGTGCAATAACAGTTGGCACAAGACGACCTTGAAGAATCTGTTCTAGATGCTCAATACATTTGGCATCAAATACAGTTCGATGCTCGACGCCTGTCTGTCCCATGCTTTTGTCACAATGTTCTGAATGTGAGTACCCTGTAATTAGATTAAATACAAAAATTAAATACTACTCTAATGTGACAAAATTAGATTGAAATAGTTTGTTGTTGGGACATACTTTGTATGAACCTTCGAATGATTTTCTAACTCAATAGCGTACACATTACGACAAAATATCAACTAATTACCCGTAGTAGGAGATGTTGAGGAATGCATCAACGAAATTGTTTGTCCCTAGATCACTGTATGGTTGTGTATGTTGTGTTTTCGTTAGGTCTATGATAGTAGTGAGCATTTCTACACAATGTAGTAGTGGTGCCGACGGCGCTTCGAGTTGACCAGTAGTAGTTAACAGTGTTTGCTGGTCACCGTTTGTACCGTTTTTCTGACCCATTTCGCCGTTTGATAATGATAGCCTATCTTCTCGGCACTTCTTTTCTGACAACATCTTTAGAGCCTGGATGGTTCGTTTACCTGTAATGAAAAGAAAAGTTAAATACATTTTCGAACATTGGCAATAGACTCACGGTTTATCAAGTATAAATGTTCAGTCAAGTATCGGAGATCTTAGAGCGATATACAATATTCGAATGTTGTTTGTATGGACATTTACATATTGACGTCACCATACTTGTTTAGTACATGGTAGTCAACACGTGTAAATGGCAATGTTATACGATACGAGCGATACGAGCGGCGTATAATAAGTAATGCTCCTGACCCACTTCCAGTTGTCTGATCTAGATGAAATGTTATGGGTTATGTTGCAGAAAAAACAGCTCTGAACTAATTGTGGTTTCTGATTTACAGGTGTTTGTACTGAGTCAGGTGTGAAATGGAGCCAGTTGAGTGTCGCACTGTGATCCGGTTTTTGTATTAGAAAGGACGCACACCAAAGCGGACTTTTAATATGTCATTGTGTGCATCACTCTATCTGCGATTACCCGGAGTTATGCATATTCAATGACCACAGCGTATTCAGAAATCCCAGGGCAGTCAAATGTACATCCCCATATCTCAGAAGACACCCTGATATATTTTGTGACGCACTGCGCTAGGAACTTGCATCTTAAATACACCACTATTAAGATATATCTGGCAGGCATACGGAATTACTAGATATTAGGTGGCTACCCTAATCCACTGTTTACACTACAAGGTCAGTCACCTCTTCGCCTTGATTATGTACTCCGGGGAATTAGACGTCTCCGAGGAACTGAAACTCGACCACGTTGCCCATAACTGTAGATATACAACGTTTGTGCAACCTACTCCGTCAGGGGGTATTTGGTCCCTATTTCGATCTCATGCTTGAATCAGTATTTCTGTTATCCTTTTATGGTTTTCTCCGCTGCAGCGAGTTTACTTGCCCGACTTCAACTTTAAATATGCAGTACTATTTATGCCTGGCTGATATCAGTATACCAGATCATGCAGCCCATATAACCATTCATATCAAGGCGTCTAAAACAGATCAGTTCCGGTAAGGTTTCGACTTGCGGCTTTTTCTAACAGGTATGTTTTTTGTCCAGTTACAATGCTGCAGCAATTATTATCCGTGCAACATAAAATGTTTCCCCTTGCAACCGAACCACTGTTTATGCTTCCGGAACGAACACCCCTTAATCGTCGTATCTTCACAGAGTCTCTTCGTACATTGCTCGCAAGGATTGGACTACAATCGTATTTGTTTGCAGGACACTCTTTCCGCATCGCAGCAGCTACCGCCGCAGCAAGTGCTCACATTCCTGATCACCTCATCCAGACATTAGGCAGATGGTCCAGCAACCGTTATCTTACCTACATCAGAACACCAGAGAGCCTTTTACAACATGCCTTTCAAAAAATGGCAACATCGAAAATAGAATCTGACATTTACAGTATTGAGAACTTTTCTATTGCATCATATGCAGCATCCAACATTTACAGTATTCAGAACTTTTCTATTGCATAATGTACCGCAGCCAATATTTACAGTATTTAGAACTTTTCTATTGCATCATGTACGACATTTACAGGGTATCTGAGTCAATTTACAACATTTAGGATGTTGGCTTATCATGTGTAATTGGTTCATTTTGTCATTCCTACATCTAACCACATTCATCTGGGTCGTTCATGCGCACATGTCACCCAGGACCCCGCTCCCCAAGTCGCGCATATATCAAATGCCCCTTGGGCTGGAGCATTATATCATTACTCATCGCCACCTGGGTCGCACTTGTTCAAATGCAATCTCAAAGCCTACTCCCCAAGCCGTGCATATTTCTGGGCTGAAGTAACCTACCATATCCACCTGGCATGCACATGCACACGTGTCTTCCAGTATCCTGGTCTCTAAGCCGCGCATATTTCATATGCCCCTTGGGCTGGAGCATCCTATCATATACTCATTTCCATCTGGGTTACGCACGCTCATGTCGAACCCAGGATCCTGCTCCCCAAGCCGCGAATATTTCATAAGCCCCTTGGGCTATAGCATCCTTATATCAACTAACTCAACTCACTACCCAATCCTTATTTAATGAGGGTCACTTCAGTCATGACATACTATGACAGAACCCCACACCTTCCCCGTGGCTTTCGTTGCGTATGGAAGTTATTTTCACGAGTGATGCGGTGTATCCTGCGGCCGTACTTTCACGAGCGAAGCGAGTGAAAGTACAGCAGAATACACCGCATCTCGAGTGAAATAACTTCCATACGCAACGAAAGCCACTGGGAGGGTGTGGGGTTCTGTTATTATTACATATGTTCCATACTTGATTATTTCGTATTAAAGAAAGAACGTGCAAACCGGGATGGAATTTAGGTCGGGGAACCCCATTGCCCATTAATATGTTCCAATATAAGGGCTTAGTCTTTTCCACGAAACGAAATGAAACAAAATAAAACGAAACGAAACGAAACCCTAACCCATAACCCTAACCTTAGATTTTGAACGACCTCAAACATCGTCCCGTCCGTATTTCACAGTGTGAAATTTTCTCAGATATTATTGGGCCAATGAAAAAAAAATGCGAGTTAGGGTTAGGGTTTGGGTTTGGGTGTGGGTTTCGTTTCGTTTCGTTTCGTGGAAAAGACTAAGCCCAATATATGTGTTACGCCCTAGCAGCGCGTGTCAGTGTAGAACGCGCCCGGAGAACGCGTGTCGCTGTTTGTTTGAAATTAAAATAAATCTAATCTGAGTCACTGTCCGAATAAATAACTCATTGACGTTTAGTTGGGACCACGGCAGAACCAGAACTTGAACTGGACGACAATGATACACAGTTTATGTTGAAGTTAAAAGTTCTGCCACATAATTGTGCATTGGCAAACATGCCGTGCAACTGCGGAGTGTACTCCACTGACGGGATGACTTTTGTCTACAGCGGTTGTCGCTGAGCTGCACGCTACAACTTCGTGTGTGATGTTGCTTGCTGGTCGTGGATTGACTAAGTCTTGTTTACCGGTTAAAATGTTGCTTTTTTGGTGTTGGTATTTTTTATTTGGAACTGAGTAACGCCGCAACGTCGCCAGCAGAAACCTGGTATCTCGATGCTGATGGTTGCGGCTGGATAGTAATCGATGATTTTACTGCTGGTGGATCTTCTGAAAGCCCTTTAAGGTTTATAAAACTCAGTTTCCAGGTGGTCAACATACATTAAGTTCTCCCAATCGTAGTATTCCATGTGATGTACACCTGACATGCCAAAAATGTTGTTGAACGATTTGAACTGGATAAAAATAGCAGACGAAAATGTGTTTACAAAATAAAAATAGTTCGGTAGCCAATGAAAATACCATGTTCATTTGCATATCGACCGTGAAAATACCGAAAACATTATTGCATGGGTGATATGCAAATTAGTTTGGGCCAAAATAAGTGACTGCCTGAAAGTACCATTACTGTTGTTCAAATTTCATTTCACTCGGCAAGTCTATTCATGTACCCCAAGGGGAAATTATCATACTTCTAAATATTGTTTATTTCGAAAAACTGTACTCCTGAAGGGACTACTTTGTTTGCTCGCAGACCTCATTTGCATATGGGTTGTGGAAATACCGATTTTGATTTCAGGGACGAATCAAAATAATAAACTGCAGTACATATGTAATAATTGCCATTCCCTCAGTCTGGGCCAGGGATTTTATCCTGCCCCCATTCAGTTTCTCAGTAGCTACTCCCAATGCTACCCCTTACTTGCTCTGTCACCTTCACGGTCACACACGACCTTGGTTGTACAGTTAATTTCATCCTCTGGGCAGCATAGTGCCCTTCAGCTACAATGTTACTCCGTGGCGTTGATGTTGGCTTCACTTATGCCCTTGGCCCTGGTAAGCTAGACTGAAGAAACCCCTTGCCCAATTATTAGTTTTATTAGAAATAATCATTTTTTAGTTATTGTAGAGATAATAGTTTTTTTAATATTGCATAATGAGTGTACGTTTATTGGTTTGTATAATTTGATTATGTATGTGCTTTGCTATTAAATGTAATTCAATGTACATCTTCCGTATGCAGTGTGTCTTTACAAAGTGAGATCTGTGTTGTCACAGATATATTTTGTAAAGACACTTAGCTCACTGCTAGTAGGATTTGCTTAGTACCCCTTAGTTAGTCTTTGCAACTCTGCTTAATTAAGCGCTTAATTCATTTGGTAGCCAAACAGTTCTCACTTGCACACGACACTTAGCGATACCTAAATTTCTTTTGTCTCCATTGTTACCGCTCATTCATTCAGTTTTTTTGCGCTACAGTGCACAGTGCATTATCGTCAATCCCAACACCATCCCATCCTCCGTCTTTTTGCCCCTTCATTCCGGCTTACAGGCGAAGGATTTAATCCTGCCCCCATTCAGTTTCTCAGTAGCCACTCTTCAGGCTACCCCCTCACTTGCTCTGTCACCTTCACGGTTACACACGACCTTGGTGGCACAGTGACCTTTATCCTCTGGGCAGCATAGTGCCCTTCAGCTACAAGGTCACCCCGTGGCCTTGATGTTGGCCTCACTTATGCCCTTGGCCCTGGTAAGCTAGACTGAAGGGACCCCTTGCCCAATTTTTAGTTTTATTAGAAATAATCAATTTTTAGTTATTGTAGAGATAATTGTTTTTTTAATATTGCATAATGAGTGTACGTTTATTGGTTTGTATAATTTGATTATGTATGTGCTTTGCTATTAAATATAATTCAATGTACATCTTTCGTATGCAGTGTGTCTTTACAAAGTGAGATCTGTGTTGTCACAGATATATTTTGTAAAGACACTTAGCTCACTGCTAGTAGGATTTGCTTAGCTCCCCTTAGTTAGTCTTTGCAACTCTGCTTAATTAAGCGCTTAATTCATTTGGTAGCCAAACAGTTCTCACTTGCACACGACACTTAGCGATACCTAAATTTCTTTTGTCTCCATTGTTACCGCTCATTCATTCAGTTTGTTTTTACACTCCAGTGCACAGTGCATTATCGTCAATCCCAACACCATCCCATTCCCCGCCTTTTTGCCCCTTCATTCCGGCTTACAGGCGAAGGATTTCATCCTGTCCCATTCAGTTTCTCAGTAGCCACTCTTCAGGCTACCCCTTCACTTGCTCTGTCACCTTCACGGTTACACACGACCTTGGTGGCACAGTGACCTTTATCCTCTGGGCAGCATAGTGCCCTTCAGCTACAAGGTCACCCCGTGGCCTTGATGTTGGCCTCACTTATGCCCTTGGCCCTGGTAAGCTAGACTGAAGGGACCCCTTGCCCAATTTTTAGTTTTATTAGAAATAATCAATTTTTAGTTATTGTAGAGATATTTTTTTTTAATATTGCATAATTAGTGTACGTTTATTGGTTTGTATAATTTGATTATGTATGTGCTTTGCTATTAAATGTAATTCAATGTACATCTTTCGTATGCAGTGTGTCTTTACAAAGTGAGATCTGTGTTGTCACAGATATATTTGGTAAAGACACTTAGCTCACTGCTAGTAGGATTTGCTTAGCACCCCTTAGTTAGTCTGTGCAACTCTGCTTAATTAAGCGCTTAATTCATTTGGTAGCCAAACAGTTCTCACTTGCACACGACACTTAGCAATACCTAAATTTCTTTTGTCTCCATTGTTACCGCTCATTCATTCAGTTTGTTTTTACGCTCCAGTGCACAGTGCATTATCGTCAATCCCAACACCATCCCATCCTCCGCCTTTTTGCCCCTTCATTCCGGCTTACAGGCGAAGGATTTCATCCTGCCCCCATTCAGTTTCTCAGTAGCCACTCTTCAGGCTACCCCCCCACTTGCTCTGTCACCTTCACGGTTACACACGACCTTGGTGGCACAGTGACCTTCATCCTCTGGGCAGCATAGTGCCCTTCAGCTACAAGGTCACCCCGTGGCCTTGATGTTGGCCTCACTTATGCCCTTGGCCCTGGTAAGCTAGACTGAAGGGACCCCTTGCCCAATTTTTAGTTTTATTAGAAATAATCAATTTTTAGTTATTGTAGAGATATTTTTTTTTAATATTGCATAATTAGTGTACGTTTATTGGTTTGTATAATTTGATTATGTATGTGCTTTGCTATTAAATGTAATTCAATGTACATCTTTCGTATGCAGTGTGTTTTTACAAAGTGAGATCTGTGTTGTCACAGATATATTTGGTAAAGACACTTAGCTCACTGCTAGTAGGATTTGCTTAGCACCCCTTAGTTAGTCTTTGCAACTCTGCTTAATTAAGCGCTTAATTCATTTGGTAGCCAAACAGTTCTCACTTGCACACGACACTTAGCAATACCTAAATTTCTTTTGTCTCCATTGTTACCGCTCATTCATTCAGTTTGTTTTTACGCTCCAGTGCACAGTGCATTATCGTCAATCCCAACACCATCCCATCCTCCGCCTTTTTGCCCCTTCATTCCGGCTTACAGGCGAAGGATTTTATCCTGCCCCCATTCAGTTTCTCAGTAGCCACTCTTCAGGCTACCCCCTCACTTGCTCTGTCACCTTCACGGTTACACACGACCTTGGTGGCACAGTGACCTTCATCCTCTGGGCAGCATAGTGCCCTTCAGCTACAAGGTCACCCCGTGGCCTTGATGTTGGCCTCACTTATGCCCTTGGCCCTGGTAAGCTAGACTGAAGGGACCCCTTGCCCAATTTTTAGTTTTATTAGAAATAATCAATTTTTAGTTATTGTAGAGATAATTGTTTTTAATTATTGCATAATTAGTGTAAGTTTATTGGTTTGTATATTTTGATTATATATGTGCTTTCCTATTAAATGTAATTCAATGTATATCTTCCGTATGTAGTGTGTCTTTACAAAGTGAGATCTGTGTTGTCACAGATATATTTTGTAAAGACACGTAGCTTACTGCTAGTAGGATTTGCTTAGTACCCCTTAGTTAGTCTTTGCAACCCAATCTGATTAAAATAAGACCCTAGTTTTGGCTTTTTTTTGTTAAAATAATATCATTCATATTTTTTCATATATTCTATTATTTTTTTTTAAATTTGTTTGCTGGTATTTTTTAAGTTTTGATAATCGCGAAAGCCCACAAGGATCTGACCAACTACCTATACAAATCGCGTTCAAGTACCTCTCCGCTGACGGGAGCGCCTTACGAAAACATGGTGATGCACTTTGCGCGTGCGCATGAAGTGATCACAAAAAAATCAAAAAATGGCGGCGCTTACCGGCCAATCGAGCCAGAAACCCGAACAAATAATTGACCATGAGGTGAGTATTTGTTGAATATGACATGTTTTCTATTATGATTGAACTATGTCGGGTATTGGTGGCTGTTTAGTCAAGTAACAATATTTATATACGCGAAAATGCGTACTTGTGTGGATATAAATGAAAATACCAGTGTTATTCACAGGCGCTCGGAACGTTTCTTGGATAATAAAAAATTATCTAAAGTAGGATCGGCATAGTTAGTCAGTCGCCTACCACTCATGTTAGGAAGTTACTAAGTTAGTCACATTAACAAGGATACAAGGAGGTTTTGTTTTAATATTGTTGCCTCTTGTCTCATTAATGAATAACCAAGTCACAGTCCCTCTATCCTCTATAGTGAATGTTTTATTTTATAAATGGTAATTTACTTGCACAACAGTAGTGTCACTGGAAATTCTTTAATTTGACTGGCTCATCTCATTTTGAAATCTTTACTTCCTGTTATTATTTCAATATCTTGGTGATTAGTTTCTAAGTGATTGATTAATTGGTAATTCTTCCAGATAGACAGTTTGACTTTGTTGGGATTTAGTGCGAAAATGGCCAGAGATATCCAGAATGATTGAAAGTTGCCAACCTATATATATGGTACCCCAAAGGAACAAAGTACATCTTCATAGACATGCTACATCAACATCATGGTGATAAGATTGTATTATTGGTAGTTGATGAAACTCATACTATTCAAAAGTGGTAAGTATATTGCTTGTATGCTTGCTTGTAATATTTGTATGCATGTTATTTCCATAATTGACACTAGAGACATTTTGAGTCAATCTAAACTACTCACTGCATTATGGGAAAGAACTTCCATTGTATTAATAATCTGGAAACTGACTAAATTCTTATGTAAATTTTATGAAATTTTTCAACAATATTAGGATTTGTATCACTATATTAATATACAAATGTACAATTTTTTCATCCTATGTCAGAGATATTTTTGAGAAACAAGTGAAAAAAACAATTCCTCACCTAGTAAATTGGTATTGTTGTGAACAAAGGACAAACAACGTGTAAATGCTGAACAAAAACGTTCCGATATTTCAGGTTAGCGACAGCAAAATAGTAATCAGCGTTAATAAACATTGTGGAACACACATGATGGACAAACGTGATTATTATCCACAAACTGACGTTGTGAGACATGAATAAACCTAGCATTCCTAAAAAGACTTATTGTACGAACCTGCAGCTCAATGGTACAGCACCACTTGCACATTTCCGTAATTATGTGTATTTTTCCCACATCTGTAGTTGGATATCTATAAACATGTGTACATACGTAATTACGAAAGCAATCTATATTTGTCCACACTAGCAATACTTTTAGCTTATAACTACCATTATTTATCATATGTATATAAATAAATGTTTCTTTACCAGTTAATCCCAAAATGTTATCCACTGTCATCATCTGAATGTATTCTGCATATTTACTTTTAATTTTACGGAAATAAGAAAAAATGTTCTTACACAATTGGAACCTGATGCCGTCAAATGGGCCACATGACCTATTGAAGTCATATTCAGATGTTTACTCTGCTGAATGATCTTCGCAGGTGGATTCGGACGAATTCGGTGACCCGTTATGATATATAGGTTATTTATGGTCGTCTTTCTGTTAAAATAGAGATTAACCGGTAATGCTAAGCTGCAACCGTACTCGATAAACACACAAGAGATGTCACTGAATTCAAACCAAGTTCGAAAAAGCACACTACTCAGGCCGCTAACTAATATGCCTGCAATTTGTCATCTGGAACAATTAGGATCGTCCTCAACGTGTAGCGGAAATCAACAAATGTTGACTCTTTTACGATGTCAGTACAGATTATTTTGGCTATGTATAAATTTATGGCGAAATAACAAAATATAAATGAAATCATTAAAACATGACCCTGATATGTGGCCGATTTGACAATACGAGGTTCCAATGTCGTAAGGTAACACATTAAACACTAAACATGCCGAGTACATTCGAATACAGAAAAAGTCTATCTCGTAGAAAAACATATATTTATATATATATGATATATAATGGTAGTTATAAGCCAACAGTATTGCTATTGTGGGCATATATAGATTGCTGTCGTGACTATGTATGTACAGATATGCAAATTTACATACAGATGTGGAAATATACACATAATTGTGGAAATGCAGGAAGGCGTGCTGTGTTAAATTATAGGTTCGTACAATTTTACTATCGTATCAGTCTTTTTAGGAATGCTAGATATATCCATGTCTCACAACGCCAGTTTGTGAATGGTATTATGCAAATGAGATGCAAAAACACAATACTAGTATATTAAAAAAATTGCGCTATAATTCAGATGACAGTTACATTACCAATGCATTTTTTCAGAACTTCAGAAAGGTGTATGTAAAATATACATTACAGCAACGATGGGTTTCAATCTGTGCTTGCCGTATTATCAATGTCCAAAATTAACATGGCCTTCTATTGTCTTATAAAATATTAGCAACAACTTCTGTACCAAATACCTCTAAAATGACACTAGTTGCATTGTACAATCTGCAAAAAGGCTTTAGATAATTCAGTTGTGCAAATTAATGAGGTTCCGTGACAATGTGTGATCATCTGAAAAGTTCATCACATCTCATGTACAATGTCTAAGTGTTTTTAAAATTGGTTGCATGGTTCTATCTACAACACTGAATATAATAGAACATAGCATTGGTTGCATATCCTTATATGCAACAGTCCTTTACAAATTACAGTTTTAATAATAATTAAGGTCACATATCATTGTATGGTCACATGCTATGGCGATTATATATAATATTATAATAATAATACAAATTGTATTAAGCGATGTTCTCTGTGTTACACACAACAAGTTTTCAAAACACTTATAACAATACCGTTAAAATCAAATTTATATTTTATTGATTGACTGGTGATTGGAATGTGGCAGTTCATTCCACAATATCCCCTATAAATGCTAAAAGAACGTCAACCATATGTTTTGGGGTACATTTTGAATCTTCTATTTTCAATAACAAAAGACCAGTGTTAAAGTGCCTGTGAAATGGCTGCTATTTTCACGCCTAAAATTATCAATTGATACATAAATATTATTAATTTTTATGTTTCTAAGCATGACTTACGTTTTTAAGTGAAAAAATGTGTTTTAAACTTAGTCTACGGCAACTTTATTTTTGTATATTTTAAAACGAGGCTCCTCATTTGCATACAGAAATTCCCCTTGTGACGTCAGAAGGGGAAGTCGCATGGCAGCTTGCATTGCCGATACGTGTAAATAAGGCAAATTTCTTGTGCAGTTTTCTCGTCTTTGACAATATTGTCACTTATGTACTTGTTCGTCGAGGAAGAATGGACCATAATGAACATATAGTATCAATTTTTGTTGCATGGGATTGAGTTAGATGCGAAATATGTCCGTTCTGGTGTAGCTGGTCACCGTGATCGTCACCGACACCGGCGCACGTTTGTACACTGTTGCTGGACAAAATAGAAATTGACGTCGGAATTATCTCGTTATTTAGCAGGTTACTAGGCACGTCACTACACTGTTTTATTTCATCGATCGTCTGTGTAAAACTTTCAAAATTAAAATAAAAGAGAACATATTTTGACATTCTAAACATTAGACTATAGTGATCACTATAAAATAATTAAAAAAAACGACAAATCACAGTTACTAAATAAATGACAGCCGCGTGGAAATGAATTGACATTTTGTTGAAATAGGTGAACGCGTAGGGTCACGGCGAGGGCAAGTGCGTTAAAAGCGGCGTTTAATTGGATAACAAAAATAATCGAGATCGACACACATACAGATAAATTCAGACTGGATTCGAGTTAGCTTGATCCATGGCGTGATTGTCATAATTATAACATCGTATTAACACTTTATTTGGTGGAAACACATTGACCAAGCCCGGATTCTTATTTCATAAATTATTACGCAGATCAAGCTGCAAGCATGGAGGTAAAAAAAGAACAGAGGTGTGAATTCGACATTCAACACCAATCACCAAACTTTTAGCCTTCGAAAATGAAAACAATTAGCAGTGTGTAAGGGCTGTGTAATTTCCTGTTTGTCCGACGCTTCGTTTTCGTGTAACTGTCAAAATTATTGCTAATCACGATCGCAAAAAAATCAACTCATTTGAAACACTTGCCGGACGTCTCTCTCTCTTCTGAATCCGCCTCGGTGATCATGGGCTGGTCCAGAATCTATTTCTTTCAAAAGTGTTGCGCCAGGTTTACGTTGTCGGCGTTTCTCTTTAAACCTAGTCGTTTTTTTATGGACGAAAACAGTTGAATGAATTTAAGGTTAAGTGATGTCGCACCTTGGATCGATTAGAAACGTGTGAATGCATACACTATGGTTATACGTTTCACTGCAACTGCCCACAACACAACATCTAAAAACTCTCTCTCAAAAAAAATTAAAATAAAATAGACAACAAAAAAGAAAAAAACACCGACCGAAAAATGTATATCGTTTAAAAGTATACTGAACGACCAGTGTTATTATGGCTCAGGCGTATGACTTCCTATCACTTTTGTCATATGGTGGCGCACTTTCGGCGAGAGTCGGAAATCCGGAAACAGTCGACCGTTTCATGATAGGTGGGCGTGGCTACAACACGAGAAATATCCCAAATTTACTTGGATACGAGTAATCATTTTCAGCAAAAAACAAAACAATAACTACCCTTTTCAGTGGGACACAGATCTAAAATGGGAAACGTGAGGGTGGGCATTGCACAGGCACTTTAAATGACCTGAGGCCACTATGATACGGTTCATAACGATCGCGTAAATATTGTAGCAGATTTATATAAAATGTTATAGACAATCATCAGTACTTTGAAATGTGTTCTTTCACGAAAGTTGTTTGTATGGACAGTCGCACATATGTCTACTGCCTTCATTAGAGAATTGATTAATAAGGTCACTTGACCATACAAGGTTATCTGATAAGCAAGTCACTTACCATGTTCAAGGGTTTCAATATTACATTGGATGCATTGTCCTATATAATCTGACACAGTGCTTGAAATATTACAGTTACGCTTATTAAAGTGGTCGAATGTTCATAAGGACAATCACAGTTCTGATGAACAAGAAAATAAACTTAGTTTCAGGTCGTGGGACTTGCACGTCAATTTGGTGCATAAAATTAAAAAAAATGTTACTTTGGATAATAGAGAAGGATATATTGAATAGCTATTCCAAATCTATATTTGGAACAAACATCGGTCATGAGGATAAAATTATACAACTTATTCAATTTGAAAGAAATGTAACAAGGCGTTGGACAAGTTAGTGTTTTTTGTATTTACATGCTTCGCTGGCTAAACTAGACTAAATTATTCACCAGACTCTGGTAAAAAAAGAATGCTTGACATAAGTAATGACCATTGTATGTCTGCAATGAGTTACCGAGTTTATGTGGATATCAATCGTGAAATACAGTGGGACAGTTCTATGACGTTGTTTTATTCCACTGTGAGGATTTAGAGAATTCAAAGAATGGTGTTTGCTAACTCAACAGCCAAAAGCACGTGCTATTCTGACATGGATACGCACACAGTCAGTTTCCACTTATCCTATGCTAGTTTAATTATATGATTCTGGTTGTACATGCTACAACATACACATGTTCTCTTTGAAAAAAAAATGTTTATATAGTATAGTGGCCGTTTTTAAGTGTTGATCACAATTTTCTGAGATGGCATGCTGACGTAAATGTGCGACTGTCTTTGGAATATGTGACATGGCTCTATATTCCCGACAAAGGATACTTGTCTGAACACTTTTACTTGACAAACCATAGGTCCTTTGATATAATATAGCTGGCATGGTGATATAAATATGAGACTGTCCATCTAAACAACTTTTGAATAATGGCCATCGCTCTAGGACCCCAGACAATGAATACTTGACTGAACACTTTTACACACTGTAGGTTCATTTCTAATGTTAAAACATTTCATTTTGACTTTTTGTTACAGGCAAACGAACCAGTCCTCTCAAAGAAAACTCAAGAAAGCTGTATAAATGTTACCAGTAAAGAAATGCGTTTATGTAAAAGAATGCCTAGAATATACGCAGTCATTACAAGCAGTTCAGCTGACAAACTGGTTCAGAAATACGGTACGAACGATGACCAGCAAACACTATTAACTACTACTGGTAAACTCGAAGATCCATCGACACACCCATGCACTGCATAGAAATGCTTACTACTATCATCCTCCTAATAGAAACCCACCTTTCTCTTTAGATGGCGGGAATTCAGTCAAAACGGAAACCATTGGCAGTGAAGCCAATATCATAGATGTATTCCTTATCATCTCCTGCTACAGGTATCATATCATTTCGTCGAAATTTGAACGCAATTGAGTTACAAACATTTGAAGGTTCATACAAAATATAAGTAAGTTGCACAAACTGTCAACATCTATTTTTGTTACAATAGAGTACTATTTAATATTTATTTTTAATGAACTTACAGGATACACGTATTTAGAACATTGTAAGAACACCGTGGAGCAGACGGTCCTCGGGCATAAAACCATATTTGATGGCAAATTGATCGAGAATCTCGATCAAATTCTTCAATGTCACCGTGCTCCCGCTGTAATTCTTGACAGAGACATGCATGGAAGTGCTTTTTGGGCTTCACTTCCCATTACATACCGCTTATATCTTTCAAAATTCCACACTCTGTCCTCGTAATGGCATTATTTATTTCGTATTAGTATGCAGGTCAAAGGTTACACCCAAACAACCATTAAGAGTTACAGTTCTGCAATTAGTTGAATGCATACTGTTTTAGGTCTCAACAACCCTGTGACAAGTTTTGTCATACAAAAAATTCTAGTTTCATTACAACAATGTCCAATAGTAACTCGTCAATCTATCACACTGACAATACCACACCGGCTTATTATAACTTTAGACCAGACTAGAGCTGACACTTATGCTGGAAGGTTATTCCGCTCAATGTTTCTGTTTTCATTTCATGCTCGTACACAAATTGACGAAATAACCTTGACACAATCAACTAATAAATTGTCATTTAATTCAACTAGATAACATTTGTTTCAATTCTAATCAGACTGAATCCGGTCCAAATGCATTTATTGGTATACATTTTTGCCGCAAGTGATATTATGTGGTACGCATAACATTCGCTACGAGTATTATTATTTAGTACGCATAACATTTGCTTGAAGTGACATTATGTTGTATGCGTGACATTCACTGCAAGTGTTATTGTGCGGCATGCGCGAGATTCACTGCAAGTGATATTATGTGGCACGCATGATATTCGCTACAAGTGATATTATGTGGTATGCATGACATTCACTACAAGTGATATTATGTGGTATGCATGATATTCACTGCAAGTGATATTATGTGGCATGCATGTCATTCGCTACAAGTAATATTATGTGGCATGCATGACATTCACTACAAGTGATATTATGTGGTACGTATAACATTCACTACAAGTGATATTATGTGGTATGTACGACATTCACTGCAAGTGATATTATGTGGTATGCACGACATTCACTGCAAGTGATATTATGTGGCATGCATGATATTCGCTACAAGTGATATTATGTGGTATGCATGACATTCGCTACAAGTGATATTATGTGGTATGCATGACATTCACTACAAGTGATATTATGTGGTATGCATGATATTCACTGCAAGTGATATTATGTGGCATGCATGTCATTCGCTACAAGTAATATTATGTGGCATGCATGACATTCACTACAAGTGATATTATGTGGCATGCATGATATTCGCTACAAGTGATATTATGTGGTATGCATGACATTCACTACAAGAGATATTACGTGGTACGCATGACATTCGGTACAAGTGATATTATGTGGCATGCATGACATTCGCTACAAGTGATATTATGTGGCATGCATGACATTCGCTAGTAATGATATTATGTGGTATGCATGAAATTCGCTACAAGTGATATGTGGTATGTATGACATTCGCTACGAGTGATATTATGTGGTATGCATGACATTCGCTACAAGTGATATTATGTGGCATGCATGACATTTGGTACAAGTGATATGTTGTACGCATGACATTCGCTACAAGTGATATTATGTGGTATGCATGACATTCGCTACAAGTGATGTTATGTGGTACGCATGACATTCACTAAAAGTGATATTATGTGGCACGCATGACATTCGCTACAAGTGATATTATGTGGCATGCATGACGTTCGCTACAAGTGATACTATGTGGTATGCATGACATTCGCTACAAGTGATATTATGTGGCATGCATGACATTTGCTACAAGTGACATTATGTGGTACGCATGACATTCACTACAAGTGATATTATGTGGTATGCATGACATTCGCTAGTAGTGATATTATGTGGTATGCATGACATTTGCTGTGAGTGATATTACGTGATATGTGTGATATTCAATGTGATATTATGTGATATGCGTGTCATATGCTGTGAGTGATATTATGTGGTATGCATGACATTCGCTACGAGTGATATTATGTGGCATGCATGACATTCGCTAGTAGTGATATTATGTGGTATGCATGACATTTACTGTGAGTGATATTACGTGATATGTGTGATATTCAATGTGATATTCTGTGATATGCGTGTCATATGCTGTGAGTGATATTACGTGGTAAGCGTGACATTCGCTACAAGTGATATTATAAGGTATGCTTGACATTCGCTACAAGTGATATTATGCGGTGTGCATGAAATTCGCTACGAGTGATATTATGTAGTATGCATGACATCCACTACAAGTGATATTATGTGGCATGCATGACATTCGCTACAAGTGATATTATGTGGTATGCATGACATTCGCTACGAGTGATATTATGTGGTATGCATGACATTCGCTACGAGTGATATTATGTGGTATGCATGACATTCGCTACGAGTGATATTATGTGGTATGCATGACATTCGCTACGAGTGATATTATGTGGTATGCATGACATCCACTACAAGTGATATTATGTGGCATGCATGACATTCGCTACAAGTGATATTATCTGGTATGCATGACATTCGCTACAAGTGGTGATATTATGTGGTATGCATGACATTCACTGTAAGTGATATTATGTGGTATGCATGACATTCACTACAAGTGATATTATGCGGCATGCATGACATTCGCTACAAGTGATATTATGTGGTATGTACAACATTCACTGCAAGTGATATTATGTGGTATGCACGACATTCACTGCAAGTGATATTATGTGGCATGCATGATATTCGCTACAAGTGATATTATGTGGTATGCATGACATTCGCTACAAGTGATATTATGTGGTATGCATGACATTCACTACAAGTGATATTATGTGGTATGCATGATATTCACTGCAAGTGATATTATGTGGCATGCATGTCATTCGCTACAAGTAATATTATGTGGCATGCATGACATTCACTACAAGTGATATTATGTGGCATGCATGATATTCGCTACAAGTAATATTATGTGGCATGCATGACATTCACTACAAGTGATATTATGTGGCACGCATGACATTCACTACAAGAGATATAACGTGGTACGCATGACATTCGGTACAAGTGATATTATGTGGCATGCATGACATTCGCTACAAGTAATATTATGTGGCATGCATGACATTCACTACAAGTGATATTATGTGGCATGCATGATATTCGCTACAAGTGATATTATGTGGTATGCATGACATTCACTACAAGTGATATTATGTGGTATGCATGATATTCACTGCAAGTGATATTATGTGGCATGCATGTCATTCGCTACAAGTAATATTATGTGGCATGCATGACATTCACTACAAGTGATATTATGTGGTATGCACGACATTCACTGCAAGTGATATTATGTGGCATGCATGATATTCGCTACAAGTGATATTATGTGGTATGCATGACATTCGCTACAAGTGATATTATGTGGTATGCATGACATTCACTACAAGTGATATTATGTGGTATGCATGATATTCACTGCAAGTGATATTATGTGGCATGCATGTCATTCGCTACAAGTAATATTATGTGGCATGCATGACATTCACTACAAGTGATATTATGTGCCACGCATGACATTCACTACAAAAGATATTACGTGGTACGCATGACATTCGGTACAAGTGATATTATGTGGCATACATGACATTCGCTACAAGTGATATTATGTGGCATGCATGACATTCGCTAGTAATGATATTATGTGGTGTGCATGACATTCGCTACAAGTGATATTATGTGGCATGCATGACATTTGGTACAAGTGATATGTGGTACGCATGACATTCGCTACAAGTGATATTATGTGGTATGCATGACATTCGCTACAAGCGATATTATGTGGTACGCATGACATTCACTAAAAGTGATATTATGTGGCATGCATGACGTTCGCTACAAGTGATACTTTGTGGTATGCATGACATTCGCTACAAGTGATATTATGTGGCATGCATGACATTTGCTACAAGTGATATTATGTGGTATGCATGACATTCGCTACAAGTGATATTATGTGGCATGCATGACGTTCGCTACAAGTGATACTTTGTGGTATGCATGACATTCGCTACAAGTGATATTATGTGGCATGCATGACATTCGCTACGAGTGATATTATGTGGTATACATGACATTCGCTACGAGTGATATTATGTGGCACGCATGACATTCACTACAAGAGATATAACGTGGTACGCATGACATTCGGTACAAGTGATATTATGTGGCATGCATGACATTCGCTACAAGTGATATTATGTGGCATGCATGACATTCGCTAGTAAAGCTATTATGTGGTATGCATGAAATTCGCTACAAGTGATATGTGGTATGTATGACATTCGCTACGAGTGATATTATGTGGTATGCATGACATTCGCTACAAGTGATATTATGTGGCATGCATGACATTTGGTACAAGTGATATGTGGTACGCATGACATTCGCTACAAGTGATATTATGTGGTATGCATGACATTCGCTACAAGTGATATTATGTGGTACGCATGACATTCACTAAAAGTGATATTATGTGGCACGCATGACATTCGCTACATGTGATATTATGTGGCATGCATGACGTTCGCTACAAGTGATACTATGTGGTATGCATGACATTCGCTACAAGTGATATTATGTGGCATGCATGACATTTGCTACAAGTGATATTATGTGGTACGCATGACATTCGCTGCAAGTGATGTTATGTGGTACGCATGACATTCACTACAAGTGATATTATGTGGCATGCATGACATCCACTACAAGTGATATTATGTGGCATGCATGACATTCGCTACAAGTGATATTATGTAGTATGCATGACATTCACTGCAAGTGATATTATGTGGTATGCATGACATTCACTACAAGTGATATTATGTGGCATGCATGACATTCGCTACAAGTGATATTATGTGGTATGCATGACATTCACTGCAAGTGATATTATGTGGCATGCATGATATTCGCTACAGGTGATATTATGTGGTATGCATGACATTCACTACAAGTGATATTATGTGGCATGCATGACATTCGCTACAAGTAATATTATGTGGTATGCATGACATTCACTACAAGTGATATTATGTGGCATGCATGACATTCGCTACAAGTGATATTATGTGGTACGCATGACATTCACTACAAGTGATATTATGTGGTACGTATGACATTCACTACAAGTGATATTATGTGGCATGCATGACATTTGATACAAGTGATATTATGCGGTACGCATGACATTCACTACAAGTGATATTATGTGGCATGCATGACATTCACTACAAGTGATATTATGTGGTACGTATGACATTCACTACAAGTGATATTATGTGGCACGCATGACATTCGCTAGTAGTGATATTATGTGGTATGCATGACATTTGCTGTGAGTGATATTACGTGATATGTGTGATATTCAATGTGATATTATGTGATATGCGTGTCATATGCTGTGAGTGATATTATGTGGTATGCATGACATTCGCTACGAGTGATATTATGTGGCATGCATGACATTCGCTAGTAGTGATATTATGTGGTATGCATGACATTTGCTGTGAGTGATATTACGTGATATGTGTGATATTCAATGTGATATTCTGTGATATGCGTGTCATATGCTGTGAGTGATGTTACGTGGTAAGCGTGACATTCGCTACAAGTGATATTATAAGGTATGCTTGACATTCGCTACAAGTGATATTATGCGGTGTGCATGAAATTCGCTACAAGTGATATTATGTGGTATGTACAACATTCACTGCAAGTGATATTATGTGGTATGCACGACATTCACTGCAAGTGATATTATGTGGCATGCATGATATTCGCTACAAGTGATATTATGTGGTATGCATGACATTCGCTACAAGTGATATTATGTGGTATGCATGACATTCACTACAAGTGATATTATGTGGTATGCATGATATTCACTGCAAGTGATATTATGTGGCATGCATGTCATTCGCTACAAGTAATATTATGTGGCATGCATGACATTCACTACAAGTGATATTATGTGGCATGCATGATATTCGCTACAAGTAATATTATGTGGCATGCATGACATTCACTACAAGTGATATTATGTGGCACGCATGACATTCACTACAAGAGATATAACGTGGTACGCATGACATTCGGTACAAGTGATATTATGTGGCATGCATGACATTCGCTACAAGTAATATTATGTGGCATGCATGACATTCACTACAAGTGATATTATGTGGCATGCATGATATTCGCTACAAGTGATATTATGTGGTATGCATGACATTCACTACAAGTGATATTATGTGGTATGCATGATATTCACTGCAAGTGATATTATGTGGCATGCATGTCATTCGCTACAAGTAATATTATGTGGCATGCATGACATTCACTACAAGTGATATTATGTGGTATGCACGACATTCACTGCAAGTGATATTATGTGGCATGCATGATATTCGCTACAAGTGATATTATGTGGTATGCATGACATTCGCTACAAGTGATATTATGTGGTATGCATGACATTCACTACAAGTGATATTATGTGGTATGCATGATATTCACTGCAAGTGATATTATGTGGCATGCATGTCATTCGCTACAAGTAATATTATGTGGCATGCATGACATTCACTACAAGTGATATTATGTGCCACGCATGACATTCACTACAAAAGATATTACGTGGTACGCATGACATTCGGTACAAGTGATATTATGTGGCATACATGACATTCGCTACAAGTGATATTATGTGGCATGCATGACATTCGCTAGTAATGATATTATGTGGTGTGCATGACATTCGCTACAAGTGATATTATGTGGCATGCATGACATTTGGTACAAGTGATATGTGGTACGCATGACATTCGCTACAAGTGATATTATGTGGTATGCATGACATTCGCTACAAGCGATATTATGTGGTACGCATGACATTCACTAAAAGTGATATTATGTGGCATGCATGACGTTCGCTACAAGTGATACTTTGTGGTATGCATGACATTCGCTACAAGTGATATTATGTGGCATGCATGACATTTGCTACAAGTGATATTATGTGGTATGCATGACATTCGCTACAAGTGATATTATGTGGCATGCATGACGTTCGCTACAAGTGATACTTTGTGGTATGCATGACATTCGCTACAAGTGATATTATGTGGCATGCATGACATTCGCTACGAGTGATATTATGTGGTATACATGACATTCGCTACGAGTGATATTATGTGGCACGCATGACATTCACTACAAGAGATATAACGTGGTACGCATGACATTCGGTACAAGTGATATTATGTGGCATGCATGACATTCGCTACAAGTGATATTATGTGGCATGCATGACATTCGCTAGTAATGCTATTATGTGGTATGCATGAAATTCGCTACAAGTGATATGTGGTATGTATGACATTCGCTACGAGTGATATTATGTGGTATGCATGACATTCGCTACAAGTGATATTATGTGGCATGCATGACATTTGGTACAAGTGATATGTGGTACGCATGACATTCGCTACAAGTGATATTATGTGGTATGCATGACATTCGCTACAAGTGATATTATGTGGTACGCATGACATTCACTAAAAGTGATATTATGTGGCACGCATGACATTCGCTACATGTGATATTATGTGGCATGTATGACGTTCGCTACAAGTGATACTATGTGGTATGCATGACATTCGCTACAAGTGATATTATGTGGCATGCATGACATTTGCTACAAGTGATATTATGTGGTACGCATGACATTCGCTGCAAGTGATGTTATGTGGTACGCATGACATTCACTACAAGTGATATTATGTGGCATGCATGACATCCACTACAAGTGATATTATGTGGCATGCATGACATTCGCTACAAGTGATATTATGTAGTATGCATGACATTCACTGCAAGTGATATTATGTGGTATGCATGACATTCACTACAAGTGATATTATGTGGCATGCATGACATTCGCTACAAGTGATATTATGTGGTATGCATGACATTCACTGCAAGTGATATTATGTGGCATGCATGATATTCGCTACAGGTGATATTATGTGGTATGCATGACATTCACTACAAGTGATATTATGTGGCATGCATGACATTCGCTACAAGTAATATTATGTGGTATGCATGACATTCACTACAAGTGATATTATGTGGCATGCATGACATTCGCTACAAGTGATATTATGTGGTACGCATGACATTCACTACAAGTGATATTATGTGGTACGTATGACATTCACTACAAGTGATATTATGTGGCATGCATGACATTTGATACAAGTGATATTATGCGGTACGCATGACATTCACTACAAGTGATATTATGTGGCATGCATGACATTCACTACAAGTGATATTATGTGGTACGTATGACATTCACTACAAGTGATATTATGTGGCACGCATGACATTCGCTAGTAGTGATATTATGTGGTATGCATGACATTTGCTGTGAGTGATATTACGTGATATGTGTGATATTCAATGTGATATTATGTGATATGCGTGTCATATGCTGTGAGTGATATTATGTGGTATGCATGACATTCGCTACGAGTGATATTATGTGGCATGCATGACATTCGCTAGTAGTGATATTATGTGGTATGCATGACATTTGCTGTGAGTGATATTACGTGATATGTGTGATATTCAATGTGATATTCTGTGATATGCGTGTCATATGCTGTGAGTGATGTTACGTGGTAAGCGTGACATTCGCTACAAGTGATATTATAAGGTATGCTTGACATTCGCTACAAGTGATATTATGCGGTGTGCATGAAATTCGCTACGAGTGATATTATGTGGTATGCATGACATCCACTACAAGTGATATTATGTGGCATGCATGACATTCGCTACAAGTGATATTATGTGGTATGCATGACATTCGCTACGAGTGATATTATGTGGTATGCATGACATTCGCTACGAGTGATATTATGTGGTATGCATGACATTCGCTACGAGTGATATTATGTGGTATGCATGACATTCGCTACGAGTGATATTATGTGGTATGCATGACATCCACTACAAGTGATATTATGTGGCATGCATGACATTCGCTACAAGTGATATTATGTGGTATGCATGACATTTGCTACGAGTGATATTATGTGGTATGCATGACATTCGCACCGAGTGATATTATGAGGTATGCATGACATCCACTACAAGTGATATTATGTGGTATGCTTGACATTCGCTACGAGTGGTATTATGAGGTATGCATGACATCCACTACAAGTGATATTATGTGGCATGCATGACATTCGCTACAAATGATATTATCTGGTATGCATGACATTCGCTACAAGTGGTGATATTATGTGGTATGCATGACATTCACTGCAAGTGATATTATGTGGTATGCATGACATTCACTGCTAGTGATATTATGTGGCATGCATGACATTCGCTACAAGTGATATTATGTGGTATGCACAACATTCACTGCAAGTGATATTATGTGGTATGCACGACATTCACTGCAAGTGATATTATGTGGCATGCATGATATTCGCTACAAGTGATATGTGGTACGCATGACATTCGCTACAAGTGATATTATGTGGCATGCATGACATTCACTACAAGTGATATTATGTGGTATGCATGATATTCACTGCAAGTAATATTATGTGGCATGCATGTCTTTCGCTACAAGTAATATTATGTGGCATGCATGACATTCACTACAAGTGATATTATGTGGCATGCATGATATTCACTGCAAGTAATATTATGTGGTATGCATGACATTCGCTACGAGTGATATTATGTGGCACGCATGACATTCACTACAAGAGATATAACGTGGTACGCATGACATTCGGTACAAGTGATATTATGTGGCATGCATGACATTCGCTACAAGTGATATTATGTGGCATGCATGACATTCGCTAGTAATGCTATTATGTGGTATGCATGAAATTCGCTACAAGTGATATGTGGCATGTATGACATTTGGTACAAGTGATATATGGTACGCATGACATTCGCTACAAGTGATATTATGTGGTATGCATGACATTCGCTACAAGTGATATTATGTGGTACGCATGACATTCGCTACAATTGATATTATGTGGCATGCATGACATTTGGTACAAGTGATATGTGGTACGCATGACATTCGCTACAAGTGATATTATGTGGTATGCATGACATTCGCTACAAGTGATATTATGTGGTACGCATGACATTCACTAAAAGTGATATTATGTGGCACGCATGACATTCGCTACATGTGATATTATGTGGCATGCATGACGTTCGCTACAAGTGATACTATGTGGTATGCATGACATTCGCTACAAGTGATATTATGTGGCATGCATGACATTTGCTACAAGTGATATTATGTGGTACGCATGACATTCGCTGCAAGTGATGTTATGTGGTACGCATGACATTCACTACAAGTGATATTATGTGGCATGCATGACATCCACTACAAGTGATATTATGTGGCATGCATGACATTCGCTACAAGTGATATTATGTAGTATGCATGACATTCACTGCAAGTGATATTATGTGGTATGCATGACATTCACTACAAGTGATATTATGTGGCATGCATGACATTCGCTACAAGTGATATTATGTGGTATGCATGACATTCACTGCAAGTGATATTATGTGGCATGCATGATATTCGCTACAAGTGATATTATGTGGTATGCATGACATTCACTACAAGTGATATTATGTGGCATGCATGACATTTGCTACAAGTAATATTATGTGGTATGCATGACATTCACTACAAGTGATATTATGTGGAATGCATGACATTCGCTACAAGTGATATTATGTGGTACGCATGACATTCACTACAAGTGATATTATGTGGTACGTATGACATTCACTACAAGTGATATTATGTGGCATGCATGACATTTGATACAAGTGATATTATGCGGTACGCATGACATTCACTACAAGTGATATTATGTGGCATGCATGACATTCACTACAAGTGATATTATGTGGTACGTATGACATTCACTACAAGTGATATTATGTGGCACGCATGACATTCGCTAGTAGTGATATTATGTGGTATGCATGACATTTGCTGTGAGTGATATTACGTGATATGTGTGATATTCAATGTGATATTATGTGATATGCGTGTCATATGCTGTGAGTGATATTATGTGGTATGCATGACATTCGCTACGAGTGATATTATGTGGCATGCATGCCATTCGCTAGTAGTGATATTATGTGGTATGCATGACATTTGCTGTGAGTGATATTACGTGATATGTGTGATATTCAATGTGATATTCTGTGATATGCGTGTCATATGCTGTGAGTGATGTTACGTGGTAAGCGTGACATTCGCTACAAGTGATATTATAAGGTATGCTTGACATTCGCTACAAGTGATATTATGCGGTGTGCATGAAATTCGCTACGAGTGATATTATGTGGTATGCATGACATTCGCTACGAGTGATATTATGTGGTATGCATGACATTCGCTACGAGTGATATTATGTGGTATGCATGACATTCGCTACGAGTGATATTATGTGGTATGCATGACATCCACTACAAGTGATATTATGTGGCATGCATGACATTCGCTACAAGTGATATTATGTGGTATGCATGACATTTGCTACGAGTGATATTATGTGGTATGCATGACATTCGCACCGAGTGACATTATGAGGTATGCATGACATCCACTACAAGTGATATTATGTGGTATGCTTGACATTCGCTACGAGTGGTATTATGAGGTATGCATGACATCCACTACAAGTGATATTATGTGGCATGCATGACATTCGCTACAAATGATATTATCTGGTATGCATGACATTCGCTACAAGTGGTGATATTATGTGGTATGCATGACATTCACTGCAAGTGATATTATGTGGTATGCATGACATTCACTGCAAGTGATATTATGTGGCATGCATGACATTCGCTACAAGTGATATTATGTGGTATACACAACATTCACTGCAAGTGATATTATGTGGTATGCACGACATTCACTGCAAGTGATATTATGTGGCATGCATGATATTCGCTACAAGTGATATTATGTGGTACGCATGACATTCGCTACAAGTGATATTATGTGGTATGCATGACATTCACTACAAGTGATATTATGTGGTATGCATGATATTCACTGCAAGTAATATTATGTGGCATGCATGTCATTCGCTACAAGTAATATTATGTGGCATGCATGACATTCACTACAAGTGATATTATGTGGCATGCATGATATTCGCTACAAGTGATATGTGGTATGCATAACATTCACTACAAGTGATATTATGTGGTATGCATGATATTCACTGCAAGTGATATTATGTGGCATGCATGTCATTCGCTACAAGTAATATTATGTGGCATGCATGACATTCACTACAAGTGATATTATGTGGTACGTATAACATTCACTACAAGTGATATTATGTGGCACGCATGACATTCACTACAAGAGATATAACGTGGTACGCATGACATTCGGTACAAGTGATATTATGTGGCATGCATGACATTCGCTACAAGTAATATTATGTGGCATGCATGACATTCACTACAAGTGATATTATGTGGCATGCATGATATTCGCTACAAGTGATATTATGTGGTATGCATGACATTCACTACAAGTGATATTATGTGGTATGCATGATATTCACTGCAAGTGATATTATGTGGCATGCATGTCAATCGCTACAAGTAATATTATGTGGCATGCATGACATTCACTACAAGTGATATTATGTGGTACGTATAACATTCACTACAAGTGATATTATGTGGTATGTACGACATTCACTGCAAGTGATATTATGTGGTATGCACGACATTCACTGTAAGTGATATTATGTGGCATGCATGATATTCGCTACAAGTGATATTATGTGGTATGCATGACATTCGCTACAAGTGATATTATGTGGTATGCATGACATTCACTACAAGTGATATTATGTGGTATGCATGATATTCACTGCAAGTGATATTATGTGGCATGCATGTCATTCGCTACAAGTAATATTATGTGGCATGCATGACATTCACTACAAGTGATATTATGTGGCATGCATGATATTCGCTACAAGTGATATTATGTGGTATGCATGACATTCACTACAAGTGATATTATGTGTCACGCATGACATTCACTACAAGAGATATTACGTGGTACGCATGACATTCGGTACAAGTGATATTATGTGGCATGCATGACATTCGCTACAAGTGATATTATGTGGCATGCATGACATTCGCTAGTAATGATATTATGTGGTATACATGAAATTCGCTACAAGTGATATGTGGTATGTATGACATTCGCTACGAGTGATATTATGTGGTGTGCATGACATTCGCTACAAGTGATATTATGTGGCATGCATGACATTTGGTACAAGTGATATGTGGTACGCATGACATTCGCTACAAGTGATATTATGTGGTATGCATGACATTCGCTACAACCGATATTATGTGGTACGCATGACATTCACTAAAAGTGATATTATGTGGCACGCATGACATTCGCTACAAGTGATATTATGTGGCATGCATGACGTTCGCTACAAGTGATACTTTGTGGTATGCATGACATTCGCTACAAGTGATATTATGTGGCATGCATGACATTTGCTACAAGAGATATTATGTGGTATGCATGACATTCGCTAGTAGTGATATTATGTGGTATGCATGACATTTGCTGTGAGTGATATTACGTGATATGTGTGATATTCAATGTGATATTATGTGATATGCGTGTCATATGCTGTGAGTGATATTATGTGGTATGCATGACATTCGCTACGAGTGATATTATGTGGTATGCATGACATTCGCTACGAGTGATATTATGTGGTATGCATGACATTTGCTACGAGTGATATTATGTGGCACGCATGACATTCGCTACAAGAGATATAACGTGGTACGCATGACATTCGGTACAAGTGATATTATGTGGCATGCATGACATTCACTACAAGTGATATTATGTGGCATGCACGACGTTCGCTACATGTGATATTATGTGGCATGCATGACGTTCGCTACAAGTGATACTATGTGGTATGCATGACATTCGCCACAAGTGATATTATGTGGCATGCATGACATTTGCTACAAGTGATATTATGTGGTACGCATGACATTCGCTGCAAGTGATGTTATGTGGTACGCATGACATTCACTACAAGTGATACTATGTGGCATGCATGACATCCACTACAAGTGATATTATGTGGCATGCATGACATTCGCTACAAGTGATATTATGTAGTATGCATGACATTCACTGCAAGTGATATTATGTGGTATGCATGACATTCACTACAAGTGATATTATGTGGCATGCATGACATTCGCTACAAGTGATATTATGTGGTATGCATGACATTCACTGCAAGTGATATTATGTGGCATGCATGATATTCGCTACAAGTGATATTATGTGGTATGCATGACATTCACTACAAGTGATATTATGTGGCATGCATGACCTTCGCTACAAGTAATATTATGTGGTATGCATGACATTCACTACAAGTGATATTATGTGGCATGCATGACATTCGCTACAAGTGATATTATGTGGTACGCATGACATTCACTACAAGTGATATTATGTGGTACGTATGTCATTCACTACAAGTGATATTATGTGGCATTCATGACATTTGATACAAGTGATATTATGCGGTACGCATGACATTCACTACAAGTGATATTATGTGGCATGCATGACATTCACTACAAGTGATATTATGTGGTACGTATGACATTCACTACAAGTGATATTATGTGGCACGCATGACATTCGCTAGTAGTGATATTATGTGGTATGCATGACATTTGCTGTGAGTGATATTACGTGATATGTGTGATATTCAATGTGATATTATGTGATATGCGTGTCATATGCTGTGAGTGATATTATGTGGTATGCATGACATTCGCTACGAGTGATATTATGTGGCATGCATGACATTCGCTAGTAGTGATATTATGTGGTATGCATGACATTTGCTGTGAGTGATATTACGTGATATGTGTGATATTCAATGTGATATTCTGTGATATGCGTGTCATATACTGTGAGTGATGTTACGTGGTAAGCGTGACATTCGCTACAAGTGATATTATAAGGTATGCTTGACATTCGCTTCAAGTGATATTATGCGGTGTGCATGAAATTCGCTACGAGTGATATTATGTGGTATGCATGACATCCACTACAAGTGATATTATGTGGCATGCATGACATTCGCTACAAGTGATATTATGTAGTATACATGACATTCGCTACGAGTGATATTATGTGGTATGCATGACATTCGCTACGAGTGATATTATGTGGTATGCATGACATTCGCTACGAGTGATATTATGTGGTATGCATGACATTCGCTACGAGTGATATTATGTGGTATGCATGACATCCACTACAAGTGATATTATGTGGCATGCATGACATTCGCTACAAGTGATATTATGTGGTATGCATGACATTTGCTACGAGTGATATTATGTGGTATGCATGACATTCGCTCCGAGTGATATTATGAGGTATGCATGACATCCACTACAAGTGATATTATGTGGTATGCTTGACATTCGCTACGAGTGATATTATGAGGTATGGATGACATCCACTACAAGTGATATTATGTGGCATGCATGACATTCGCTACAAGTGATATTATCTGGTATGCATGACATTCGCTACAAGTGGTGATATTATGTGGTATGCATGACATTCACTGCAAGTGATATTATGTGGTATGCATGACATTCACTGCAAGTGATATTATGTGGCATGCATGACATTCGCTACAAGTGATATTATGTGGTATGCACAACATTCACTGCAAGTGATATTATGTGGTATGCACGACATTCACTGCAAGTGATATTATGTGGCATGCATGATATTCGCTACAAGTGATATTATGTGGTATGCATGACATTCGCTACAAGTGATATTATGTGGTATGCATGACATTCACTACAAGTGATATTATGTGGTATGCATGATATTCACTGCAAGTAATATTATGTGGCATGCATGTCATTCGCTACAAGTAATATTATGTGGCATGCATGACATTCACTACAAGTGATATTATGTGGCATGCATGATATTCGCTACAAGTGATATGTGGTATGCATAACATTCACTACAAGTGATATTATGTGGTATGCATGATATTCACTGCAAGTGATATTATGTGGCATGCATGTCATTCGCTACAAGTAATATTATGTGGCATGCATGACATTCACTACAAGTGATATTATGTGGTACGTATAACATTCACTACAAGTGATATTATGTGGCACGCATGACATTCACTACAAGAGATATAACGTGGTACGCATGACATTCGGTACAAGTGATATTATGTGGCATGCATGACATTCACTACAAGTGATATTATGTGGCATGCATGATGTTCGCTACAAGTGATATTATGTGGTATGCATGACATTCACTACAAGTGATATTATGTGGTATGCATGATATTCACTGCAAGTGATATTATGTGGCATGCATGTCATTCGCTACAAGTAATATTATGTGGCATGCATGACATTCACTACAAGTGATATTATGTGGTACGTATAACATTCACTACAAGTGATATTATGTGGTATGTACGACATTCACTGCAAGTGATATTATGTGGTATGCACGACATTCACTGCAAGTGATATTATGTGGCATGCATGATATTCGCTACAAGTGATATTATGTGGTATGCATGACATTCGCTACAAGTGATATTATGTGGTATGCATGACATTCACTACAAGTGATATTATGTGGTATGCATGATATTCACTGCAGGTGATATTATGTGGCATGCATGTCATTCGCTACAAGTAATATTATGTGGCATGCATGACATTCACTACAAGTGATATTATGTGGCATGCATGATATTCGCTACAAGTGATATTATGTGGTATGCATGACATTCACTACAAGTGATATTATGTGCCACGCATGACATTCACTACAAGAGATATTACGTGGTACGCATGACATTCGGTACAAGTGATATTATGTGGCATGCATGACATTCGCTACAAGTGATATTATGTGGCATGCATGACATTCGCTAGTAATGATATTATGTGGTATACATGAAATTCGCTACAAGTGATATGTGGTATGTATGACATTCGCTACGAGTGATATTATGTGGTGTGCATGACATTCGCTACAAGTGATATTATGTGGCATGCATGACATTTGGTACAAGTGATATGTGGTACGCATGACATTCGCTACAAGTGATATTATGTGGTATGCATGACATTCGCTACAAGTGATATTATGTGGTACGCATGACATTCACTAAAAGTGACATTATGTGGCACGCATGACATTCGCTACAAGTGATATTATGTGGCATGCATGACGTTCGCTACAAGTGATACTTTGTGGTATGCATGACATTCGCTACAAGTGATATTATGTGGCATGCATGACATTTGCTACACGAGATATTATGTGGTATGCATGACATTCGCTAGTAGTGATATTATGTGGTATGCATGACATTTGGTGTGAGTGATATTACGTGATATGTGTGATATTCAATATGATATTATGTGATATGCGTGTCATATGCTATGAGTGATATTATGTGGTATGCATGACATTCGCTACGAGTGATATTATGTGGTATGCATGACATTCGCTACGAGTGATATTATGTGGTATGCATGACATTTGCTACGAGTGATATTATGTGGCACGCATGACATTCGCTACAAGAGATATAACGTGGTATGCATGACATTCGGTACAAGTGATATTATGTGGCATGCATGACATTCGCTACAAGTGATATTATGTGGCATGCATGACATTCGCTAGTAATGATATTATGTGGTATGCATGAAATTCGCTACAAGTGATATGTGGTATGTATGACATTCGCTACGAGTGATATTATGAGTATGCATGACATTCGCTACAAGTGATATTATGTGGCATGCATGACATTTGGTACAAGTGATATGTGGTACGCATGACATTCGCTACAAGTGATATTATGTGGTATGCATGACATTCGCTACAAGTGATATTATGTGGTACGCATGACATTCACTAAAAGTGATATTATGTGGCACGCATGACATTCGCTACATGTGATATTATGTGGCATGCATGACGTTCGCTACAAGTGATACTATGTGGTATGCATGACATTCGCTACAAGTGATATTATGTGGCATGCATGACATTTGCTACAAGTGATATGTGGTACGCATGACATTCGCTGCAAGTGATGTTATGTGGTACGCATGACATTCACTACAAGTGATATTATGTGGCATGCATGACATTCACTACAAGTGATATGTGGTATGCATGACATTCGCTACGAGTGATATTATGTGTATGCATGACATTCGCTCCGAGTGATATTATGTGGTATGCATGACATTTGCTACGAGTGATATTATGTGGCACGCATGACATTCGCTACAAGAGATATAACGTGGTACGCATGACATTCGGTACAAGTGATATTATGTGGCATGCATGACATTCGCTACAAGTGATATTATGTGGCATGCATGACATTCGCTAGTAATGATATTATGTGGTATGCATGAAATTCGCTACAAGTGATATGTGGTATGTATGACATTCGCTACGAGTGATATTATGTGGTATGCATGACATTCGCTACAAGTGATATTATGTGGCATGCATGACATTTGGTACAAGTGATATGTGGTACGCATGACATTCGCTACAAGTGATATTATGTGGTATGCATGACATTCGCTACAAGTGATATTATGTGGTACGCATGACATTCACTAAAAGTGATATTATGTGGCACGCATGACATTCGCTACATGTGATATTATGTGGCATGCATGACGTTCGCTACAAGTGATACTATGTGGTATGCATGACATTCGCTACAAGTGATATTATGTGGCATGCATGACATTTGCTACAAGTGATATGTGGTACGCATGACATTCGCTGCAAGTGATGTTATGTGGTACGCATGACATTCACTACAAGTGATATTATGTGGCATGCATGACATTCACTACAAGTGATATGTGGTATGCATGACATTCGCTACAAGTGATATTATGTGGTATGCATGACATCCACTACAAGTGATATTATGTGGCATGCATGACATTCACTACAAGTGATATTATGTGGCATGCATGACATTCGCTACAAGTGATATTATGTGGTACGCATGACATTCACTGCAAGTGATATTATGTGGCATGCATGACATTTGATACAAGCGATATTATGCGGTATGCATGACATTCACTACAAGTGATATTATGTGGCATGCATGACGTTCACTACAAGTGATATTATGTGGTACGTATGACATTCACTACAAGTGATATTATGTGGCACGCATGACATTCACTACAAGAGATATTACGTGGTACGCATGACATTCAGTGCAAGTGATATTAAGTGGCACGCATGACATTCACTACAAGAGATATTATGTGGTACGCATGACATTCCGTACAAGTGATATTATGTGGCATGCATGACATTCGCTACAAGTGATATTATGTGGCATGCATGACATTCGCTAGTAATAATATTATGTGGTATGCATGAAATTCGCTACAAGTGATATGTGGTATGTATGACATTCGCTACGAGTGATATTATGTGGTATGCATGACATTCGCTACAAGTGATATTATGTGACATGCATGACATTCGCTACAAGTGATATTATGTGGCATGCATGACGTTCGCTACAAGTGATACTATGTGGTATGCATGACATTCGCTACAAGTGATATTATGTGGCATGCATGACATTTGCTACAAGTGATATTATGTGGTACGCATGACATTCGCTGCAAGTGATGTTATGTGGTACGCATGACATTCACTACAAGTGATATTATGTGGCATGCATGACATTCACTACAAGTGATATGTGGTATGCATGACATTCGCTACGAGTGATATTATGTGGTATGCATGATATTCACTGCAAGTGATTTTATGTGGCATGCATGTCATTCGCTACAAGTAATATTATGTGGCATGCATGACATTCACTACAAGTGATATTATGTGGTACGTATAACATTCACTACAAGTGATATTATGTGGCATGCATGACATTCACTACAAGAGATATAACGTGGTACGCATGACATTCGCTACAAGTGATATTATGTGGCATGCATGACATTCACTACAAGTGATATTATGTGGCATGCATGACATTCGCTAGTAATGATATTATGTGGTATGCATGAAATTCGCTACAAGTGATATGTGGTATGTATGACATTCGCTACGAGTGATATTATGTGGTATGCATGACATTCGCTACAAGTGATATTATGTGGCATGCATGACATTTGGTACAAGTGATATGTGGTACGCATGACATTCGCTACAAGTGATATTATGTGGTATGCATGACATTCGCTACAAGTGATATTATGTCGTACGCATGACATTCACTAAAAGTGATATTATGTGGCACGCATGACATTCACTACAAGTGATATTATGTGGCACGCATGACATTCACTACAAGTGATATTATGTGGCATGCATGACGTTCGCTACAAGTGATACTATGTGGTATGCATGACATTCGCTACAAGTGATATTATGTGGCATGCATGACATTTGCTACAAGTGATATTATGTGGTACGCATGACATTCACTACAAGTGATATTATGTGGCACGCATGGCATTCACTACAAGTGATATTATGTGGCACGCATGACATTCACTACAAGTGATATTATGTGGCATGCATGACATTCACTACAAGTGATATGTGGTATGCATGACATCCACTACAAGTGATATTATGTGGCATGCATGACATTCACTACAAGTGATATTATGTGGCATGCATGACATTCGCTACAAGTGATATTATGTGGTACGCATGACATTCACTGCAAGTGATATTATGTGGCATGCATGACATTTGATACAAGCGATATTATGCGGTATGCATGACATTCACTACAAGTGATATTATGTGGCATGCATGACGTTCACTACAAGTGATATTATGTGGTACGTATGACATTCACTACAAGTGATATTATGTGGCACGCATGACATTCACTACAAGAGATATTACGTGGTACGCATGACATTCAGTGCAAGTGATATTAAGTGGCACGCATGACATTCACTACAAGAGATATTATGTGGTACGCATGACATTCCGTACAAGTGATATTATGTGGCATGCATGACATTCGCTACAAGTGATATTATGTGGCATGCATGACATTCGCTAGTAATAATATTATGTGGTATGCATGAAATTCGCTACAAGTGATATGTGGTATGTATGACATTCGCTACGAGTGATATTATGTGGTATGCATGACATTCGCTACAAGTGATATTATGTGACATGCATGACATTCGCTACAAGTGATATTATGTGGCATGCATGACGTTCGCTACAAGTGATACTATGTGGTATGCATGACATTCGCTACAAGTGATATTATGTGGCATGCATGACATTTGCTACAAGTGATATTATGTGGTACGCATGACATTCGCTGCAAGTGATGTTATGTGGTACGCATGACATTCACTACAAGTGATATTATGTGGCATGCATGACATTCACTACAAGTGATATGTGGTATGCATGACATTCGCTACGAGTGATATTATGTGGTATGCATGATATTCACTGCAAGTGATTTTATGTGGCATGCATGTCATTCGCTACAAGTAATATTATGTGGCATGCATGACATTCACTACAAGTGATATTATGTGGTACGTATAACATTCACTACAAGTGATATTATGTGGCATGCATGACATTCACTACAAGAGATATAACGTGGTACGCATGACATTCGCTACAAGTGATATTATGTGGCATGCATGACATTCACTACAAGTGATATTATGTGGCATGCATGACATTCGCTAGTAATGATATTATGTGGTATGCATGAAATTCGCTACAAGTGATATGTGGTATGTATGACATTCGCTACGAGTGATATTATGTGGTATGCATGACATTCGCTACAAGTGATATTATGTGGCATGCATGACATTTGGTACAAGTGATATGTGGTACGCATGACATTCGCTACAAGTGATATTATGTGGTATGCATGACATTCGCTACAAGTGATATTATGTCGTACGCATGACATTCACTAAAAGTGATATTATGTGGCACGCATGACATTCACTACAAGTGATATTATGTGGCACGCATGACATTCACTACAAGTGATATTATGTGGCATGCATGACGTTCGCTACAAGTGATACTATGTGGTATGCATGACATTCGCTACAAGTGATATTATGTGGCATGCATGACATTTGCTACAAGTGATATTATGTGGTACGCATGACATTCACTACAAGTGATATTATGTGGCACGCATGGCATTCACTACAAGTGATATTATGTGGCACGCATGACATTCACTACAAGTGATATTATGTGGCATGCATGACATTCACTACAAGTGATATGTGGTATGCATGACATTCGCTACGAGTGATATTATGTGGTATGCATGACATCCACTACAAGTGATATTATGTGGCATGCATGACATTCGCTACAAGTGATATTATGTAGTATGCATGACATTCACTGCAAGTGATATTACGTGGTACGCATGACATTCAGTGCAAGTGATATTATGTGGCACGCATGACATTCACTACAAGAGATATTACGTGGTACGCATGACATTCCGTACAAGTGATATTATGTGGCATGCATGACATTCGCTACAAGTGATATTATGTGGCATGCATGACATTCGCTAGTAATGATATTATGTGGTATGCATGAAATTCGCTACAAGTGATATGTGGTATGTATGACATTCGCTACGAGTGATATTATGTGGTATGCATGACATTCGCTACAAGTGATATTATGTGGCATGCATGATATTTGGTACAAGTGATATGTGGTACGCATGACATTCGCTACAAGTGATATTATGCGGTACGCATGACATTCACTAAAAGTGATATTATGTGACATGCATGACATTCGCTACAAGTGATATTATGTGGCATGCATGACATTCACTACAAGTGATACTATGTGGTATGCATGACATTCGCTACAAGTGATATTATGTGGCATGCATGAAATTTGCTACAAGTGATATTATGTGGTACGCATGACATTCGCTGCAAGTGATATTATGTGGTATGCATGATATTCACTGCAAGTGATATTATGTGGCATGCATGTCATCCACTACAAGTGATATGTGGTATGCATGACATTCGCTACGAGTGATATTATGTGGTATGCATGATATTCACTGCAAGTGATATTATGTGGCATGCATGTCATTCGCTACAAGTAATATTATGTGGCATGCATGATATTCGCTACAAGTGATATTATGTGGTATGCATGTCATTCACTACAATTGATATTATGTGGCATGCATGACATTCGCTACAAGTGATATTATGTGGTATGCATGACATTCACTGCAAGTGATATTATGTGGCATGCATGATATTCGCTACAAGTGATATTATGTGGTATGCATGACATTCACTACAAGTGATATTATGTGGCATGCATGACATTCGCTACAAGTAATATTATGTGGTATGCATGACATTCACTACAAGTGATATTATGTGGCATGCATGACATTCGCTACAAGTGATATTATGTGGTACGCATGACATTCACTGCAAGTGATATTATGTGGCATGCATGACATTTGATACAAGCGATATTATGCGGTATGCATGACATTCACTACAAGTGATATTATGTGGCATGCATGACATTCACTACAAGTGATATTATGTGGTACGTATGACATTCACTACAAGTGATATTATGTGGCACGCATGACATTCACTACAAGAGATATTACGTGGTACGCATGACATTCAGTGCAAGTGATATTAAGTGGCACGCATGACATTCACTACAAGAGATATTATGTGGTACGCATGACATTCCGTACAAGTGATATTATGTGGCATGCATGACATTCGCTACAAGTGATATTATGTGGCATGCATGACATTCGCTAGTAATAATATTATGTGGTATGCATGAAATTCGCTACAAGTGATATTATGTGGTACGCATGACATTCGCTGCAAGTGATGTTATGTGGTATGCATGACATTCACTACAAGTGATATTATGTGGCATGCATGACATTCACTACAAGTGATATGTGGTATGCATGACATTCGCTACGAGTGATATTATGTGGTATGCATGATATTCACCGCAAGTGATTTTATGTGGCATGCATGTCATTCGCTACAAGTAATATTATGTGGCATGCATGACATTCACTACAAGTGATATTATGTGGTACGTATAACATTCACTACAAGTGATATTATGTGGCATGCATGACATTCACTACAAGAGATATAACGCGGTACGCATGACATTCGCTACAAGTGATATTATGTGGCATGCATGACATTCACTACAAGTGATATTATGTGGCATGCATGACATTCGCTAGTAATGATATTATGTGGTATGCATGAAATTCGCTACAAGTGATATGTGGTATGTATGACATTCGCTACGAGTGATATTATGTGGTATGCATGACATTCGCTACAAGTGATATTATGTGGCATGCATGACATTTGGTACAAGTGATATGTGGTACGCATGACATTCGCTACAAGTGATATTATGTGGTATGCATGACATTCGCTACAAGTGATATTATGTCGTACGCATGACATTCACTAAAAGTGATATTATGTGGCACGCATGACATTCACTACAAGTGATATTATGTGGCACGCATGACATTCACTACAAGTGATATTATGTGGCATGCATGACGTTCGCTACAAGTGATACTATGTGGTATGCATGACATTCGCTACAAGTGATATTATGTGGCATGCATGACATTTGCTACAAGTGATATTATGTGGTACGCATGACATTCACTACAAGTGATATTATGTGGCACGCATGACATTCACTACAAGTGATATTATGTGGCACGCATGACATTCACTACAAGTGATATTATGTGGCATGCATGACATTCACTACAAGTGATATGTGGTATGCATGACATTCGCTACGAGTGATATTATGTGGTATGCATGACATCCACTACAAGTGATATTATGTGGCATGCATGACATTCGCTACAAGTGATATTATGTAGTATGCATGACATTCACTGCAAGTGATATTACGTGGTACGCATGACATTCAGTGCAAGTGATATTATGTGGCACGCATGACATTCACTACAAGAGATATTACGTGGTACGCATGACATTCCGTACAAGTGATATTATGTGGCATGCATGACATTCGCTACAAGTGATATTATGTGGCATGCATGACATTCGCTAGTAATGATATTATGTGGTATGCATGAAATTCGCTACAAGTGATATGTGGTATGTATGACATTCGCTACGAGTGATATTATGTGGTATGCATGACATTCGCTACAAGTGATATTATGTGGCATGCATGATATTTGGTACAAGTGATATGTGGTACGCATGACATTCGCTACAAGTGATATTATGCGGTACGCATGACATTCACTAAAAGTGATATTATGTGACATGCATGACATTCGCTACAAGTGATATTATGTGGCATGCATGACGTTCACTACAAGTGATACTATGTGGTATGCATGACATTCGCTACAAGTGATATTATGTGGCATGCATGAAATTTGCTACAAGTGATATTATGTGGTACGCATGACATTCGCTGCAAGTGATATTATGTGGTATGCATGATATTCACTGCAAGTGATATTATGTGGCATGCATGTCATCCACTACAAGTGATATGTGGTATGCATGACATTCGCGACGAGTGATATTATGTGGTATGCATGATATTCACTGCAAGTGATATTATGTGGCATGCATGTCATTCGCTACAAGTAATATTATGTGGCATGCATGATATTCGCTACAAGTGATATTATGTGGTATGCATGACATTCGCTACAAGTGATATCATGTGGCATGCATGTCATTCACTACAAGTGATATGTGGTATGCATGACATTCGCTACGAGTGATATTATGTGGTATGCATGATATTCACTGCAAGTGATATTATGTGGCATGCATGTCATTCGCTACAAGTAATATTATGTGGCATGCATGATATTCGCTACAAGTGATATTATATGGTATGCATGACATTCGCTACAAGTGATATTATGTGGTATGCATGACATTCACTACAAGTGATATGTGGTATGTATGACATTCGCTACGAGTGATATTATGTGGTATGCATGACATTCGCTACAAGTGATATTATGTGGCATGCATGACATTCGCTAGTAATGATATTATGTGGTATGCATGAAATTCGCTACAAGTGATATGTGGTATGTATGACATTCGCTACGAGTGATATTATGTGGTATGCATGACATTCGCTACAAGTGATATTATGTGGCATGCATGACATTTGGTACAAGTGATATGTGGTACGCATGACATTCGCTACAAGTGATATTATGCGGTACGCATGACATTCACTAAAAGTGATATTATGTGACATGCATGACATTCGCTACAAGTGATATTATGTGGCATGCATGACGTTCACTACAAGTGATACTATGTGGTATGCATGACATTCGCTACAAGTGATATTATGTGGCATGCATGAAATTTGCTACAAGTGATATTATGTGGTACGCATGACATTCGCTGCAAGTGATATTATGTGGTATGCATGATATTCACTGCAAGTGATATTATGTGGCATGCATGTCATTCACTACAAGTGATATGTGGTATGCATGACATTCGCTACGAGTGATATTATGTGGTATGCATGATATTCACTGCAAGTGATATTATGTGGCATGCATGTCATTCGCTACAAGTAATATTATGTGGCATGCACGATATTCGCTACAAGTGATATTATGTGGTATGCATGACATTCGCTACAAGTGATATTATGTGGTATGCATGACATTCACTACAAGTGATATGTGGTATGTATGACATTCGCTACGAGTGATATTATGTGGTATGCATGACATTCGCTACTAGTGATATTATGTGGCACGCATGACATTCACTACAAGTGATATTATGTGGCACGCATGACTTTCGCAACAAGTGATATTATAAGGTATGCATGACATTCGCTACGAGTGAGATTATGTGGCACGCATGACATTCGCTACAAGTGATATTATAAGGTATGCATGACATTCACTACAAGTGATATTATGTGGCATGGATGACATTCACTACAAGTGATATTATGTGGCATTCATGAAATTTGCTGCAAGTGATATTATGTGGTATGGATGAAATTCGCTACAAGTGATGTTATGTGGCATGCATAACATTCGCTAGTAATGATATTATGTGGTATGCATGACATTCGCTACAAGTGATATTATGTGGTATTTATGACATTCGCTGTGAGTGATATTACGTGATCTGTGTGACATTCAATGTGATATTATGTGGTATGCATGACAGTCGCTACTAGTGATATTATGCGGTATGCATGACATTCGCTGTGAGTGATATTATGTGGCATGCATTATATTCGCTATGAGTGATATTATGTGGTATGCGTGACAATCGTTGTGAATGATATTATGCGGTATGCATGACATTCACTGCAAGTGATATTACAAGGCATGCATAACATTCGCTGCGAGTGATATTATAAGGCATGCATGACATTCGCTACGAGTGATATTATGTGACATGCATGACATTCGCTACAAGTGATATTATGTGGCACGCATGCATGACATTCACTACAAGTGATATTACGTGGCATGCATGACATTCACTGCAAGTGATATTATGTGGCACGCATGACATTCACTACAAGTGATATTATGTGGCATGCATGACATTCTCTACAAGTGATATTATGTGGCATGCATGACATTCACTACAAGTGATATTATGTGGCATGCATGACATTCACTACAAGTGATATTATGTGGCATGCATGACATTCACTACAAGTGATATTATGTGGTACGCATGACATTCACTACAAGTGATATTATGTGGCATGCATGACATTCGCTACTAGTGATATTATGTGGCACGCATGACATTCGCTACTAGTGATATTATGTGGCACGCATGACATTCACTACAAGTGATATTATGCATCTTGAATTTTCAAGGTGAATGTTCAGGCGAAGCACTCCACTATCACCTTGAAGTATTTCATTAGAACTATGTGTATGTGACAATGCCCTCCCAGTTTAGAATCAGTTTACCAACAGCCAATCATATTGCTTCTTTCTACAACGCGCTTGGAAAGCTCTCAAAATCTTCAAGGCGGAGCAAAGTCACGAGACGCGCACTACTCTACCATGTATTTCTATGGGCTCTGTGCGAGCCGGTGAAAATAGCTAAAATCGAGGAAACAGCACAAACATAAATTTGAAGAAATCCTAAACAACCAAATTTAAATATGTTGCATATGTAGGGATAATCTTTTTACACTGTTCAGGGGGTGTCAACAACCGTCCCAAAATACCGTTTTCTGCCAGGCGGTGAAAATGCCTGACCTGAGTATGAATGACGCTGTGCACAGTGGAAGTTTTTTTGGCTTGGATGTCGAGGCAATACAGCGACGACGTCCATACATCATGCAACTCACAGATATTCAGACCAAAGCTATTCAAACTATACTTAGTGCCGAGTCTGATGTGTTCGTTTTTTGTCGCACTGGAAATAGTAAATCCTTATGTTATTATGGTTTACCGGTCTTTCGACCATCGAGCGTGGTAATAGTGTTGTCGCCACTGCTGAGTATTATAGAAGACTAGGTGTTATATTTCAAAGCCCATGATGTCACTGCAACATATATTGGCAGAAATGAAGCCAAAGACATCGGAAACGCAAAGCTCCAAGCGCTTACTGGCAGTCATTGTAACAAAGCTTTCTATTGGTCGGTAAACTTTCTATCGCGCAGCCACGTGACATACACGGTTATGAATAGAATTACCGCACGGTGTTGTAGAGGGAGGAATGTCCGAACGGAGCAACACCGTGCAGGCGGACGATGGATATTATGTGGCACGCATGACATTCGCTACATGTGATATGATGTGGCACGCATGACATTCGCTAGTAGTGATATTATGTGGTATGCATGATATTCGCTACAAGTGATATTATATGGCATGCATGGCATTCGCTACAAGTGATATTATGTGGTACGCATGACATTCACTACAAGTGATATTATGTGGCATACATGACATTCGCTACGAGTGATATTATGTGGTATGCATGACATTCGCTACAAGTTATATATGTGGTACGCATGACATTCCCTACAAGTGATATTATGTGGTACGCATGACATTCACTGCAAGTGATATTATGTGGTATGCATGGCATTCGCTACAAGTGATATTATGTGGCATGCATGACATTCGCTACAAGTGATATTATGTGGTATGCATGGCATTCGCTACAAGTGATATTATGTAGCATGCATGACATTCGCTACAAGTGATATTATGTGGTACGCATGACATTTACTACAAGTGATATTAAGTGGTACGCATGACATTCACTACAAGTGATATTATGTGGTATGCATGACATTCACAACAAGTGATGTTATGTGGCACGCATGATATTCACTACAAGTGATATTATGTGGTACGCATGACATTCGCTACAAGTGATATTATGTGATATGCATGACATTCGCTACAAGTGATATTATGTGGCATGCATGTCATTCACTACAAGTGATATGTGGTATGCATGACATTCGCTACGAGTGATATTATGTGGTATGCATGATATTCACTGCAAGTGATATTATGTGGCATGCATGTCATTAGCTACAAGTAATATTATGTGGCATGCATGATATTCGCTACAAGTGATATTATGTGGTATGCATGACATTCGCTACAAGTGATATTATGTGGTATGCATGACATTCACTACAAGTGATATGTGGTATGTATGACATTCGCTACGAGTGATATTATGTGGTATGCATGACATTCGCTACTAGTGATATTATGTGGCACGCATGACATTCACTACAAGTGATATTATGTGGCACGCATGACTTTCGCAACAAGTGATATTATAAGGTATGCATGACATTCGCTACGAGTGAGATTATGTGGCACGCATGACATTCGCTACAAGTGATATTATAAGGTATGCATGACATTCACTACAAGTGATATTATGTGGCATGGATGACATTCACTACAAGTGATATTATGTGGCATTCATGAAATTTGCTGCAAGTGATATTATGTGGTATGGATGAAATTCGCTACAAGTGATGTTATGTGGCATGCATAACATTCGCTAGTAATGATATTATGTGGTATGCATGACATTCGCTACAAGTGATATTATGTGGTATTTATGACATTCGCTGTGAGTGATATTACGTGATCTGTGTGACATTCAATGTGATATTATGTGGTATGCATGACAGTCGCTACTAGTGATATTATACGGTATGCATGACATTCGCTGTGAGTGATATTATGTGGCATGCATTATATTCGCTATGAGTGATATTATGTGGTATGCGTGACAATCGCTGTGAATGATATTATGCGGTATGCATGACATTCACTGCAAGTGATATTACAAGGCATGCATAACATTCGCTGCGAGTGATATTATAAGGCATGCATGACATTCGCTACGAGTGATATTATGTGACATGCATGACATTCGCTACAAGTGATATTATGTGGCACGCATGCATGACATTCACTACAAGTGATATTACGTGGCATGCATGACATTCACTGCAAGTGATATTATGTGGCACGCATGAAATTCACTACAAGTGGTATTATGTGGCATGCATGACATTCTCTACAAGTGATATTATGTGGCATGCATGACATTCACTACAAGTGATATTATGTGGCATGCATGACATTCACTACAAGTGATATTATGTGGCATGCATGACATTCACTACAAGTGATATTATGTGGTACGCATGACATTCACTACAAGTGATATTATGTGGCATGCATGACATTCGCTACTAGTGATATTATGTGGCACGCATGACATTCGCTACTAGTGATATTATGTGGCACGCATGACATTCACTACAAGTGATATTATGCATCTTGAATTTTCAAGGTGAATGTTCAGGCGAAGCACTCCACTATCACCTTGAAGTATTTCATTAGAACTATGTGTATGTGACAATGCCCTCCCAGTTTAGAATCAGTTTACCAACAGCCAATCATATTGCTTCTTTCTACAACGCGCTTGGAAAGCTCTCAAAATCTTCAAGGCGGAGCAAAGTCACGAGACGCGCACTACTCTACCATGTATTTCTATGGGCTCTGTGCGAGCCGGTGAAAATAGCTAAAATCGAGGAAACAGCACAAACATAAATTTGAAGAAATCCTAAACAACCAAATTTAAATATGTTGCATATGTAGGGATAATCTTTTTACACTGTTCAGGGGGTGTCAACAACCGTCCCAAAATACCGTTTTCTGCCAGGCGGTGAAAATGCCTGACCTGAGTATGAATGACGCTGTGCACAGTGGAAGTTTTTTTGGCTTGGATGTCGAGGCAATACAGCGACGACGTCCATACATCATGCAACTCACAGATATTCAGACCAAAGCTATTCAAACTATACTTAGTGCCGAGTCTGATGTGTTCGTTTTTTGTCGCACTGGAAATAGTAAATCCTTATGTTATTATGGTTTACCGGTCTTTCGACCATCGAGCGTGGTAATAGTGTTGTCGCCACTGCTGAGTATTATAGAAGACTAGGTGTTATATTTCAAAGCCCATGATGTCACTGCAACATATATTGGCAGAAATGAAGCCAAAGACATGATATTATGTGGCATGCATGACATTCGCTAGTAATGATATTATGTGGTATGCATGACAATCGCTACAAGTGATATTATGTGGTATGTATGACATTCACTGCGAGTGATATTACGTGATCTGTGTGACATTCAATGTGATATTATGTGGTATACATGACAGTCGCTACTAGTGATATTATGCGGCTACTGCATGACATTCGCTGAGCAGTGATATTATGTGGCATGCATGATATTCGCTACGAGTGATATTATGTGGTATGCATGATATTCGCTACAAGTGATATTATATGGCATGCATGACATTCGCTACAAGTGATATTATGTGGTACGCATGACATTCACTACAAGTGATATTATGTGGCATACATGACATTCGCTACGAGTGATATTATGTGGTATGCATGACATTCGCTACAAGTTATATATGTGGTACGCATGACATTCCCTACAAGTGATATTATGTGGTACGCATGACATTCACTGCAAGTGATATTATGTGGTATGCATGGCATTCGCTACAAGTGATATTATGTGGCATGCATGACATTCGCTACAAGTGATATTATGTGGTATGCATGGCATTCGCTACAAGTGATATTATGTAGCATGCATGACATTCGCTACAAGTGATATTATGTGGTACGCATGACATTTACTACAAGTGATATTAAGTGGTACGCATGACATTCACTACAAGTGATATTATGTGGTATGCATGACATTCACAACAAGTGATGTTATGTGGCACGCATGATATTCACTACAAGTGATATTATGTGGTACGCATGACATTCGCTACAAGTGATATTATGTGATATGCATGACATTCGCTACAAGTGATATTATGTGATATGCATGACATTCGCTACAAGTGATATGTGGTAGGCATGGCATTCACTACGAGTGATATTATGTGGCATGCATGACATTCGCTACAAGTGATATGTGGCACGCATGACATTCACTACAAGTGATATGTGGCATACATGACATTCGCTACGAGTGATATTATGTGGTACGCATGACATTCCCTACAGTGATATTATGTGGTACGCATGACATTCACTGCAAGTGATATTATGTGGTATGCATGGCATTCGCTACTAGTGATATTATAAGGTATGCATGACATTCGCTAGTAGTGATATTATGTGGTATGTATGACATTCGCTACAAGTGATATTATGTGGCATGCATGACATTCACTACGAGTGATATTATGTGGCATGCATGACATTCGCTACAAGTGATATTATGTGGCATGCATGACATTCGCTACTAGTGATATTATAAGGTATGCATGACATTCGCTAGTAGTGATATTATGTGGTATGTATGACATTCGCTACAAGTGATATTATGTGGCATGCATGACATTCGCTACGAGTGATATTATGTGGTACGCATGACATTCACTACAAGTGATATTATGTGGCATGCATGACATTCGCTACAAGTGATATTATGTGGTATGCATGACATTCACTACAATTGATATTATGTGGTATGTATGACATTCGCTACAAGTGATATTATGTGGCATGCATGACATTCACTACGAGTGATATTATGTGGCATGCATGACATTCACTACAAGTGATATTATGTGACATGCATGACATTTGCTACAAGTGATATTATAAGGTATGCATGGCATTCGCTATGAGTGATATTATGTGGCACGCATGACATTCGCTACAAGTGATATTATAAGGTATGCATGACATTCACTACAAGTGATATTATGTGGCATGCATGACATTCACTACAAGTGATATTATGTGGCATTCATGAAATTCGCTGCAAGTGATATTATGTGGTATGGATGACATTCGCTACAAGTGATATTATGTGGCATGCATGACATTCGCTAGTAATGATATTATGTGGTATGCATGACAATCGCTACAAGTGATATTATGTGGTATGTATGACATTCACTGCGAGTGATATTACGTGATCTGTGTGACATTCAATGTGATATTATGTGGTATGCATGACAGTCGCTACTAGTGATATTATGCGGTATGCATGACATTCGCTGTGAGTGATATTATGTGGCATGCATGATATTCGCTATGAGTGATATTATGTGGCATGCATGACATTCGCTACGAGTGATATTATGTGGTATGCGAGACAATCGCTGTGAATGATATTATGCGGTATGCATGACATTCACTGCAAGTGATATTACAAGGCATGCATAACATTCGCTGCGAGTGATATAAGGCATGCATGACATTCGCTACGAGTGATATTATGTGGCATGCATGACATTCGCTACGAGTGATATTATGTGGCACGCATGCATGGCATTCACTACAAGTGATATTACGTGGCATGCATGACATTCACTACAAGTGATATTATGTGGTATGCATGACATTCACTACAAGTGATATTATGTGGTATGCATGACATTCACTACAAGTGATATTATGTTGTATGCGTGACATTTGCTGTGAGTGATATTATGCGGTATGCATGACATTCGCTGTGAGTTTTATTATGTAGCATGCATGATATTCGCTACGAGTGATATTATGTAGCATGCATGACATTCACTACAAGTGATATTATGTGGCACGCATGACATTCACTACAAGTGATATGTGGCATACATGACATTCGCTACGAGTGATATTATGTGGTATGCATGACATTCGCTACAAGTTATATATGTGGTACGCATGACTTTCCCTACAAGTGATATTATGTGGTACGCATGACATTCACTGCAAGTGATATTATGCGGCACGCATGACATTCACTGCAAGTGATATTATGTGGCATGCATGACATTCGCTACAAGTGATATTATGTGGCACGCATGACATTCGCTACAAGTGATATTATGTGGCACGCATGACATTCACTACAAGTGATATTATGTGGCACGCATGACATTCGCTACTAGTGATATTATAAGGTATGCATGACATTCGCTACTAGTGATATTATAAGGTATGCATGACATTCGCTAGTAGTGATATTATGTGGTATGCATGACATTCGCTACAAGTGATATTATGTGGCATGCATGACATTCACTACGAGTGATATTATGTGGCATGCATGACATTCACTACAAGTGATATTATGTGGCATGCATGACATTCACTACAAGTGATATTATGTGGTACGCATGACATTCGCTACAAGTGATATTATGTGGTATGCATGACATTCACTACAAGTGATATTATGTGGTACGCATGACATTCACTACAAGTGATATTATGTGGCACGCATGACATTCACTACAAGTGATATTATGTGGCACGCATGACTTTCGCAACAAGTGATATTATGTGGCATTCATGAAATTCGCTGCAAGTGATATTATGTGGTTTGCATGACATTCACTACAAGTGATATTATGTGGCATGCATGACATTCGCTAGTAATGATATTATGTGGTATGCATGACAGTCGCTACTAGTGATATTATGCGGTATGCATGACATTCGCTGTGAGTGATATTATGTGGCATGCATGATATTCGCTACGAGTGATATTATGTGGCATGCATGACATTCGCTACGAGTGATATTATGTGGTATGCGTGACAATCGCTGTGAATGATATTATGCGGTATGCATGACATTCACTGCAAGTGATATTACAAGGCATGCATAACAATCGCTGCGAGTGATATTATAAGGCATGCATGACATTCGCTACGAGTGATATTATGTGGCATGCATGACATTCGCTACGAGTGATATTATGTGGCACGCATGCATGACATTCACTACAAGTGATATTACGTGGCATGCATGACATTCACTACAAGTGATATTATGTGGTATGCATGACATTCTCTACAAGTGATATTATGTGGTATGTATGACATTCGCTACAAGTGATATTATGTGGCATGCATGACATTCACTACGAGTGATATTATGTGGCATGCATGACATTCACTACAAGTGATATTATGTGGCATGCATGACATTCGCTACAAGTGATATTATAAGGTATGCATGACATTCGCTATGAGTGATATTATGTGGCACGCATGACATTCGCTACAAGTGATATTATAAGGTATGCATGACATTCACTACAAGTGATATTATGTGGCATGCATGACATTCACTACAAGTGATATTATGTGGCATTCATGAAATTCGCTGCAAGTGATATTATGTGGTATGGATGACATTCGCTACAAGTGATATTATGTGGCATGCATGACATTCGCTAGTAATGATATTATGTGGTATGCATGACAATCGCTACAAGTGATATTATGTGGTATGTATGACATTCACTGCGAGTGATATTACGTGATCTGTGTGACATTCAATGTGATATTATGTGGTATGCATGACAGTCGCTACTAGTGATATTATGCGGTATGCATGACATTCGCTGTGAGTGATATTATGTGGCATGCATGATATTCGCTACGAGTGATATTATGTGGCATGCATGACATTCGCTACGAGTGATATTATGTGGTATGCGTGACAATCGCTGTGAATGATATTATGCGGTATGCATGACATTCACTGCAAGTGATATTACAAGGCATGCATAACATTCGCTGCGAGTGATATAAGGCATGCATGACATTCGCTACGAGTGATATTATGTGGCATGCATGACATTCGCTACGAGTGATATTATGTGGCACGCATGCATGGCATTCACTACAAGTGATATTACGTGGCATGCATGACATTCACTACAAGTGATATTATGTGGTATGCATGACATTCACTACAAGTGATATTATGTGGTATGCATGACATTCACTACAAGTGATATTATGTTGTATGCGTGACATTCGCTACAAGTGATATTATGTGGCACGCATGACATTCGCTACAAGTGATATTATGTGGCACGCATGACATTCACTACAAGTGATATTCAATGTGATATTATGTGGTATGCATGACAGTCGCTACTAGTGATATTATGCGGTATGCATGACATTTGCTGTGAGTGATATTATGCGGTATGCATGACATTCGCTGTGAGTTTTATTATGTAGCATGCATGATATTCGCTACGAGTGATATTATGTAGCATGCATGACATTCACTACAAGTGATATTATGTGGCACGCATGACATTCACTACAAGTGATATGTGGCATACATGACATTCGCTACGAGTGATATTATGTGGTATGCATGACATTCACTACAAGTTATATATGTGGTACGCATGACTTTCCCTACAAGTGATATTATGTGGTACGCATGACATTCACAGCAAGTGATATTATGTGGCACGCATGACATTCACTGCAAGTGATATTATGTGGCATGCATGACATTCGCTACAAGTGATATTATGTGGCACGCATGACATTCGCTACAAGTGATATTATGTGGCACGCATGACATTCACTACAAGTGATATTATGTGGCACGCATGACATTCGCTACTAGTGATATTATAAGGTATGCATGACATTCGCTACTAGTGATATTATAAGGTATGCATGACATTCGCTAGTAGTGATATTATGTGGTATGCATGACATTCGCTACAAGTGATATTATGTGGCATGCATGACATTCACTACGAGTGATATTATGTGGCATGCATGACATTCACTATAAGTGATATTATGTGGCATGCATGACATTCACTACAAGTGATATTATGTGGTACGCATGACATTCGCTACAAGTGATATTATGTGGTATGCATGACATTCACTACAAGTGATATTATGTGGTACGCATGACATTCACTACAAGTGATATTATGTGGCACGCATGACATTCACTACAAGTGATATTATGTGGCATGCATGACATTCGCTACAAGTTATATATGTGGTACGCATGACATTCCCTACAAGTGATATTATGTGGTACGCATGACATTCACTGCAAGTGATATTATGTGGTATGCATGGCATTCGCTACAAGTGATATTATGTGGCATGCATGACATTCGTTACAAGTGATATTATGTGGTATGCATGGCATTCGCTACAAGTGATATTATGTAGCATGCATGACATTCGCTACAAGTGATATTATGTGGTACGCATGACATTTACTACAAGTGATATTAAGTGGTACGCATGACATTCACTACAAGTGATATTATGTGGTATGCATGACATTCACAACAAGTGATGTTATGTGGCACGCATGATATTCACTACAAGTGATATTATGTGGTACGCATGACATTCGCTACAAGTGATATTATGTGATATGCATGACATTCGCTACAAGTGATATTATGTGATATGCATGACATTCGCTACAAGTGATATGTGGTAGGCATGGCATTCACTACGAGTGATATTATGTGGCATGCATGACATTCGCTACAAGTGATATGTGGCACGCATGACATTCACTACAAGTGATATGTGGCATACATGACATTCGCTACGAGTGATATTATGTGGTACGCATGACATTCCCTACAAGTGATATTATGTGGTACGCATGACATTCACTGCAAGTGATATTATGTGGTATGCATGGCATTCGCTACTAGTGATATTATAAGGTATGCATGACATTCGCTAGTAGTGATATTATGTGGTATGTATGACATTCGCTACAAGTGATATTATGTGGCATGCATGACATTCACTACGAGTGATATTATGTGGCATGCATGACATTCGCTACAAGTGATATTATGTGGCATGCATGACATTCGCTACTAGTGATATTATAAGGTATGCATGACATTCGCTAGTAGTGATATTATGTGGTATGTATGACATTCGCTACAAGTGATATTATGTGGCATGCATGACATTCGCTACGAGTGATATTATGTGGTACGCATGACATTCACTACAAGTGATATTATGTGGCATGCATGACATTCGCTACAAGTGATATTATGTGGTATGCATGACATTCACTACAATTGATATTATGTGGTATGTATGACATTCGCTACAAGTGATATTATGTGGCATGCATGACATTCACTACGAGTGATATTATGTGGCATGCATGACATTCACTACAAGTGATATTATGTGACATGCATGACATTTGCTACAAGTGATATTATAAGGTATGCATGACATTCGCTATGAGTGATATTATGTGGCACGCATGATATTCGCTACAAGTGATATTATAATGTATGCATGACATTCACTACAAGTGATATTATGTGGCATGCATGACATTCACTACAAGTGATATTATGTGGCATTCATGAAATTCGCTGCAAGTGATATTATGTGGTATGGATGACATTCGCTACAAGTGATATTATGTGGCATGCATGACATTCGCTAGTAATGATATTATGTGGTATGCATGACAATCGCTACAAGTGATATTATGTGGTATGTATGACATTCACTGCGAGTGATATTACGTGATCTGTGTGACATTCAATGTGATATTATGTGGTATGCATGACAGTCGCTACTAGTGATATTATGCGGTATGCATGACATTCGCTGTGAGTGATATTATGTGGCATGCATGATATTCGCTATGAGTGATATTATGTGGCATGCATGACATTCGCTACGAGTGATATTATGTGGTATGCGTGACAATCGCTGTGAATGATATTATGCGGTATGCATGACATTCACTGCAAGTGATATTACAAGGCATGCATAACATTTGCTGCGAGTGATATAAGGCATGCATGACATTCGCTACGAGTGATATTATGTGGCATGCATGACATTCGCTCCGAGTGATATTATGTGGCACGCATGCATGGCATTCACTACAAGTGATATTACGTGGCATGCATGACATTCACTACAAGTGATATTATGTGGTATGCATGACATTCACTACAAGTGATATGATGTGGTATGCATGACATTCACTACAAGTGATATTATGTTGTATGCGTGACATTTGCTGTGAGTGATATTATGCGGTATGCATGACATTCGCTGTGAGTTTTATTATGTAGCATGCATGATATTCGCTACGAGTGATATTATGTAGCATGCATGACATTCACTACAAGTGATATTATGTGGCACGCATGACATTCACTACAAGTGATATGTGGCATACATGACATTCGCTACGAGTGATATTATGTGGTATGCATGACATTCGCTACAAGTTATATATGTGGTACGCATGACTTTCCCTACAAGTGATATTATGTGGTACGCATGACATTCACTGCAAGTGATATTATGCGGCACGCATGACATTCACTGCAAGTGATATTATGTGGCATGCATGACATTCGCTACAAGTGATATTATGTGGCACGCATGACATTCGCTACAAGTGATATTATGTGGCACGCATGACATTCACTACAAGTGATATTATGTGGCACGCATGACATTCGCTACTAGTGATATTATAAGGTATGCATGACATTCGCTACTAGTGATATTATAAGGTATGCATGACATTCGCTAGTAGTGATATTATGTGGTATGCATGACATTCGCTACAAGTGATATTATGTGGCATGCATGACATTCACTACGAGTGATATTATGTGGCATGCATGACATTCACTACAAGTGATATTATGTGGCATGCATGACATTCACTACAAGTGATATTATGTGGTACGCATGACATTCGCTACAAGTGATATTATGTGGTATGCATGACATTCACTACAAGTGATATTATGTGGTACGCATGACATTCACTACAAGTGATATTATGTGGCACGCATGACATTCACTACAAGTGATATTATGTGGCACGCATGACTTTCGCAACAAGTGATATTATGTGGCATTCATGAAATTCGCTGCAAGTGATATTATGTGGTTTGCATGACATTCACTACAAGTGATATTATGTGGCATGCATGACATTCGCTAGTAATGATATTATGTGGTATGCATGACAGTCGCTACTAGTGATATTATGCGGTATGCATGACATTCGCTGTGAGTGATATTATGTGGCATGCATGATATTCGCTACGAGTGATATTATGTGGCATGCATGACATTCGCTACGAGTGATATTATGTGGTATGCGTGACAATCGCTGTGAATGATATTATGCGGTATGCATGACATTCACTGCAAGTGATATTACAAGGCATGCATAACAATCGCTGCGAGTGATATTATAAGGCATGCATGACATTCGCTACGAGTGATATTATGTGGCATGCATGACATTCGCTACGAGTGATATTATGTGGCACGCATGCATGACATTCACTACAAGTGATATTACGTGGCATGCATGACATTCACTACAAGTGATATTATGTGGTATGCATGACATTCACTACAAGTGATATTATGTGGTATGTATGACATTCGCTACAAGTGATATTATGTGGCATGCATGACATTCACTACGAGTGATATTATGTGGCATGCATGACATTCACTACAAGTGATATTATGTGGCATGCATGACATTCGCTACAAGTGATATTATAAGGTATGCATGACATTCGCTATGAGTGATATTATGTGGCACGCATGACATTCGCTACAAGTGATATTATAAGGTATGCATGACATTCACTACAAGTGATATTATGTGGCATGCATGACATTCACTACAAGTGATATTATGTGGCATTCATGAAATTCGCTGCAAGTGATATTATGTGGTATGGATGACATTCGCTACAAGTGATATTATGTGGCATGCATGACATTCGCTAGTAATGATATTATGTGGTATGCATGACAATCGCTACAAGTGATATTATGTGGTATGTATGACATTCACTGCGAGTGATATTACGTGATCTGTGTGACATTCAATGTGATATTATGTGGTATACATGACAGTCGCTACTAGTGATATTATGCGGTATGCATGACATTCGCTGTGAGTGATATTATGTGGCATGCATGATATTCGCTACGAGTGATATTATGTGGCATGCATGACATTCGCTACGAGTGATATTATGTGGTATGCGTGACAATCGCTGTGAATGATATTATGCGGTATGCATGACATTCACTGCAAGTGATATTACAAGGCATGCATAACATTCGCTGCGAGTGATATAAGGCATGCATGACATTCGCTACGAGTGATATTATGTGGCATGCATGACATTCGCTACGAGTGATATTATGTGGCACGCATGCATGGCATTCACTACAAGTGATATTACGTGGCATGCATGACATTCACTGCAAGTGATATTATGTGGTATGCATGACATTCACTACAAGTGATATTATGTGGTATGCATGACATTCACTACAAGTGATATTATGTTGTATGCGTGACATTCGCTACAAGTGATATTATGTGGCACGCATGACATTCGCTACAAGTGATATTATGTGGCACGCATGACATTCACTACAAGTGATATTCAATGTGATATTATGTGGTATGCATGACAGTCGCTACTAGTGATATTATGCGGTATGCATGACATTTGCTGTGAGTGATATTATGCGGTATGCATGACATTCGCTGTGAGTTTTATTATGTAGCATGCATGATATTCGCTACGAGTGATATTATGTAGCATGCATGACATTCACTACAAGTGATATTATGTGGCACGCATGACATTCACTACAAGTGATATGTGGCATACATGACATTCGCTACGAGTGATATTATGTGGCATGCATGACATTCACTACAAGTTATATATGTGGTACGCATGACTTTCCCTACAAGTGATATTATGTGGTACGCATGACATTCACAGCAAGTAATATTATGTGGCACGCATGACATTCACTGCAAGTGATATTATGTGGCATGCATGACATTCGCTACAAGTGATATTATGTGGCACGCATGACATTCGCTACAAGTGATATTATGTGGCACACATGACATTCACTACAAGTGATATTATGTGGCACGCATGACATTCGCTACTAGTGATATTATAAGGTATGCATGACATTCGCTACTAGTGATATTATAAGGTATGCATGACATTCGCTAGTAGTGATATTATGTGGTATGCATGACATTCGCTACAAGTGATATTATGTGGCATGCATGACATTCACTACGAGTGATATTATGTGGCATGCATGACATTCACTATAAGTGATATTATGTGGCATGCATGACATTCACTACAAGTGATATTATGTGGTACGCATGACATTCGCTACAAGTGATATTATGTGGTATGCATGACATTCACTACAAGTGATATTATGTGGTACGCATGACATTCACTACAAGTGATATTATGTGGCATGCATGACATTCACTACAAGTGATATTATGTGGCACGCATGACTTTCGCAACAAGTGATATTATGTGGCATTCATGAAATTCGCTGCAAGTGATATTATGTGGTTTGCATGACATTCACTACAAGTGATATTATGTGGCATGCATGACATTCGCTAGTAATGATATTATGTGGTATGCATGACAGTCGCTACTAGTGATATTATGCGGTATGCATGACATTCGCTGTGAGTGATATTATGTGGCATGCATGATATTCGCTACGAGTGATATTATGTGGCATTCATGAAATTCGCTGCAAGTGATATTATGTGGTTTGCATGACATTCACTACAAGTGATATTATGTGGCATGCATGACATTCGCTAGTAATGATATTATGTGGTATGCATGACAATCGCTACAAGTGATATTATGTGGTATGTATGACATTCACTGCGAGTGATATTACGTGATCTGTGTGACATTCAATGTGATATTATGTGGTATACATGACAGTCGCTACTAGTGATATTATGCGGTATGCATGACATTCGCTGTGAGTGATATTATGTGGCATGCATGATATTCGCTACGAGTGATATTATGTGGCATGCATGACATTCGCTACGAGTGATATTATGTGGTACGCATGACATTCACTATAAGTGATATTATGTGGCATGCATGACATTCGCTACAAGTGATATTATGTGGTATGCATGACATTCACTACAATTGATATTATGTGGTATGTATGACATTCGCTACAAGTGATATTATGTGGCATGCATGACATTCACTACGAGTGATATTATGTGGCATGCATGACATTCACTACAAGTGATATTATGTGGCATGCATGACATTCGCTACAAGTGATATTATAAGGTATGCATGACATTCGCTATGAGTGATATTATGTGGCACGCATGACATTCGCTACAAGTGATATTATAAGGTATGCATGACATTCACTACAAGTGATATTATGTGGCATGCATGACATTCACTACAAGTGATATTATGTGGCATTCATGAAATTCGCTGCAAGTGATATTATGTGGTATGGATGACATTCGCTACAAGTGATATTATGTGGCATGCATGACATTCGCTAGTAATGATATTATGTGGTATGCATGACAATCACTACAAGTGATATTATGTGGTATGTATGACATTCACTGCGAGTGATATTACGTGATCTGTGTGACATTCAATGTGATATTATGTTGTATGCATGACAGTCGCTACTAGTGATATTATGCGGTATGCATGACATTCGCTGTGAGTGGTATTATGTGGCATGCATGATATTCGCTACGAGTGATATTATGTGGCATGCATGACATTCGCTACGAGTGATATTATGTGGTATGCGTGACAATCGCTGTGAATGATATTATGCGGTATGCATGACATTCACTGCAAGTGATATTACAAGGCATGCATAACATTCGCTGCGAGTGATATAAGGCATGCATGACATTCGCTACGAGTGATATTATGTGGCATGCATGACATTCGCTACGAGTGATATTATGTGGCACGCATGCATGGCATTCACTACAAGTGATATTACGTGGCATGCATGACATTCACTACAAGTGATATTATGTGGTATGCATGACATTCACTACAAGTGATATTATGTGGTATGCATGACATTCACTACAAGTGATATTATGTTGTATGCGTGACATTTGCTGTGAGTGATATTATGCGGTATGCATGACATTCGCTGTGAGTTTTATTATGTAGCATGCATGATATTCGCTACGAGTGATATTATGTAGCATGCATGACATTCACTACAAGTGATATTATGTGGCACGCATGACATTCACTACAAGTGATATGTGGCATACATGACATTCGCTACGAGTGATATTATGTGGTATGCATGACATTCGCTACAAGTTATATATGTGGTACACATGACTTTCCCTACAAGTGATATTATGTGGTACGCATGACATTCACTGCAAGTGATATTATGTGGCACGCATGACATTCACTGCAAGTGATATTATGTGGCATGCATGACATTCGCTACAAGTGATATTATGTGGCACGCATGACATTCGCTACAAGTGATATTATGTGGCACGCATGACATTCACTACAAGTGATATTATGTGGCACGCATGACATTCGCTACCAGTGATATTATAAGGTATGCATGACATTCGCTACTAGTGATATTATAAGGTATGCATGACATTCGCTAGTAGTGATATTATGTGGTATGCATGACATTCGCTACAAGTGATATTATGTGGCATGCATGACATTCACTACGAGTGATATTATGTGGCATGCATGACATTCACTACGAGTGATATTATGTGACATGCATGACATTCACTACAAGTGATATTATGTGGTATGCATGACATTCGCTACAAGTGATATTATGTGGTATGCATGACATTCACTACAAGTGATATTATGTGGTACGCATGACATTCACTACAAGTGATATTATGTGGCACGCATGACATTCACTACAAGTGATATTATGTGGCACGCATGACTTTCGCAACAAGTGATATTATGTGGCATTCATGAAATTCGCTGCAAGTGATATTATGTGGTTTGCATGGCATTCACTACAAGTGATATTATGTGGCATGCATGACATTCGCTAGTAATGATATTATGTGGTATGCATGACAGTCGCTACTAGTGATATTATGCGGTATGCATGACATTTGCTGTGAGTGATATTATGTGGCATGCATGATATTCGCTACGAGTGATATTATGTGGCATGCATGACATTCGCTACGAGTGATATTATGTGGTATGCGTGACAATCGCTGTGAATGATATTATGCGGTATGCATGACATTCACTGCAAGTGATATTACAAGGCATGCATAACAATCGCTGCGAGTGATATTATAAGGCATGCATGACATTTGCTACGAGTGATATTATGTGGCATGCATGACATTCGCTACGAGTGATATTATGTGGCACGCATGCATGGCATTCACTACAAGTGATATTACGTGGCATGCATGACATTCACTACAAGTGATATTATGTGGTATGCATGACATTCACTACAAGTGATATTATGTGGTATGCATGACATTCACTACAAGTGATATTATGTGGTATGCGTGACATTTGCTGTGAGTGATATTATGCGGTATGCATGACATTCGCTGTGAGTTTTATTATGTAGCATGCATGACATTCGCTACAAGTGATATTATGTGGCACGCATGACATTCACTACAAGTGATATGTGGCATACATGACATTCGCTACAAGTGATATTATGTGGTATGCATGACATTCGCTACAAGTTATATATGTGGTACGCATGACATTCCCTACAAGTGATATTATGTGGTATGCATGACATTCACTGCAAGTGATATTATGTGGTAAGCATGGCATTCGCTACAAGTGATATTATGTGGCACGCATGACATTCACTACAAGTGATATGTGGCATACATGACATTCGCTACGAGCGATATTATGTGGTATGCATGACATTCGCTACAAGTTATATATGTGGTACGCATGACATTCCCTACAAGTGATATTATGTGGTACGCGTGACATTCACTGCAAGTGATATTATGTGGTATGCATGGCATTCGCTACAAGTGATATTATGTGGCATGCATGACATTCGCTACAAGTGATATTATAAGGCATGCATGACATTCGCTACAAGTGATATTATGTGGCATGCATGACATTCGCTACAAGTGATATTATGTGGCACGCATGACATTCACTACAAGTGATATTATGTGGCACGCATGACATTCGCTACTAGTGATATTATAAAGTATGCATGACATTCGCTACTAGTGATATTATAAAGTATGCATGACATTCGCTAGTAGTGATATTATGTGGTATGCATGACATTCGCTACAAGTGATATTATGTGGCATGCATGACATTCACTACGAGTGATATTATGTGGCATGCATGACATTCACTACAAGTGATATTATGTGGCATGCATGACATTCACTACAAGTGATATTATGTGGCATTCATGAAATTCGCTGCAAGTGATATTATGTGGCATGCATGACATTCGCTAGTAATGATATTATGTGGTATGCATGACATTCGCTACAAGTGATATTATGTGGTATGTATGACATTCGCTGTGAGTGATATTACGTGATCTGTGTGACATTCAATGTGATATTATGTGGTATGCATGACAGTCGCTACTAGTGATATTATGCAGTATGCATGACATTCGCTGTGAGTGATATTATGTGGCATGCATGATATTCACTACAAGTGATATGTGGCATACATGACATTCGCTACGAGTGATATTATGTGGTACGCATGACATTCCCTACAAGTGATATTATGTGGTACGCATGACATTCACTGCAAGTGATATTATGTGGTATGCATGGCATTCGCTACTAGTGATATTATAAAGTATGCATGACATTCGCTACAAGTGATATTATGTGGCACGCATGACATTCACTACAAGTGATATGTGGCATACATGATATTCGCTACAAGTGATATTATGTGGTATGCATGACATTCGCTACAAGTTATATATGTGGTTCGCATGACATTCCCTACAAGTGATATTATGTGGTATGCATGACATTCACTGCAAGTGATATTATGTGGTAAGCATGGCATTCGCTACAAGTGATATTATGTGGCACGCATGACATTCACTACAAGTGATATGTGGCATACATGACATTCGCTACGAGCGATATTATGTGGTATGCATGACATTCGCTACAAGTTATATATGTGGTACGCATGACATTCCCTACAAGTGATATTATGTGGTACGCGTGACATTCACTGCAAGTGATATTATGTGGTATGCATGGCATTCGCTACAAGTGATATTATGTGGCATGCATGACATTCGCTACAAGTGATATTATAAGGCATGCATGACATTCGCTACAAGTGATATTATGTGGCACGCATGACATTCGCTACAAGTGATATTATGTGGCACGCATGACATTCACTACAAGTGATATTATGTGGCACGCATGACATTCGCTACTAGTGATATTATAAAGTATGCATGACATTCGCTACTAGTGATATTATAAAGTATGCATGACATTCGCTAGTAGTGATATTATGTGGTATGCATGACATTCGCTACAAGTGATATTATGTGGCATGCATGACATTCACTACGAGTGATATTATGTGGCATGCATGACATTCACTACAAGTGATATTATGTGGCATGCATGACATTCACTACAAGTGATATTATGTGGCATTCATGAAATTCGCTGCAAGTGATATTATGTGGCATGCATGACATTCGCTAGTAATGATATTATGTGGTATGCATGACATTCGCTACAAGTGATATTATGTGGTATGTATGACATTCGCTGTGAGTGATATTACGTGATCTGTGTGACATTCAATGTGATATTATGTGGTATGCATGACAGTCGCTACTAGTGATATTATGCAGTATGCATGACATTCGCTGTGAGTGATATTATGTGGCATGCATGATATTCACTACAAGTGATATGTGGCATACATGACATTCGCTACGAGTGATATTATGTGGTACGCATGACATTCCCTACAAGTGATATTATGTGGTACGCATGACATTCACTGCAAGTGATATTATGTGGTATGCATGGCATTCGCTACTAGTGATATTATAAGGTATGCATGACATTCGCTAGTAGTGATATTATGTGGTATGTATGACATTCGCTACAAGTGATATTATGTGGCATGCATGACATTCACTACGAGTGATATTATGTGGCATGCATGACATTCACTACAAGTGATATTATGTGGCATGCATGACATTCGCTACTAGTGATATTATAAGGTATGCATGACATTCGCTAGTAGTGATATTATGTGGTATGTATGACATTCGCTACAAGTGATATTATGTGGCATGCATGACATTCACTACGAGTGATATTATGTGGCATGCATGACATTCACTACAAGTGATATTATGTGGCATGCATGACATTCGCTACGAGTGATAATATGTGGTACGCATGACATTCACTACAAGTGATATTATGTGGCATGCATGACATTCGCCACAAGTGATATTATGTGGTATGCATGACATTCACTACAATTGATATTATGTGGTATGTATGACATTCGCTACAAGTGATATTATGTGGCATGCATGACATTCACTACGAGTGATATTATGTGGCATGCATGACAGTCGCTACTAGTGATATTATGCAGTATGCATGACATTCGCTGTGAGTGATATTATGTGGCATGCATGATATTCACTACAAGTGATATGTGGCATACATGACATTCGCTACGAGTGATATTATGTGGTACGCATGACATTCCCTACAAGTGATATTATGTGGTACGCATGACATTCACTGCAAGTGATATTATGTGGTATGCATGGCATTCGCTACTAGTGATATTATAAGGTATGCATGACATTCGCTAGTAGTGATATTATGTGGTATGTATGACATTCACTACAAGTGATATTATGTGGCATGCATGACATTCGCTACTAGTGATATTATAAGGTATGCATGACATTCGCTAGTAGTGATATTATGTGGTATGTATGACATTCGCTACAAGTGATATTATGTGGCATGCATGACATTCACTACGAGTGATATTATGTGGCATGCATGACATTCACTACAAGTGATATTATGTGGCATGCATGACATTCGCTACGAGTGATAATATGTGGTACGCATGACATTCACTACAAGTGATATTATGTGGCATGCATGACATTCGCCACAAGTGATATTATGTGGTATGCATGACATTCACTACAATTGATATTATGTGGTATGTATGACATTCGCTACAAGTGATATTATGTGGCATGCATGACATTCACTACGAGTGATATTATGTGGCATGCATGACATTCACTACAAGTGATATTATGTGGCATGCATGACATTCGCTACAAGTGATATTATAAGGTATGCATGACATTCGCTATGAGTGATATTATGTGGCACGCATGACATTCGCTACAAGTGATATTATAAGGTATGCATGACATTCACTACAAGTGATATTATGTGGCATGCATGACATTCACTACGAGTGATATTATGTGGCATGCATGACATTCACTACAAGTGATATTATGTGGCATGCATGACATTCGCTACAAGTGATATTATAAGGTATGCATGACATTCGCTATGAGTGATATTATGTGGCACGCATGACATTCGCTACAAGTGATATTATAAGGTATGGATGACATTCGCTACAAGTGATATTATGTGGCATGCATGACATTCGCTAGTAATGATATTATGTGGTATGCATGACAATCGCTACAAGTGATATTATGTGGTATGTATGACATTCACTGCGAGTGATATTACGTGATCTGTGTGACATTCAATGTGATATTATGTTGTATGCATGACAGTCGCTACTAGTGATATTATGCGATAAGCATGACATTCGCTGTGAGTGATATTATGTGGCATGCATGATATTCGCTACGAGTGATATTATGTGGCATGCATGACATTCGCTACGAGTGATATTATGTGGTATGCGTGACAATCGCTGTGAATGATATTATGCGGTATGCATGACATTCACTGCAAGTGATATTACAAGGCATGCATAACATTCGCTGCGAGTGATATAAGGCATGCATGACATTTGCTACGAGTGATATTATGTGGCATGCATGACATTCGCTACGAGTGATATTATGTGGCACGCATGCATGGCATTCACTACAAGTGATATTACGTGGCATGCATGACATTCACTACAAGTGATATTATGTGGTATGCATGACATTCACTACAAGTGATATTATGTGGTATGCATGACATTCACTACAAGTGATATTATGTTGAATGCGTGACATTTGCTGTGAGTGATATTATGCGTTATGCATGACATTCGCTGTGAGTTTTATTATGTAGCATGCATGATATTCGCTACGAGTGATATTATGTAGCATGCATGACATTCACTACAAGTGATATTATGTGGCACGCATGACATTCACTACAAGTGATATGTGGCATACATTACATTCGCTACGAGTGATATTATGTGGTATGCATGACATTCACTACAAATGATATTATGTGGTACGCATGACATTCAATGCAAGTGATATTATGTGGCACGCATGACATTCACTGCAAGTGATATTATGTGGCATGCATGACATTCGCTACAAGTGATATTATGTGGCACGCATGACATTCGCTACAAGTGATATTATGTGGCACGCATGACATTCACTACAAGTGATATTATGTGGCACGCATGACATTCGCTACTAGTGATATTATAAGGTATGCATGACATTCGCTACTAGTGATAATATAAGGTATGCATGACATTCGCTAGTAGTGATATTATGTGGTATGCATGACATTCGCTACAAGTGATATTATGTGGCATGCATGACATTCACTACGAGTGATATTATGTGGCATGCATGACATTCACTACAAGTGATATTATGTGGCATGCATGACATTCACTACAAGTGATATTATGTGGTACGCATGACATTCGCTACAAGTGATATTATGTGGTATGCATGACATTCACTACAAGTGATATTATGTGGTACGCATGACATTCACTACAAGTGATATTATGTGGCACGCATGACATTCACTACAAGTGATATTATGTGGCACGCATGACTTTCGCAACAAGTGATATTATGTGGCATTCATGAAATTCGCTGCAAGTGATATTATGTGGTTTGCATGGCATTCACTACAAGTGATATTATGTGGCATGCATGACATTCGCTAGTAATGATATTATGTGGTATGCATGACAGTCGCTACTAGTGATATTATGCGGTATGCATGACATTCGCTGTGAGTGATATTATGTGGCATGCATGATATTCGCTATGAGTGATATTATGTGGCATGCAAGACATTCGCTACGAGTGATATTATGTGGTATGCGTGACAATCGCTGTGAGTGATATTATGCGGTATGCATGACATTCGCTACAAGTGATATTATGTGGCATGCATGACATTCACTACGAGGGATATTATGTGGCATGCATGACATTCACTACAAGTGATATTATGTGGCATGCATGACATTCACTACAAGTGATATTATGTGGTACGCATGACATTCTCTACAAGTGATATTATGTGGTATGCATGACATTCACTACAAGTGATATTATGTGGTACGCATGACATTCACTACAAGTGATATTATGTGGCACGCATGACATTCACTACAAGTGATATTATGTGGCACGCATGACTTTCGCAACAAGTGATATTATGTGGCATTCATGAAATTCGCTGCAAGTGATATTATGTGGTTTGCATGGCATTCACTACGAGTGATATTATGTGGCATGCATGACATTCGCTAGTAATGATATTATGTGGTATGCATGACAGTCGCTACTAGTGATATTATGCGGTATGCATGACATTCGCTGTGAGTGATATTATGTGGCATGCATGATATTCGGTACGAGTGATATTATGTGGCATGCAAGACATTCGCTACGAGTGATATTATGTGGTATGCGTGACAATCGCTGTGAATGATATTATGTGGCATGCATGACATTCGCTACGAGTGATATTATGTGGCATGCATGACATTCGCTACGAGTGATATTATGTGGCACGCATGCATGGCATTCACTACAAGTGATATTACGTGGCATGCATGACATTCACTACAAGTGATATTATGTGGTATGCATGACATTCACTACAAGTGATATTATGTGGTACGCATGACATTCACTACAAGTGTTATTATGTGGTATGCGTGACATTTGTTGTGAGTGATATTATGCGGTATGCATGACATTCGCTGTGAGTTTTATTATGTAGCATGCATGATATTCGCTACGAGTGATATTATGTAGCATGCATGACATTCGCTACAAGTGATATTATGTGGCACGCATGACATTCACTACAAGTGATATGTGGCATACATGACATTCACTACAAGTGATATTATGTGGTATGCATGACATTCGCTACAAGTTATATATGTGGTGCGCATGACATTCCCTACAAGTGATATTATGTGGTACGCATGACATTCACTGCAAGTGATATTATGTGGTAAGCTTGGCATTCGCTACAAGTGATATTATGTGGCACGCATGACATTCGCTACAAGTGATATTATAAGGCATGCATGACATTCGCTACAAGTGATATTATGTGGCACGCATGACATTCGCTACAAGTGATATTATGTGGCACGCATGACATTCACTACAAGTGATATTATGTGGCACGCATGACATTCGTTGCTAGTGATATTATAAAGTATGCATGACATTCGCTACTAGTGATATTATAAAGTATGCATGACATTCGCTAGTAGTGATATTATGTGGTATGCATGACATTCGCTACAAGTGATATTATGTGGCATGCATGACATTCACTACGAGTGATATTATGTGGCATGCATGACATTCACTACAAGTGATATTATGTGGCATGCATGACATTCACTACAAGTGATATTATGTGGCATTCATGAAATTCGCTGCAAGTGATATTATGTGGCATGCATGACATTCGCTAGTAATGATATTATGTGGTATGCATGACATTCGCTACAAGTGATATTATGTGGTATGTATGACATTCGCTGTGAGTGATATTACGTGATCTGTGTGACATTCAATGTGATATTATGTGGTATGCATGACAGTCGCTACTAGTGATATTATGCAGTATGCATGACATTAGCTGTGAGTGATATTATGTGGCATGCATGATATTCACTACAAGTGATATGTGGCATACATGACATTCGCTACGAGTGATATTATGTGGTACGCATGACATTCCCTACAAGTGATATTATGTGGTACGCATGACATTCACTGCAAGTGATATTATGTGGTATGCATGGCATTCGCTACTAGTGATATTATAAGGTATGCATGACATTCGCTAGTAGTGATATTATGTGGTATGTATGACATTCGCTACAAGTGATATTATGTGGCATGCATGACATTCACTACGAGTGATATTATGTGGCATGCATGACATTCACTACAAGTGATATTATGTGGCATGCATGACATTCGCTACTAGTGATATTATAAGGTATGCATGACATTCGCTAGTAGTGATATTATGTGGTATGTATGACATTCGCTAGTAATGATATTATGTGGTATGCATGACAGTCGCTACTAGTGATATTATGCGGTATGCATGACATTCGCTGTGAGTGATATTATGTGGCATGCATGATATTCGCTACGAGTGATATTATGTGGCATGCAAGACATTCGCTACGAGTGATATTATGTGGTATGCGTGACAATCGCTGTGAATGATATTATGCGGTATGCATGACATTCACTGCAAGTGATATTACAAGGCATGCATAACAATCGCTGCGAGTGATATTATAAGGCATGCATGACATTCGCTACGAGTGATATTATGTGGCATGCATGACATTCGCTACGAGTGATATTATGTGGCACGCATGCATGGCATTCACTACAAGTGATATTACGTGGCATGCATGACATTCACTACAAGTGATATTATGTGGTATGCATGACATTCACTACAAGTGATATTATGTGGTACGCATGACATTCACTACAAGTGATATTATGTGGTATGCGTGACATTTGCTGTGAGTGATATTATGCGGTATGCATGACATTCGCTGTGAGTTTTATTATGTAGCATGCATGATATTCGCTACGAGTGATATTATGTAGCATGCATGACATTCGCTACAAGTGATATTATGTGGCACGCATGACATTCACTACAAGTGATATGTGGCATACATGACATTCACTACAAGTGATATTATGTGGTATGCATGACATTCGCTACAAGTTATATATGTGGCACGCATGACATTCGCTGCTAGTGATATTATAAAGTATGCATGACATTCGCTACTAGTGATATTATAAAGTATGCATGACATTCGCTAGTAGTGATATTATGTGGTATGCATGACATTCGCTACAAGTGATATTATGTGGCATGCATGACATTCACTACGAGTGATATTATGTGGCATGCATGACATTCACTACAAGTGATATTATGTGGCATGCATGACATTCACTACAAGTGATATTATGTGGCATTCATGAAATTCGCTGCAAGTGATATTATGTGGCATGCATGACATTCGCTAGTAATGATATTATGTGGTATGCATGACATTCGCTACAAGTGATATTATGTGGTATGTATGACATTCGCTGTGAGTGATATTACGTGATCTGTGTGACATTCAATGTGATATTATGTGGTATGCATGACAGTCGCTACTAGTGATATTATGCAGTATGCATGACATTAGCTGTGAGTGATATTATGTGGCATGCATGATATTCACTACAAGTGATATGTGGCATACATGACATTCGCTACGAGTGATATTATGTGGTACGCATGACATTCCCTACAAGTGATATTATGTGGTACGCATGACATTCACTGCAAGTGATATTATGTGGTATGCATGGCATTCGCTACTAGTGATATTATAAGGTATGCATGACATTCGCTAGTAGTGATATTATGTGGTATGTATGACATTCGCTACAAGTGATATTATGTGGCATGCATGACATTCACTACGAGTGATATTATGTGGCATGCATGACATTCACTACAAGTGATATTATGTGGCATGCATGACATTCGCTACTAGTGATATTATAAGGTATGCATGACATTCGCTAGTAGTGATATTATGTGGTATGTATGACATTCGCTAGTAATGATATTATGTGGTATGCATGACAGTCGCTACTAGTGATATTATGCGGTATGCATGACATTCGCTGTGAGTGATATTATGTGGCATGCATGATATTCGCTACGAGTGATATTATGTGGCATGCAAGACATTCGCTACGAGTGATATTATGTGGTATGCGTGACAATCGCTGTGAATGATATTATGCGGTATGCATGACATTCACTGCAAGTGATATTACAAGGCATGCATAACAATCGCTGCGAGTGATATTATAAGGCATGCATGACATTCGCTACGAGTGATATTATGTGGCATGCATGACATTCGCTACGAGTGATATTATGTGGCACGCATGCATGGCATTCACTACAAGTGATATTACGTGGCATGCATGACATTCACTACAAGTGATATTATGTGGTATGCATGACATTCACTACAAGTGATATTATGTGGTACGCATGACATTCACTACAAGTGATATTATGTGGTATGCGTGACATTTGCTGTGAGTGATATTATGCGGTATGCATGACATTCGCTGTGAGTTTTATTATGTAGCATGCATGATATTCGCTACGAGTGATATTATGTAGCATGCATGACATTCGCTACAAGTGATATTATGTGGCACGCATGACATTCACTACAAGTGATATGTGGCATACATGACATTCACTACAAGTGATATTATGTGGTATGCATGACATTCGCTACAAGTTATATATGTGGTGCGCATGACATTCCCTACAAGTGATATTATGTGGTACGCATGACATTCACTGCAAGTGATATTATGTGGTAAGCTTGACATTCGCTACAAGTGATATTATGTGGCACGCATGACATTCGCTACAAGTGATATTATAAGGCATGCATGACATTCGCTACAAGTGATATTATGTGGCACGCATGACATTCGCTACAAGTGATATTATGTGGCACGCATGACATTCACTACAAGTGATATTATGTGGCACGCATGACATTCGCTGCTAGTGATATTATAAAGTATGCATGACATTCGCTACTAGTGATATTATAAAGTATGCATGACATTCGCTAGTAGTGATATTATGTGGTATGCATGACATTCGCTACAAGTGATATTATGTGGCATGCATGACATTCACTACGAGTGATATTATGTGGCATGCATGACATTCACTACAAGTGATATTATGTGGCATGCATGACATTCACTACAAGTGATATTATGTGGCATTCATGAAATTCACTGCAAGTGATATTATGTGGCATGCATGACATTCGCTAGTAATGATATTATGTGGTATGCATGACATTCGCTACAAGTGATATTATGTGGTATGTATGACATTCGCTGTGAGTGATATTATGTGATCTGTGTGACATTCAATGTGATATTATGTGGTATGCATGACAGTCGCTACTAGTGATATTATGCAGTATGCATGACATTAGCTGTGAGTGATATTATGTGGCATGCATGATATTCACTACAAGTGATATGTGGCATACATGACATTCGCTACGAGTGATATTATGTGGTACGCATGACATTCCCTACAAGTGATATTATGTGGTACGCATGACATTCACTGCAAGTGATATTATGTGGTATGCATGGCATTCGCTACTAGTGATATTATAAGGTATGCATGACATTCGCTAGTAGTGATATTATGTGGTATGTATGACATTCGCTACAAGTGATATTATGTGGCATGCATGACATTCACTACGAGTGATATTATGTGGCATGCATGACATTCATTACAAGTGATATTATGTGGCATGCATGACATTCGCTACTAGTGATATTATAAGGTATGCATGACATTCGCTAGTAGTGATATTATGTGGTATGTATGACATTCGCTACAAGTGATATTATGTGGCATGCATGACATTCACTACGAGTGATATTATGTGGCATGCATGACATTCACTACAAGTGATATTATGTGGCATGCATGACATTCGCTACGATTGATATTATGTGGTACGCATGACATTCACTACAAGTGATATTATGTGGCATGCATGACATTCGCTACAAGTGATATTATGTGGTATGCATGACATTCACTACAATTGATATTATGTGGTATGTATGACATTCGCTACAAGTGATATTATGTGGCATGCATGACATTCACTACGAGTGATATTATGTGGCATGCATGACATTCACTACAAGTGATATTATGTGGCATGCATGACATTCGCTACAAGTGATATTATAAGGTATGCATGACATTCGCTATGAGTGATATTATGTGGCACGCATGACATTCGCTACAAGTGATATTATAAGGTATGCATGACATTCACTACAAGTGATATTATGTGGCATGCATGACATTCACTACAATTGATATTATGTGGCATTCATGAAATTCGCTGCAAGTGATATTATGTGGTATGGATGACATTCGCTACCAGTGATATTATGTGGCATGCATGACATTCGCTAGTAATGATATTATGTGGTATGCATGACAATCGCTACAAGTGATATTATGTGGTATGTATGACATTCACTGCGAGTGATATTACGTGATCTGTGTGACATTCAATGTGATATTATGTTGTATGCATGACAGTCGCTACTAGTGATATTATGCGGTATGCATGACATTCGCTGTGAGTGATATTATGTGGCATGCATGATATTCGCTACGAGTGATATTATGTGGCATGCATGACATTCGCTACGAGTAATATTATGTGGTATGCGTGACAATCGCTGTGAATGATATTATGCGGTATGCATGACATTCACTGCAAGTGATATTACAAGGCATGCATAACATTCGCTGCGAGTGATATAAGGCATGCATGACATTTGCTACGAGTGATATTATGTGGCATGCATGACATTCGCTACGAGTGATATTATGTAGCATGCATGATATTCGCTACGAGTGATATTATGTAGCATGCATGAAATTCACTACAAGTGATATTATGTGGCACGCATGACATTCACTACAAGTGATATGTGGCATACATGACATTCGCTACGAGTGATATTATGTGGTATGCATGACATTCGCTACAAGTTATATATGTGGTACGCATGACTTTCACTACAAGTGATATTATGTGGTACGCATGACATTCAATGCAAGTGATATTATGTGGCACGCATGACATTCACTGCAAGTGATATTATGTGGCATGCATGACATTCGCTACAAGTGATATTATGTGGCACGCATGACATTCGCTACAAGTGATATTATGTGGCACGCATGACATTCACTACAAGTGATATTATGTGGCACGCATGACATTCGCTACTAGTGATATTATAAGGTATGCATGACATTCGCTACTAGTGATATTATAAGGTATGCATGACATTCGCTAGTAGTGATATTATGTGGTATGCATGACATTCGCTACAAGTGATATTATGTGGCATGCATGACATTCACTACGAGTGATATTATGTGGCATGCATGACATTCACTACAAGTGATATTATGTGGCATGCATGACATTCACTACAAGTGATATTATGTGGTACGCATGACATTCGCTACAAGTGATATTATGTGGTATGCATGACATTCACTACAAGTGATATTATGTGGTACGCATGACATTCACTACAAGTGATATTATGTGGCACGCATGACATTCACTACAAGTGATATTATGTGGCACGCATGACTTTCGCAACAAGTGATATTATGTGGCATTCATGAAATTCGCTGCAAGTGATATTATGTGGTATGCATGACAGTCGCTACTAGTGATATTATGCGGTATGCATGACATTCGCTGTGAGTGATATTATGTGGCATGCATGATATTCGCTACGAGTGATATTATGTGGCATGCATGACATTCGCTACGAGTGATATTATGTGGTATGCGTGACAATCGCTGTGAATGATATTATGCGGTATGCATGACATTCACTGCAAGTGATATTACAAGGCATGCATAACATTCGCTGCGAGTGATATAAGGCATGCATGACATTTGCTACGAGTGATATTATGTGGCATGCATGACATTCGCTACGAGTGATATTATGTAGCATGCATGATATTCGCTACGAGTGATATTATGTAGCATGCATGACATTCACTACAAGTGATATTATGTGGCACGCATGACATTCACTACAAGTGATATGTGGCATACATGACATTCGCTACGAGTGATATTATGTGGTATGCATGACATTCGCTACAAGTTATATATGTGGTACGCATGACTTTCACTACAAGTGATATTATGTGGTACGCATGACATTCAATGCAAGTGATATTATGTGGCACGCATGACATTCACTGCAAGTGATATTATGTGGCATGCATGACATTCGCTACAAGTGATATTATGTGGCACGCATGACATTCGCTACAAGTGATATTATGTGGCACGCATGACATTCACTACAAGTGATATTATGTGGCACGCATGACATTCGCTACTAGTGATATTATAAGGTATGCATGACATTCGCTACTAGTGATATTATAAGGTATGCATGACATTCGCTAGTAGTGATATTATGTGGTATGCATGACATTCGCTACAAGTGATATTATGTGGCATGCATGACATTCACTACGAGTGATATTATGTGGCATGCATGACATTAACTACAAGTGATATTATGTGGCATGCATGACATTCACTACAAGTGATATTATGTGGTACGCATGACATTCGCTACAAGTGATATTATGTGGTATGCATGACATTCACTACAAGTGATATTATGTGGTACGCATGACATTCACTACAAGTGATATTATGTGGCACGCATGACATTCACTACAAGTGATATTATGTGGCACGCATGACTTTCGCAACAAGTGATATTATGTGGCATTCATGAAATTCGCTGCAAGTGATATTATGTGGTATGCATGACAGTCGCTACTAGTGATATTATGCGGTATGCATGACATTCGCTGTGAGTGATATTATGTGGCATGCATGATATTCGCTACGAGTGATATTATGTGGCATGCAAGACATTCGCTACGAGTGATATTATGTGGTATGCGTGACAATCGCTGTGAATGATATTATGCGGTATGCATGACATTCACTGCAAGTGATATTACAAGGCATGCATAACAATCGCTGCGAGTGATATTATAAGGCATGCATGACATTCGCTACGAGTGATATTATGTGGCATGCATGACATTCGCTACGAGTGATATTATGTGGCACGCATGCATGGCATTCACTACAAGTGATATTACGTGGCATGCATGACATTCACTACAAGTGATATTATGTGGTATGCATGACATTCACTACAAGTGATATGTGGTATGCATGACATTCGCTACAAGTGATATTATGTGGCATGCATGACATTCGCTAGTAATGATATTATGTGGTATGCATGACAATCGCTACAAGTGATATTATGTGGTATGTATGACATTCACTGCGAGTGATATTACGTGATCTGTGTGACATTCAATGTGATATTATGTTGTATGCATGACAGTCGCTACTAGTGATATTATGCGGTATGCATGACATTCGCTGTGAGTGATATTATGTGGCATGCATGATATTCGCTACGAGTGATATTATGTGGCATGCATGACATTCGCTACGAGTGATATTATGTGGTATGCGTGACAATCGCTGTGAATGATATTATGCGGTATGCATGACATTCACTGCAAGTGATATTACAAGGCATGCATAACATTCGCTGCGAGTGATATAAGGCATGCATGACATTTGCTACGAGTGATATTATGTGGCATGCATGACATTCGCTACGAGTGATATTATGTAGCATGCATGATATTCGCTACGAGTGATATTATGTAGCATGCATGACATTCACTACAAGTGATATTATGTGGCACGCATGACATTCACTACAAGTGATATGTGGCATACATGACATTCGCTACGAGTGATATTATGTGGTATGCATGACATTCGCTACAAGTTATATATGTGGTACGCATGACTTTCACTACAAGTGATATTATGTGGTACGCATGACATTCAATGCAAGTGATATTATGTGGCACGCATGACATTCACTGCAAGTGATATTATGTGGCATGCATGACATTCGCTACAAGTGATATTATGTGGCACGCATGACATTCGCTACAAGTGATATTATGTGGCACGCATGACATTCACTACAAGTGATATTATGTGGCACGCATGACATTCGCTACTAGTGATATTATAAGGTATGCATGACATTCGCTACTAGTGATATTATAAGGTATGCATGACATTCGCTAGTAGTGATATTATGTGGTATGCATGACATTCGCTACAAGTGATATTATGTGGCATGCATGACATTCACTACGAGTGATATTATGTGGCATGCATGACATTCACTACAAGTGATATTATGTGGCATGCATGACATTCACTACAAGTGATATTATGTGGTACGCATGACATTCGCTACAAGTGATATTATGTGGTATGCATGACATTCACTACAAGTGATATTATGTGGTACGCATGACATTCACTACAAGTGATATTATGTGGCACGCATGACATTCACTACAAGTGATATTATGTGGCACGCATGACTTTCGCAACAAGTGATATTATGTGGCATTCATGACAGTCGCTACTAGTGATATTATGCGGTATGCATGACATTCGCTGTGAGTGATATTATGTGGCATGCATGATATTCGCTACGAGTGATATTATGTGGTATGCATGACAGTCGCTACTAGTGATATTATGCGGTATGCATGACATTCGCTGTGAGTGATATTATGTGGCATGCATGATATTCGCTACGAGTGATATTATGTGGTATGCATGACAGTCGCTACTAGTGATATTATGCGGTATGCATGACATTCGCTGTGAGTGATATTATGTGGCATGCATGATATTCGCTACGAGTGATATTATGTGGTATGCATGACAGTCGCTACTAGTGATATTATGCGGTATGCATGACATTCGCTGTGAGTGATATTATGTGGCATGCATGATATTCGCTACGAGTGATATTATGTGGTATGCATGACAGTCGCTACTAGTGATATTATGCGGTATGCATGACATTCGCTGCAAGTGATATTATGTGGTATGCATGACAGTCGCTACTAGTGATATTATGCGGTATGCATGACATTCGCTGTGAGTGATATTATGTGGCATGCATGATATTCGCTACGAGTGATATTATGTGGCATGCAAGACATTCGCTACGAGTGATATTATGTGGTATGCGTGACAATCGCTGTGAATGATATTATGCGGTATGCATGACATTCACTGCAAGTGATATTACAAGGCATGCATAACAATCGCTGCGAGTGATATTATAAGGCATGCATGACATTCGCTACGAGTGATATTATGTGGCATGCATGACATTCGCTACGAGTGATATTATGTGGCACGCATGCATGGCATTCACTACAAGTGATATTACGTGGCATGCATGACATTCACTACAAGTGATATTATGTGGTATGCATGACATTCACTACAAGTGATATGTGGTATGCATGACATTCACTACAAGTGATATTATGTGGTATGCGTGACATTTGCTGTGAGTGATATTATGCGGTATGCATGACATTCGCTGTGAGTTTTATTATGTAGCATGCATGATATTCGCTACGAGTGATATTATGTAGCATGCATGACATTCGCTACAAGTGATATTATGTGGCACGCATGACATTCACTACAAGTGATATGTGGCATACATGACATTCGCTACAAGTGATATTATGTGGTATGCATGACATTCGCTACAAGTTATATATGTGGTGCGCATGACATTCCCTACAAGTGATATTATGTGGTACGCATGACATTCACTGCAAGTGATATTATGTGGTAAGCATGGCATTCGCTACAAGTGATATTATGTGGCACGCATGACATTCACTACAAGTGATATGTGGCATACATGACATTCGCTACGAGTGATATTATGTGGTATGCATGACATTCGCTACAAGTTATATATGTGGTACGCATGACATTCCCTACAAGTGATATTATGTGGTACGCGTGACATTCACTGCAAGTGATATTATGTGGTATACATGGCATTCGCTACAAGTGATATTATGTGGCATGCATGACATTCGCAACAAGTGATATTATAAGGCATGCATGACATTCGCTACAAGTGATATTATGTGGCACGCATGACATTCGCTACAAGTGATATTATGTGGCACGCATGACATTCACTACAAGTGATATTATGTGGCACGCATGACATTCGCTACTAGTGATATTATAAGGTATGCATGACATTCGCTACTAGTGATATTATAAGGTATGCATGACATTCGCTAGTAGTGATATTATGTGGTATGCATGACATTCGCTACAAGTGATATTATGTGGCATGCATGACATTCACTACGAGTGATATTATGTGGCATGCATGACATTCACTACAAGTGATATTATGTGGCATGCATGACATTCACTACAAGTGATATTATGTGGCATTCATGAAATTCGCTGCAAGTGATATTATGTGGCATGCATGACATTCGCTAGTAATGATATTATGTGGTATGCATGACATTCGCTACAAGTGATATTATGTGGTATGTATGACATTCGCTGTGAGTGATATTACGTGATCTGTGTGACATTCAATGTGATATTATGTGGTATGCATGACAGTCGCTACTAGTGATATTATGCAGTATGCATGACATTCGCTGTGAGTGATATTATGTGGCATGCATGATATTCGCTACGAGTGATATTATGTGGCATGCATGACATTTGCTACGAGTGATATTATGTGGTATGCGTGACATTCACTACGAGTGATATTATGTGGCATGCATGACATTCACTACAAGTGATATTATGTGGCGTGCATGACATTCGCTACGAGTGATATTATGTGGTACGCATGACATTCACTACAAGTGATATTATGTGGCACGCATGACATTCGCTACTAGTGATATTATGTGGCACGCATGACATTCACTACAAGTAATATTATGTGGCATGCATGACATTCACTACAAGTGATATTATGTGGCATTCATGAAATTCGCTGCAAGTGATATTATGTGGTATGGATGACATTCGCTACAAGTGATATTATGTGGCATGCATGACATTCGCTAGTAATGATATTATGTGGTATGCATGACAGTCGCTACTAGTGATATTATGCGGTATGCATGACATTCGCGGTGAGTGATATTATGTGGCATGCATGATATTCGCTACGAGTGATATTATGTGGCATGCATGACATTCGCTACGAGTGATATTATGTGGTATGCGTGACAATCGCTGTGAATGATATTATGTGGTATGCATGACATTCACTGCAAGTGATATTGCAAGGCATGCATAACATTCGCTGCGAGTGATATTATGTGGCATGCATGATATTCGCTACGAGTGATATTATGTGGCACGCATGACATTCACTACAAGTGATATGTGGCATACATGACATTCGCTACGAGTGATATTATGTGGTATGCATGACATTCGCTGTGAGTTTTATTATGTAGCATGCATGATATTCGCTACGAGTGATATTATGTAGCATGCATGACATTCGCTACAAGTGATATTATGTGGCATGCATGACATTCACTACAAGTGATATGTGGCATACATGACATTCGCTACGAGTGATATTATGTGGTATGCATGACATTCGCTACAAGTTATATATGTGGTACGCATGACATTCCCTACATGTGATATTATGTGGTACGCATGACATTCACTGCAAGTGATATTATGTGGTATGCATGGCATTCGCTACAAGTGATATTATAATGTATGCATGACATTCGCTACTAGTGATATTATAAGGTATGCATGACATTCGCTAGTAGTGATATTATGTGGTATGCATGACATTCGCTACAAGTGATATTATGTGCCATGCATGACATTCACTACGAGTGATATTATGTGGCATGCATGACATTCACTACAAGTGATATTATGTGGCATGCATGACATTCGCTACGAGTGATATTATGTGTTACGCATGACATTCACTACAAGTGATATTATGTGGCATGCATGACATTCACTACAAGTGATATTATGTGGCATTCATGAAATTCACTACAAGTGATATTATGTGGTGTGCATGACATTCGCTATGAGTGATATTATGTGGCACGCATGACATTCGCTACAAGTGATATTATAAGGTATGCATGACATTCACTACAAGTGATATTATGTGGCATGCATGACATTCACTACAAGTGATATTATGTGGTATGCATGACATTCGCTATGAGTGATATTATGTGGCACGCATGACATTCGCTACAAGTGATATTATAAGGTATGCATGACATTCACTACAAGTGATATTATGTGGCATGCATGACATTCACTACAAGTGATATTATGTGGCATTCATGAAATTCGCTGCAAGTGATATTATGTGGTATGGATGACATTCGCTACAAGTGATATTATGTGGCATGCATGACATTCACTAGTAATGATATTATGTGGTATGCATGACATTCGCTACAAGTGATATTATGTGGTATGCATGACAGTCGCTACTAGTGATATTATGCGGTATGCATGACATTCGCTGTGAGTGATATTATGTGGCATGCATGATATTCGCTACGAGTGATATAATGTGGCATGCATGACATTCGCTACGAGTGATATTATGTGGTATGCGTGACAATCGCTGTGAATGATATTATGCGGTATGCATGACATTCACTGCAAGTGATATTACAAGGCATGCATAACATTCGCTGCTAGTGATATTATAAGGCATGCATGACATTCGCTACGAGTCATATTATGTGGCATGCATGACATTCGCTACAAGTGATATTATAAGGCATGCATGACATTCGCTACAAGTGATATTATGTGGCACGCATGACATTCGCTACAAGTGATATTATGTGGCACGCATGACATTCACTACAAGTGATATTATGTGGCACGCATGACATTCGCTACTAGTGATATTATAAGGTATGCATGACATTCGCTACTAGTGATATTATAAGGTATGCATGACATTCGCTAGTAGTGATAATATGTGGTATGCATGACATTCACTACAAGTGATATTATGTGGCATGCATGACATTCACTACAAGTGATATTATGTGGTATGCATGACATTCGCTATGAGTGATATTATGTGGCACGCATGACATTCGCTACAAGTGATATTATAAGGTATGCATGACATTCACTACAAGTGATATTATGTGGCATGCATGACATTCACTACAAGTGATATTATGTGGCATTCATGAAATTCGCTGCAAGTGATATTATGTGGTATGGATGACATTCGCTACAAGTGATATTATGTGGCATGCATGACATTCACTAGTAATGATATTATGTGGTATGCATGACATTCGCTACAAGTGATATTATGTGGTATGCATGACAGTCGCTACTAGTGATATTATGCGGTATGCATGACATTCGCTGTGAGTGATATTATGTGGCATGCATGATATTCGCTACGAGTGATATAATGTGGCATGCATGACATTCGCTACGAGTGATATTATGTGGTATGCGTGACAATCGCTGTGAATGATATTATGCGGTATGCATGACATTCACTGCAAGTGATATTACAAGGCATGCATAACATTCGCTGCTAGTGATATTATAAGGCATGCATGACATTCGCTACGAGTCATATTATGTGGCATGCATGACATTCGCTACAAGTGATATTATAAGGCATGCATGACATTCGCTACAAGTGATATTATGTGGCACGCATGACATTCGCTACAAGTGATATTATGTGGCACGCATGACATTCACTACAAGTGATATTATGTGGCACGCATGACATTCGCTACTAGTGATATTATAAGGTATGTATGACATTCGCTACTAGTGATATTATAAGGTATGCATGACATTCGCTAGTAGTGATATTATGTGGTATGCATGACATTCGCTACAAGTGATATTATGTGGCATGCATGACATTCACTACGATTGATATTATGTGGCATGCATGACATTCACTACAAGTGATATTATGTGGCATGCATGACATTCACTACAAGTGATATTATGTGGCATTCATGAAATTCGCTGCAAGTGATATTATGTGGCATACATGACATTCGCTAGTAATGATATTATGTGGTATGCATGACATTCGCTACAAGTGATATTATGTGGTATGTATGACATTCGCTGTGAGTGATATTACGTGATCTGTGTGACATTCAATGTGATATTATGTGGTATGCATGACAGTCGCTACTAGTGATATTATGCAGTATGCATGACATTCGCTGTGAGTGATATTATGTGGCATGCATGATATTCGCTACGAGTGATATTATGTGGCATGCATGACATTCGCTACGAGTGATATTATGTGGTATGCGTGACATTCACTACGAGTGATATTATATGGCATGCATGACATTCACTACAAGTGATATTATGTGGCGTGCATGACATTCGCTACGAGTGATATTATGTGGTACGCATGACATTCACTACAAGTGATATTATGTGACACGCATGACATTCGCTACTAGTGATAATATGTGGCACGCATGACATTCACTACAAGTGATATTATGTGGCATTCATGCAATTCGCTGCAAGTGATATTATGTGGTATGGATGACATTCGCTACAAGTGATATTATGTGGCATGCATGACATTCGCTAGTAATGATATTATGTGGTATGCATGACAGTCGCTACTAGTGATATTATGCGGTATGCATGACATTCGCGGTGAGTGATATTATGTGGCATGCATGATATTCGCTACGAGTGATATTATGTGGCATGCATGACATTCGCTACGAGTGATATTATGTGGTATGCGTGACAATCACTGTGAATGATATTATGCGGTATGCATGACATTCACTGCAAGTGATATTCAAGGCATGCATAACATTCGCTGCGAGTGATATTATAAGGCATGCATGACATTCGCTACGAGTGATATTATGTGGCATGCATGACATTCGCTATGAGTGATATTATGTGGCACGCATGCATGGCATTCACTACAAGTGATATTACGTGGCATGCATGACATTCACTACAAGTGATATTATGTGGTATGCATGACATTCACTACAAGTGATATTATGTGGTATGCATGACATTCACTACAAGTGATATTATGTGGTATGCGTGACATTTGCTGTGAGTGATATTATGCGGTATGCATGACATTCGCTGTGAGTTTTATTATGTAGCATGCATGATATTCGCTACGAGTGATATTATGTAGCATGCATGACATTCGCTACAAGTGATATTATGTGGCACGCATGACATTCACTACAAGTGATATGTGGTATACATGACATTCGCTACGAGTGATATTATGTGGTATGCATGACATTCGCTACAAGTTATATATGTGGTACGCATGACATTCCCTACATGTGATATTATGTGGTACGCATGACATTCACTGCAAGTGATATTATGTGGTATGCATGGCATTCGCTACAAGTGATATTATAATGTATGCATGACATTCGCTACTAGTGATATTATAAGGTATGCATGACATTCGCTAGTAGTGATATTATGTGGTATGCATGACATTCGCTATAAGTGATATTATGTGGCATGCATGACATTCACTACGAGTGATATTATGTGGCATGCATGACATTCACTACAAGTGATATTATGTGGCATGCATGACATTCGCTACGAGTGATATTATGTGGTACGCATGACATTCACTACAAGTGATATTATGTGGCATGCATGACATTCACTACAAGTGATATTATGTGGCATTCATGAAATTCACTACAAGTGATATTATGTGGTATGCATGACATTCGCTATGAGAGATATTATGTGGCACGCATGACATTCGCTACAAGTGATATTATAAGGTATGCATGACATTCACTACAAGTGATATTATGTGGCATGCATGACATTCACTACAAGTGATATTATGTGGTATGCATGACATTCGCTATGAGTGATATTATGTGGCACGCATGACATTCGCTACAAGTGATATTATAAGGTATGCATGACATTCACTACAAGTGATATTATGTGGCATGCATGACATTCACTACAAGTGATATTATGTGGCATTCATGAAATTTGCTGCAAGTGATATTATGTGGTATGGATGACATTCGCTACAAGTGATATTATGTGGCATGCATGACATTCACTAGTAATGATATTATGTGGTATGCATGACATTCGCTACAAGTGATATTATGTGGTATGCATGACAGTCGCTACTAGTGATATTATGCGGTATGCATGACATTCGCTGTGAGTGATATTATGTGGCATGCATGATATTCGCTACGAGTGATATTATGTGGCATGCATGACATTCGCTACGAGTGATATTATGTGGTATGCGTGACAATCGCTGTGAATGATATTATGCGGTATGTATGACATTCACTGCAAGTGATATTACAAGGCAAGCATAACATTCGCTGCTAGTGATATTATAAGGCATGCATGACATTCGCTACGAGTCATATTATGTGGCATGCATGATATTCGCTACGAGTGATATTATGTGGCACGCATGCATGACATTCACTACAAGTGATATTACGTGGCATGCATGACATTCACTGCAAATGATATTATGTGGCATGCATAACATTCGCTACAAGTGATATTATGTGGCACGCATGACATTCACTACAAGTGATATTATGTGGCACGCATGACATTCGCTAGTAGTGATATTATGTGGTATGCATGACATTCGCTACAAGTGATATTATGTGGCATGCATGACATTCGCTACAAGTGATATTATGTGGCACGCATGACATTCGCTACAAGTGATATTATGTGGCACGCATGACATTCACTACAAGTGATATTATGTGGCACGCATGACATTCGCTACTAGTGATATTATAAGGTATGCATGACATTCGCTACTAGTGATATTATAAGGTATGCATGACATTCGCTAGTAGTGATATTATGTGGTATGCATGACATTCGCTACAAGTGATATTATGTGGCATGCATGACATTCACTACGAGTGATATTATGTGGCATGCATGACATTCACTACAAGTGATATTATGTGGCATGCATGACATTCACTACAAGTGATATTATGTGGCATTCATGAAATTCGCTGCAAGTGATATTATGTGGCATGCATGACATTCGCTAGTAATGATATTATGTGGTATGCATGACATTCGCTACAAGTGATATTATGTGGTATGTATGACATTCGGTGTGAGTGATATTACGTGATCTGTGTGACATTCAATGTGATATTATGTGGTATGCATGACAGTCGCTACTAGTGATATTATGCAGTATGCATGACATTCGCTGTGAGTGATATTATGTGGCATGCATGATATTCGCTACGAGTGATATTATGTGGCATGCATGACATTCGCTACGAGTGATATTATGTGGTATGCGTGACATTCACTACGAGTGATATTATGTGGCATGCATGACATTCACTACAAGTGATATTATGTGACTTGCATGACATTCGCTACGAGTGATATTATGTGGTACGCATGACATTCACTACAAGTGATATTATGTGGCACGCATGACATTCGCTACTAGTGATATTAAGTGGCACGCATGACATTCACTACAAGTGATATTATGTGGCATGCATGACATTCACTACAAGTGATATTATGTGGCATTCATGAAATTCGCTGCAAGTGATATTATGTGGTATGGATGACATTCGCTACAAGTGATAGTATGTGGCATGCATGACATTCGCTAGTAATGATATTATGTGGTATGCATGACAGTCGCTACTAGTGATATTATGCGGTATGCATGACATTCGCGGTGAGTGATATTATGTGGCATGCATGATATTCGCTACGAGTGATATTATGTGGCATGCATGACATTCGCTACGAGTGATATTATGTGGTATGCGTGACAATCGCTGTGAATGATATTATGCGGTATGCATGACATTCACTGCAAGTGATATTACAAGGCATGCATAACATTCGCTGCGAGTGATATTATAAGGCATGCATGACATTCGCTACGAGTGATATTATGTGGCATGCATGACATTCGCTACGAGTGATATTATGTGGCACGCATGCATGGCATTCACTACAAGTGATATTACGTGGCATGCATGACATTCACTACAAGTGATATTATGTGGTATGCATGACATTCACTACAAGTGATATTATGTGGTATGCATGACATTCACTACAAGTGATATTATGTGGTATGCGTGACATTTGCTGTGAGTGATATTATGCGGTATGCATGACATTCGCTGTGAGTTTTATTATGTAGCATGCATGATATTCGCTACGAGTGATATTATGTAGCATGCATGACATTCGCTACAAGTGATATTATGTGGCACGCATGACATTCACTACAAGTGATATGTGGCATACATGACATTCGCTACGAGTGATATTATGTGGTATGCATGACATTCGCTACAAGTTATATATGTGGTACGCATGACATTCCCTACATGTGATATTATGTGGTACGCATGACATTCACTGCAAGTGATATTATGTGGTATGCATGGCATTCGCTACAAGTGATATTATAATGTATGCATGACATTCGCTACTAGTGATATTATAAGGTATGCATGACATTCGCTAGTAGTGATATTATGTGGTATGCATGACATTCGCTACAAGTGATATTATGTGGCATGCATGGCATTCACTACGAGTGATATTATGTGGCATGCATGACATTCACTACAAGTGATATTATGTGGCATGCATGACATTCGCTACGAGTGATATTATGTGGTACGCATGACATTCACTACAAGTGATATTATGTGGCATGCATGACATTCACTACAAGTGATATTATGTGGCATTCATGAAATTCACTACAAGTGATATTATGTGGTATGCATGACATTCGCTATGAGTGATATTATGTGGCACGCATGACATTCGCTACAAGTGATATTATAAGGTATGCATGACATTCACTACAAGTGATATTATGTGGCATGCATGACATTCACTACAAGTGATATTATGTGGTATGCATGACATTCGCTATGAGTGATATTATGTGGCACGCATGACATTCGCTACAAGTGATATTATAAGGTATGCATGACATTCACTACAAGTGATATTATGTGGCATGCATGACATTCACTACAAGTGATATTATGTGGCATTCATGAAATTCGCTGCAAGTGATATTATGTGGTATGGATGACATTCGCTACAAGTGATATTATGTGGCATGCATGACATTCACTAGTAATGATATTATGTGGTATGCATGACATTCGCTACAAGTGATATTATGTGGTATGCATGACAGTCGCTACTAGTGATATTATGCGGTATGCATGACATTCGCTGTGAGTGATATTATGTGGCATGCATGATATTCGCTACGAGTGATATTATGTGGCATGCATGACATTCGCTACGAGTGATATTATGTGGTATGCGTGACAATCGCTGTGAATGATATTATGCGGTATGCATGACATTCACTGCAAGTGATATTACAAGGCATGCATAACATTCGCTGCTAGTGATATTATAAGGCATGCATGACATTCGCTACGAGTCATATTATGTGGCATGCATGATATTCGCTACGAGTGATATTATGTGGCACGCATGCATGACATTCACTACAAGTGATATTACGTGGCATGCATGACATTCACTGCAAATGATATTATGTGGCATGCATAACATTCGCTACAAGTGATATTATGTGGCACGCATGACATTCACTACAAGTGATATTATGTGGCACGCATGACATTCGCTAGTAGTGATATTATGTGGTATGCATGACATTCGCTACAAGTGATATTATGTGGCATGCATGACATTCGCTACAAGTGATATTATGTGGCACGCATGACATTCGCTACAAGTGATATTATGTGGCACGCATGACATTCACTACAAGTGATATTATGTGGCACGCATGACATTCGCTACTAGTGATATTATAAGGTATGCATGACATTCGCTACTATTGATATTATAAGGTATGCATGACATTCGCTAGTAGTGATATTATGTGGTATGCATGACATTCGCTACAAGTGATATTATGTGGCATGCATGACATTCACTACGAGTGATATTATGTGGCATGCATGACATTCACTACAAGTGATATTATGTGGCATGCATGACATTCACTACAAGTGATATTATGTGGCATTCATGAAATTCGCTGCAAGTGATATTATGTGGCATGCATGACATTCGCTAGTAATGATATTATGTGGTATGCATGACATTCGCTACAAGTGATATTATGTGGTATGTATGACATTCGCTGTGAGTGATATTACGTGATCTGTGTGACATTCAATGTGATATTATGTGGTATGCATGACAGTCGCTACTAGTGATATTATGCAGTATGCATGACATTCGCTGTGAGTGATATTATGTGGCATGCATGATATTCGCTACGAGTGATATTATGTGGCATGCATGACATTCGCTACGAGTGATATTATGTGGTATGCGTGACATTCACTACGAGTGATATTATGTGGCATGCATGACATTCACTACAAGTGATATTATGTGACGTGCATGACATTCGCTACGAGTGATATTATGTGGTACGCATGACATTCACTACAAGTGATATTATGTGGCACGCATGACATTCGCTACTAGTGATATTAAGTGGCACGCATGACATTCACTACAAGTGATATTATGTGGCATGCATGACATTCACTACAAGTGATATTATGTGGCATTCATGAAATTCGCTGCAAGTGATATTATGTGGTATGGATGACATTCGCTACAAGTGATAGTATGTGGCATGCATGACATTCGCTAGTAATGATATTATGTGGTATGCATGACAGTCGCTACTAGTGATATTATGCGGTATGCATGACATTCGCGGTGAGTGATATTATGTGGCATGCATGATATTCGCTACGAGTGATATTATGTGGCATGCATGACATTCGCTACGAGTGATATTATGTGGTATGCGTGACAATCGCTGTGAATGATATTATGCGGTATGCATGACATTCACTGCAAGTGATATTACAAGGCATGCATAACATTCGCTGCGAGTGATATTATAAGGCATGCATGACATTCGCTACGAGTGATATTATGTGGCATGCATGACATTCGCTACGAGTGATATTATGTGGCACGCATGCATGGCATTCACTACAAGTGATATTACGTGGCATGCATGACATTCACTACAAGTGATATTATGTGGTATGCATGACATTCACTACAAGTGATATTATGTGGTATGCATGACATTCACTACAAGTGATATTATGTGGTATGCGTGACATTTGCTGTGAGTGATATTATGCGGTATGCATGACATTCGCTGTGAGTTTTATTATGTAGCATGCATGATATTCGCTATGAGTGATATTATGTAGCATGCATGACATTCGCTACAAGTGATATTATGTGGCACGCATGACATTCACTACAAGTGATATGTGGCATACATGACATTCGCTACGAGTGATATTATGTGGTATGCATGACATTCGCTACAAGTTATATATGTGGTACGCATGACATTCCCTACATGTGATATTATGTGGTACGCATGACATTCACTGCAAGTGATATTATGTGGTATGCATGGCATTCGCTACAAGTGATATTATAATGTATGCATGACATTCGCTACTAGTGATATTATAAGGTATGCATGACATTCGCTAGTAGTGATATTATGTGGTATGCATGACATTCGCTACAAGTGATATTATGTGGCATGCATGACATTCACTACGAGTGATATTATGTGGCATGCATGACATTCACTACAAGTGATATTATGTGGCATGCATGACATTCGCTACGAGTGATATTATGTGGTACGCATGACATTCACTACAAGTGATATTATGTGGCATGCATGACATTCACTACAAGTGATATTATGTGGCATTCATGAAATTCACTACAAGTGATATTATGTGGTATGCATGACATTCGCTGTGAGTGATATTATGTGGCACGCATGACATTCGCTACAAGTGATATTATAAGGTATGCATGACATTCACTACAAGTGATATTATGTGGCATGCATGACATTCACTACAAGTGATATTATGTGGTATGCATGACATTCGCTATGAGTGATATTATGTGGCACGCATGACATTCGCTACAAGTGATATTATAAGGTATGCATGACATTCACTACAAGTGATATTATGTGGCATGCATGACATTCACTACAAGTGATATTATGTGGCATTCATGAAATTCGCTGCAAGTGATATTATGTGGTATGGATGACATTCGCTACAAGTGATATTATGTGGCATGCATGACATTCACTAGTAATGATATTATGTGGTATGCATGACATTCGCTACAAGTGATATTATGTGGTATGCATGACAGTCGCTACTAGTGATATTATGCGGTATGCATGCCATTCGCTGTGAGTGATATTATGTGGCATGCATGATATTCGCTACGAGTGATATTATGTGGCATGCATGACATTCGCTACGAGTGATATTATGTGGTATGCGTGACAATCGCTGTGAATGATATTATGCGGTATGCATGACATTCACTGCAAGTGATATTACAAGGCAAGCATAACATTCGCTGCTAGTGATATTATAAGGCATGCATGACATTCGCTACGAGTCATATTATGTGGCATGCATGATATTCGCTACGAGTGATATTATGTGGCACGCATGCATGACATTCACTACAAGTGATATTACGTGGCATGCATGACATTCACTGCAAATGATATTATGTGGCATGCATAACATTCGCTACAAGTGATATTATGTGGCACGCATGACATTCACTACAAGTGATATTATGTGGCACGCATGACATTCGCTAGTAGTGATATTATGTGGTATGCATGACATTCGCTACAAGTGATATTATGTGGCATGCATGACATTCGCTACAAGTGATATTATGTGGCACGCATGACATTCGCTACAAGTGATATTATGTGGCACGCATGACATTCACTACAAGTGATATTATGTGGCACGCATGACATTCGCTACTAGTGATATTATAAGGTATGCATGACATTCGCTACTAGTGATATTATAAGGTATGCATGACATTCGCTAGTAGTGATATTATGTGGTATGCATGACATTCGCTACAAGTGATATTATGTGGCATGCATGACATTCACTACGAGTGATATTATGTGGCATGCATGACATTCACTACAAGTGATATTATGTGGCATGCATGACATTCACTACAAGTGATATTATGTGGCATTCATGAAATTCGCTGCAAGTGATATTATGTGGCATGCATGACATTCGCTAGTAATGATATTATGTGGTATGCATGACATTCGCTACAAGTGATATTATGTGGTATGTATGACATTCGCTGTGAGTGATATTACGTGATCTGTGTGACATTCAATGTGATATTATGTGGTATGCATGACAGTCGCTACTAGTGATATTATGCAGTATGCATGACATTCGCTGTGAGTGATATTATGTGGCATGCATGATATTCGCTACGAGTGATATTATGTGGCATGCATGACATTCGCTACGAGTGATATTATGTGGTATGCGTGACATTCACTACGAGTGATATTATGTGGCATGCATGACATTCACTACAAGTGATATTATGTGACGTGCATGACATTCGCTACGAGTGATATTATGTGGTACGCATGACATTCACTACAAGTGATATTATGTGGCACGCATGACATTCGCTACTAGTGATATTAAGTGGCACGCATGACATTCACTACAAGTGATATTATGTGGCATGCATGACATTCACTACAAGTGATATTATGTGGCATTCATGAAATTCGCTGCAAGTGATATTATGTGGTATGGATGACATTCGCTACAAGTGATAGTATGTGGCATGCATGACATTCGCTAGTAATGATATTATGTGGTATGCACGACAGTCGCTACTAGTGATATTATGCGGTATGCATGACATTCGCGGTGAGTGATATTATGTGGCATGCATGATATTCGCTACGAGTGATATTATGTGGCATGCATGACATTCGCTACGAGTGATATTATGTGGTATGCGTGACAATCGCTGTGAATGATATTATGCGGTATGCATGACATTCACTGCAAGTGATATTACAAGGCATGCATAACATTCGCTGCGAGTGATATTATAAGGCATGCATGACATTCGCTACGAGTGATATTATGTGGCATGCATGACATTCGCTACGAGTGATATTATGTGGCACGCATGCATGGCATTCACTACAAGTGATATTACGTGGCATGCATGACATTCACTACAAGTGATATTATGTGGTATGCATGACATTCACTACAAGTGATATTATGTGGTATGCATGACATTCACTACAAGTGATATTATGTGGTATGCGTGACATTTGCTGTGAGTGATTTTATGCGGTATGCATGACATTCGCTGTGAGTTTTATTATGTAGCATGCATGATATTCGCTACGAGTGATATTATGTAGCATGCATGACATTCGCTACAAGTGATATTATGTGGCACGCATGACATTCACTACAAGTGATATGTGGCATACATGACATTCGCTACGAGTGATATTATGTGGTATGCATGACATTCGCTACAAGTTATATATGTGGTACGCATGACATTCCCTACATGTGATATTATGTGGTACGCATGACATTCACTGCAAGTGATATTATGTGGTATGCATGGCATTCGCTACAAGTGATATTATAATGTATGCATGACATTCGCTACTAGTGATATTATAAGGTATGCATGACATTCGCTAGTAGTGATATTATGTGGTATGCATGACATTCGCTACAAGTGATATTATGTGGCATGCATGACATTCACTACGAGTGATATTATGTGGCATGCATGACATTCACTACAAGTGATAATATGTGGCATGCATGACATTCGCTACGAGTGATATTATGTGGTACGCATGACATTCACTACAAGTGATATTATGTGGCATGCATGACATTCACTACAAGTGATATTATGTGGCATTCATGAAATTCACTACAAGTGATATTATGTGGTATGCATGACATTCGCTATGAGTGATATTATGTGGCACGCATGACATTCGCTACAAGTGATATTATAAGGTATGCATGACATTCACTACAAGTGATATTATGTGGCATGCATGACATTCACTACAAGTGATATTATGTGGTATGCATGACATTCGCTATGAGTGATATTATGTGGCACGCATGACATTCGCTACAAGTGATATTATAAGGTATGCATGACCTTCACTACAAGTGATATTATGTGGCATGCATGACATTCACTACAAGTGATATTATGTGGCATTCATGAAATTCGCTGCAAGTGATATTATGTGGTATGGATGACATTCGCTACAAGTGATATTATGTGGCATGCATGACATTCACTAGTAATGATATTATGTGGTATGCATGACATTCGCTACAAGTGATATTATGTGGTATGCATGACAGTCGCTACTAGTGATATTATGCGGTATGCATGACATTCGCTGTGAGTGATATTATGTGGCATGCATGATATTCGCTACGAGTGATATTATGTGGCATGCATGACATTCGCTACGAGTGATATTATGTGGTATGCGTGACAATCGCTGTGAATGATATTATGCGGTATGCATGACATTCACTGCAAGTGATATTACAAGGCATGCATAACATTCGCTGCTAATGATATTATAAGGCATGCATGACATTCGCTACGAGTCATATTATGTGGCATGCATGATATTCGCTACGAGTGATATTATGTGGCACGCATGCATGACATTCACTACAAGTGATATTACGTGGCATGCATGACATTCACTGCAAATGATATTATGTGGCATGCATAACATTCGCTACAAGTGATATTATGTGGCACGCATGACATTCACTACAAGTGATATTATGTGGCACGCATGACATTCGCTAGTAGTGATATTATGTGGTATGCATGACATTCGCTACAAGTGATATTATGTGGCATGCATGACATTCGCTACAAGTGATATTATGTGGCACGCATGACATTCGCTACAAGTGATATTATGTGGCACGCATGACATTCACTACAAGTGATATTATGTGGCACGCATGACATTCGCTACTAGTGATATTATAAGGTATGCATGACATTCACTACTAGTGATATTATAAGGTATGCATGACATTCGCTAGTAGTGATATTATGTGGTATGCATGACATTCGCTACAAGTGATATTATGTGGCATGCATGACATTCACTACGAGTGATATTATGTGGCATGCATGACATTCACTACAAGTGATATTATGTGGCATGCATGACATTCACTACAAGTGATATTATGTGGCATTCATGAAATTCGCTGCAAGTGATATTATGTTGCATGCATGACATTCGCTAGTAATGATATTATGTGGTATGCATGACATTCGCTACAAGTGATATTATGTGGTATGTATGACATTCGCTGTGAGTGATATTACGTGATCTGTGTGACATTCAATGTGATATTATGTGGTATGCATGACAGTCGCTACTAGTGATATTATGCAGTATGCATGACATTCGCTGTGAGTGATATTATGTGGCATGCATGATATTCGCTACGAGTGATATTATGTGGCATGCATGACATTCGCTACGAGTGATATTATGTGGTATGCGTGACATTCACTACGAGTGATATTATGTGGCATGCATGACATTCACTACAAGTGATATTATGTGACGTGCATGACATTCGCTACGAGTGATATTATGTGGTACGCATGACATTCACTACAAGTGATATTATGTGGCACGCATGACATTCGCTACTAGTGATATTAAGTGGCACGCATGACATTCACTACAAGTGATATTATGTGGCATGCATGACATTCACTACAAGTGATATTATGTGGCATTCATGAAATTCGCTGCAAGTGATATTATGTGGTATGGATGACATTCGCTACAAGTGATAGTATGTGGCATGCATGACATTCGCTAGTAATGATATTATGTGGTATGCATGACAGTCGCTACTAGTGATATTATGCTGTGTGCATGACATTCGCGGTGAGTGATATTATGTGGCATGCATGATATTCGCTACGAGTGATATTATGTGGCATGCATGACATTCGCTACGAGTGATATTATGTGGTATGCGTGACAATCGCTGTGAATGATATTATGCGGTATGCATGACATTCACTGCAAGTGATATTACAAGGCATGCATAACATTCGCTGCGAGTGATATTATAAGGCATGCATGACATTCGCTACGAGTGATATTATGTGGCATGCATGACATTCGCTACGAGTGATATTATGTGGCACGCATGCATGGCATTCACTACAAGTGATATTACGTGGCATGCATGACATTCACTACAAGTGATATTATGTGACGTGCATGACATTCGCTACGAGTGATATTATGTGGTACGCATGACATTCACTACAAGTGATATTATGTGGCACGCATGACATTCGCTACTAGTGATATTAAGTGGCACGCATGACATTCACTACAAGTGATATTATGTGGCATGCATGACATTCACTACAAGTGATATTATGTGGCATTCATGAAATTCGCTGCAAGTGATATTATGTGGTATGGATGACATTCGCTACAAGTGATAGTATGTGGCATGCATGACATTCGCTAGTAATGATATTATGTGGTATGCATGACAGTCGCTACTAGTGATATTATGCGGTATGCATGACATTCGCGGTGAGTGATATTATGTGGCATGCATGATATTCGCTACGAGTGATATTATGTGGCATGCATGACATTCGCTACGAGTGATATTATGTGGTATGCGTGACAATCGCTGTGAATGATATTATGCGGTATGCATGACATTCACTGCAAGTGATATTACAAGGCATGCATAACATTCGCTGCGAGTGATATTATAAGGCATGCATGACATTCGCTACGAGTGATATTATGTGGCATGCATGACATTCGCTACGAGTGATATTATGTGGCACGCATGCATGGCATTCACTACAAGTGATATTACGTGGCATGCATGACATTCACTACAAGTGATATTATGTGGTATGCATGACATTCACTACATGTGATATTATGTGGTACGCATGACATTCACTGCAAGTGATATTATGTGGTATGCATGGCATTCGCTACAAGTGATATTATAATGTATGCATGACATTCGCTACTAGTGATATTATAAGGTATGCATGACATTCGCTAGTAGTGATATTATGTGGTATGCATGACATTCGCTACAAGTGATATTATGTGGCATGCATGACATTCACTACGAGTGATATTATGTGGCATGCATGACATTCACTACAAGTGATATTATGTGGCATGCATGACATTCGCTACGAGTGATATTATGTGGTACGCATGACATTCACTACAAGTGATATTATGTGGCATGCATGACATTCACTACAAGTGATATTATGTGGCATTCATGAAATTCACTACAAGTGATATTATGTGGTATGCATGACATTCGCTATGAGTGATATTATGTGGCACGCATGACATTCGCTACAAGTGATATTATAAGGTATGCATGACATTCACTACAAGTGATATTATGTGGCATGCATGACATTCACTACAAGTGATATTATGTGGTATGCATGACATTCGCTATGAGTGATATTATGTGGCACGCATGACATTCGCTACAAGTGATATTATAAGGTATGCATGACATTCACTACAAGTGATATTATGTGGCATGCATGACATTCACTACAAGTGATATTATGTGGCATTCATGAAATTCGCTGCAAGTGATATTATGTGGTATGGATGACATTCGCTACAAGTGATATTATGTGGCATGCATGACATTCACTAGTAATGATATTATGTGGTATGCATGACATTCGCTACAAGTGATATTATGTGGTATGCATGACAGTCGCTACTAGTGATATTATGCGGTATGCATGACATTCGCTGTGAGTGATATTATGTGGCATGCATGATATTCGCTACGAGTGATATTATGTGGCATGCATGACATTCGCTACGAGTGATATTATGTGGTATGCGTGACAATCGCTGTGAATGATATTATGCGGTATGCATGACATTCACTGCAAGTGATATTACAAGGCATGCATAACATTCGCTGCTAATGATATTATATGGCATGCATGACATTCGCTACGAGTCATATTATGTGGCATGCATGATATTCGCTACGAGTGATATTATGTGGCACGCATGCATGACATTCACTACAAGTGATATTACGTGGCATGCATGACATTCACTGCAAATGATATTATGTGGCATGCATAACATTCGCTACAAGTGATATTATGTGGCACGCATGACATTCACTACAAGTGATATTATGTGGCACGCATGACATTCGCTAGTAGTGATATTATGTGGTATGCATGACATTCGCTACAAGTGATATTATGTGGCATGCATGACATTCGCTACAAGTGATATTATGTGGCACGCATGACATTCGCTACAAGTGATATTATGTGGCACGCATGACATTCACTACAAGTGATATTATGTGGCACGCATGACATTCGCTACTAGTGATATTATAAGGTATGCATGACATTCGCTACTAGTGATATTATAAGGTATGCATGACATTCGCTAGTAGTGATATTATGTGGTATGCATGACATTCGCTACAAGTGATATTATGTGGCATGCATGACATTCACTACGAGTGATATTATGTGGCATGCATGACATTCACTACAAGTGATATTATGTGGCATGCATGACATTCACTACAAGTGATATTATGTGGCATTCATGAAATTCGCTGCAAGTGATATTATGTTGCATGCATGACATTCGCTAGTAATGATATTATGTGGTATGCATGACATTCGCTACAAGTGATATTATGTGGTATGTATGACATTCGTTGTGAGTGATATTACGTGATCTGTGTGACATTCAATGTGATATTATGTGGTATGCATGACAGTCGCTACTAGTGATATTATGCAGTATGCATGACATTCGCTGTGAGTGATATTATGTGGCATGCATGATATTCGCTACGAGTGATATTATGTGGCATGCATGACATTCGCTACGAGTGATATTATGTGGTATGCGTGACATTCACTACGAGTGATATTATGTGGCATGCATGACATTCACTACAAGTGATATTATGTGACGTGCATGACATTCGCTACGAGTGATATTATGTGGTACGCATGACATTCACTACAAGTGATATTATGTGGCACGCATGACATTCGCTACTAGTGATATTAAGTGGCACGCATGACATTCACTACAAGTGATATTATGTGGCATGCATGACATTCACTACAAGTGATATTATGTGGCATTCATGAAATTCGCTGCAAGTGATATTATGTGGTATGGATGACATTCGCTACAAGTGATAGTATGTGGCATGCATGACATTCGCTAGTAATGATATTATGTGGTATGCATGACAGTCGCTACTAGTGATATTATGCGGTATGCATGACATTCGCGGTGAGTGATATTATGTGGCATGCATGATATTCGCTACGAGTGATATTATGTGGCATGCATGACATTCGCTACGAGTGATATTATGTGGTATGCGTGACAATCGCTGTGAATGATATTATGCGGTATGCATGACATTCACTGCAAGTGATATTACAAGGCATGCATAACATTCGCTGCGAGTGATATTATAAGGCATGCATGACATTCGCTACGAGTGATATTATGTGGCATGCATGACATTCGCTACGAGTGATATTATGTGGCACGCATGCATGGCATTCACTACAAGTGATATTACGTGGCATGCATGACATTCACTACAAGTGATATTATGTGGTATGCATGACATTCACTACAAGTGATATTATGTGGTATGCATGACATTCACTACAAGTGATATTATGTGGTATGCGTGACATTTGCTGTGAGTGATATTATGCGGTATGCATGACATTCGCTGTGAGTTTTATTATGTAGCATGCATGATATTCGCTACGAGTGATATTATGTAGCATGCATGACATTCGCTACAAGTGATATTATGTGGCACGCATGACATTCACTACAAGTGATATGTGGCATACATGACATTCGCTACGAGTGATATTATGTGGTATGCATGACACTCGCTACAAGTTATATATGTGGTACGCATGACATTCCCTACAAGTGATATTATGCGGTACGCATGACATTCACTGCAAGTGATATTATGTGGTATGCATGGCATTCGCTACAAGTGATATTATAAGGTATGCATGACATTCGCTACTAGTGATATTATAAGGTATGCATGACATTCGCTAGTAGTGATATTATGTGGTATGCATGACATTCGCTACAAGTGATATTATGTGGCATGCATGACATTCACTACGAGTGATAATATGTGGCATGCATGACATTCACTACAAGTGATATTATGTGGCATGCATGACATTCGCTAGGAGTGATATTATGTGGTACGCATGACATTCACTACAAGTGATATTATGTGGCATGCATGACATTCACTACAAGTGATATTATGTGGCATTCATGAAATTCACTACAAGTGATATTATGTGGTATGCATGACATTCACTGTGAGTGATATTATGTGTCACGCATGACATTCGCTACAAGTGATATTATAAGGTATGCATGACATTCACTACAAGTGATATTATGTGGCATGCATGACATTCACTACAAGTGATATTATGTGGTATGCATGACATTCGCTATGAGTGATATTATGTGGCACGCATGACATTCGCTACAAGTGATATTATAAGGTATGCATGACATTCACTACAAGTGATATTATGTGGCATGCATGACATTCGCTGCAAGTGATATTATGTGGTATGGATGACATTCGCTACAAGTGATATTATGTGGCATGCATGACATTCACTAGTAATGATATTATGTGGTATGCATGACATTCGCTACAAGTGATATTATGTGGTATGCATGACAGTCGCTACTAGTGATATTATGCGGTATGCATGACATTCGCTGCAAGTGATATTACAAGGCATGCATAACATTCGCGGTGAGTGATATTATGTGGCATGCATGATATTCGCTACGAGTGATATTATGTGGCATGCATGACATTCGCTACGAGTGATATTATGTGGTATGCGTGACAATCGCTGTGAATGATATTATGCGGTATGCATGACATTCACTGCAAGTGATATTACAAGGCATGCATAACATTCGCTGCGAGTGATATTATAAGGCATGCATGACATTCGCTACGAGTGATATTATGTGGCATGCATGATATTCGCTACGAGTGATATTACGTGGCACGCATGCATGGCATTCACTACAAGTGATATTACGTGGCATGCATGACATTCACTACAAGTGATATTATGTGGTATGCATGACATTCACTACAAGTGATATTATGTGGTATGCATGACATTCACTACAAGTGATATTATGTGGTATGCGTGACATTTGCTGTGAGTGATATTATGCGGTATGCATGACATTCGCTGTGAGTTTTATTATGTAGCATGCATGATATTCGCTACGAGTGATATTATGTAGCATGCATGACATTCGCTACAAGTGATATTATGTGGCACGCATGACATTCACTACAAGTGATATGTGGCATACATGACATTCGCTACGAGTGATATTATGTGGTATGCATGACATTCGCTACAAGTTATATATGTGGTACGCATGACATTCCCTACAAGTGATATTATGCGGTACGCATGACATTCACTGCAAGTGATATTATGTGGTATGCATGGCATTCGCTACAAGTGATATTATAAGGTATGCATGACATTCGCTACTAGTGATATTATAAGGTATGCATGACATTCGCTAGTAGTGATATTATGTGGTATGCATGACATTCGCTACAAGTGATATTATGTGGCATGCATGACATTCACTACGAGTGATAATATGTGGCATGCATGACATTCACTACAAGTGATATTATGTGGCATGCATGACATTCGCTAGGAGTGATATTATGTGGTACGCATGACATTCACTACAAGTGATATTATGTGGCATGCATGACATTCACTACAAGTGATATTATGTGGCATTCATGAAATTCACTACAAGTGATATTATGTGGTATGCATGACATTCGCTATGAGTGATATTATGTGGCACGCATGACATTCGCTACAAGTGATATTATAAGGTATGCATGACATTCACTACAAGTGATATTATGTGGCATGCATGACATTCACTACAAGTGATATTATGTGGCATTCATGAAATTCGCTGCAAGTGATATTATGTGGTATGGATGACATTCGCTACAAGTGATATTATGTGGCATGCATGACATTCACTAGTAATGATATTATGTGGTATGCATGACATTCGCTACAAGTGATATTATGTGGTATGCATGACAGTCGCTACTAGTGATATTATGCGGTATGCATGACATTCGCTGTGAGTGATATTATGTGGCATGCATGATATTCGCTACGAGTGATATTATGTGGCATGCATGACATTCGCTACGAGTGATATTATGTGGTATGCGTGACAATCGCTGTGAATGATATTATGCGGTATGCATGACATTCACTGCAAGTGATATTACAAGGCATGCATAACATTCGCTGCGAGTGATATTATAAGGCATGCATGACATTCGCTACGAGTCATATTATGTGGCATGCATGACATTCGCTACGAGTGATATTATGTGGCATGCATGCATGACATTCACTACAAGTGATATTACGTGGCATGCATGACATTCACTGCAAGTGATATTATGTGGCATGCATAACATTCGCTACAAGTGATATTATGTGGCACGCATGACATTCACTACAAGTGATATTATGTGGCACGCATGACATTCGCTAGTAGTGATATTATGTGGTATGCATGACATTCGCTACGAGTGATATTATGTGGCACGCATGACATTCGCTACAAGTGATATTATGTGGCACGCATGACATTCACTACAAGTGATATTATGTGGCACGCATGACATTCGCTACTAGTGATATTATAAGGTATGCATGACATTCGCTACTAGTGATATTATAAGGTATGCATGACATTCGCTAGTAGTGATATTATGTGGTATGCATGACATTCGCTACAAGTGATATTATGTGGCATGCATGACATTCACTACGAGTGATATTATGTGGCATGCATGACATTCACTACAAGTGATATTATGTGGCATGCATGACATTCACTACAAGTGATATTATGTGGCATTCATGAAATTCGCTGCAAGTGATATTATGTTGCATGCATGACATTCGCTAGTAATGATATTATGTGGTATGCATGACATTCGCTACAAGTGATATTATGTGGTATGTATGACATTCGCTGTGAGTGATATTACGTGATCTGTGTGACATTCAATGTGATATTATGTGGTATGCATGACAGTCGCTACTAGTGATATTATGCAGTATGCATGACATTCGCTGTGAGTGATATTATGTGGCATGCATGATATTCGCTACGAGTGATATTATGTGGCATGTATGACATTCGCTACGAGTGATATTATGTGGTATGCGTGACATTCACTACGAGTGATATTATGTGGCATGCATGACATTCACTACAAGTGATATTATGTGACGTGCATGACATTCGCTACGAGTGATATTATGTGGTACGCATGACATTCACTACAAGTGATATTATGTGGCACGCATGACATTCGCTACTAGTGATATTAAGTGGCACGCATGACATTCACTACAAGTGATATAATGTGGCATGCATGACATTCACTACAAGTGATATTATGTGGCATTCATGAAATTCGCTGCAAGTGATATTATGTGGTATGGATGACATTCGCTACAAGTGATAGTATGTGGCATGCATGACATTCGCTAGTAATGATATTATGTGGTATGCATGACAGTCGCTACTAGTGATATTATGCGGTATGCATGACATTCGCGGTGAGTGATATTATGTGGCATGCATGATATTCGCTACGAGTGATATTATGTGGCATGCATGACATTCGCTACGAGTGATATTATGTGGTATGCGTGACAATCGCTGTGAATGATATTATGCGGTATGCATGACATTCACTGCAAGTGATATTACAAGGCATGCATAACATTCGCTGCGAGTGATATTATAAGGCATGCATGACATTCGCTACGAGTGATATTATGTGGCATGCATGACATTCGCTACGAGTGATATTATGTGGCACGCATGCATGGCATTCACTACAAGTGATATTACGTGGCATGCATGACATTCACTACAAGTGATATTATGTGGTATGCATGACATTCACTACAAGTGATATTATGTGGTATGCATGACATTCACTACAAGTGATATTATGTGGTATGCGTGACATTTGCTGTGAGTGATATTATGCGGTATGCATGACATTCGCTGTGAGTTTTATTATGTAGCATGCATGATATTCGCTACGAGTGATATTATGTAGCATGCATGACATTCGCTACAAGTGATATTATGTGGCACGCATGACATTCACTACAAGTGATATGTGGCATACATGACATTCGCTACGAGTGATATTATGTGGTATGCATGACATTCGCTACAAGTTATATATGTGGTACGCATGACATTCCCTACAAGTGATATTATGCGGTACGCATGACATTCACTGCAAGTGATATTATGTGGTATGCCAGGCATTCGCTACAAGTGATATTATAAGGTATGCATGACATTCGCTACTAGTGATATTATAAGGTATGCATGACATTCGCTAGTAGTGATATTATGTGGTATGCATGACATTCGCTACAAGTGATATTATGTGGCATGCATGACATTCACTACGAGTGATAATATGTGGCATGCATGACATTCACTACAAGTGATATTATGTGGCATGCATGACATTCGCTAGGAGTGATATTATGTGGTACGCATGACATTCACTACAAGTGATATTATGTGGCATGCATGACATTCACTACAAGTGATATTATGTGGCATTCATGAAATTCACTACAAGTGATATTATGTGGTATGCATGACATTCGCTATGAGTGATATTATGTGTCACGCATGACATTCGCTACAAGTGATATTATAAGGTATGCATGACATTCATTACAAGTGATATTATGTGGCATGCATGACATTCACTACAAGTGATATTATGTGGTATGCATGACATTCGCTATGAGTGATATTATGTGGCACGCATGACATTCGCTACAAGTGATATTATAAGGTATGCATGACATTCACTACAAGTGATATTATGTGGCATGCATGACATTCACTACAAGTGATATTATGTGGCATTCATGAAATTCGCTGCAAGTGATATTATGTGGTATGGATGACATTCGCTACGAGTGATATTATGTGGCATGCATGACATTCGCTACGAGTGATATTATGTGGTATGCGTGACAATCGCTGTGAATGATATTATGCGGTATGCATGACATTCACTGCAAGTGATATTACAAGGCATGCATAACATTCGCTGCGAGTGATATTATAAGGCATGCATGACATTCGCTACGAGTCATATTATGTGGCATGCATGACATTCGCTACGAGTGATATTATGTGGCATGCATGCATGACATTCACTACAAGTGATATTACGTGGCATGCATGACATTCACTGCAAGTGATATTATGTGGCATGCATAACATTCGCTACAAGTGATATTATGTGGCACGCATGACATTCACTACAAGTGATATTATGTGGCACGCATGACATTCGCTAGTAGTGATATTATGTGGTATGCATGACATTCGCTACAAGTGATATTATGTGGCATGCATGACATTCACTACGAGTGATATTATGTGGCATGCATGACATACACTACAAGTGATATTATGTGGCATGCATGACATTCGCTACGAGTGATATTATGTGGTATGCGTGACAATCGCTGTGAATGATATTATGCGGTATGCATGACATTCACTGCAAGTGATATTACAAGGCATGCATAACATTCGCTGCGAGTGATATTATAAGGCATGCATGACATTCGCTATGAGTGATATTATGTGGCATGCATGACATTCGCTACGAGTGATATTATGTGGCACGCATGCATGGCATTCACTACAAGTGATATTACGTGGCATGCATGACATTCACTACAAGTGATATTATGTGGTATGCATGACATTCACTACAAGTGATATTATGTGGTATGCATGACATTCACTACAAGTGATATTATGTGGTATGCGTGACATTTGCTGTGAGTGATATTATGCGGTATGCATGACATTCGCTGTGAGTTTTATTATGTAGCATGCATGATATTCGCTACGAGTGATATTATGTAGCATGCATGACATTCGCTACAAGTGATATTATGTGGCACGCATGACATTCACTACAAGTGATATGTGGCATACATGACATTCGCTGCGAGTGATATTATGTGGTATGCATGACATTCGCTACAAGTTATATATGTGGTACGCATGACATTCCCTACAAGTGATATTATGCGGTACGCATGACATTCACTGCAAGTGATATTATGTGGTATGCATGGCATTCGCTACAAGTGATATTATAAGGTATGCATGACATTCGCTACTAGTGATATTATAAGGTATGCATGACATTCGCTAGTCGTGATATTATGTGGTATGCATGACATTCGCTACAAGTGATATTATGTGGCATGCATGACATTCACTACGAGTGATAATATGTGGCATGCATGACATTCACTACAAGTGATATTATGTGGCATGCATGACATTCGCTAGGAGTGATATTATGTGGTACGCATGACATTCACTACAAGTGATATTATGTGGCATGCATGACATTCACTACAAGTGATATTATGTGGCATTCATGAAATTCACTACAAGTGATATTATGTGGTATGCATGACATTCGCTATGAGTGATATTATGTGTCACGCATGACATTCGCTACAAGTGATATTATAAGGTATGCATGACATTCACTACAAGTGATATTATGTGGCATGCATGACATTCACTACAAGTGATATTATGTGGTATGCATGACATTCGCTATGAGTGATATTATGTGGCACGCATGACATTCGCTACAAGTGATATTATAAGGTATGCATGACATTCACTACAAGTGATATTATGTGGCATGCATGACATTCACTACAAGTGATATTATGTGGCATTCATGAAATTCGCTGCAAGTGATATTATGTGGTATGGATGACATTCGCTACAAGTTATATTATGTGGCATGCATGACATTCACTAGTAATGATATTATGTGGTATGCATGACATTCGCTACAAGTGATATTATGTGGTATGCATGACAGTCGCTACTAGTGATATTATGCGGTATGCATGACATTCGCTGTGAGTGATATTATGTGGCATGCATGATATTCGCTACGAGTGATATTATGTGGCATGCATGACATTCGCTACGAGTGATATTATGTGGTATGCGTGACAATCGCTGTGAATGATATTATGCGGTATGCATGACATTCACTGCAAGTGATATTACAAGGCATGCATAACATTCGCTGCGAGTGATATTATAAGGCATGCATGACATTCGCTACGAGTCATATTATGTGGCATGCATGACATTCGCTACGAGTGATATTATGTGGCATGCATGCATGACATTCACTACAAGTGATATTACGTGGCATGCATGACATTCACTGCAAGTGATATTATGTGGCATGCATAACATTCGCTACAAGTGATATTATGTGGCACGCATGACATTCACTACAAGTGATATTATGTTGCACGCATGACATTCGCTAGTAGTGATATTATGTGGTATGCATGACATTCGCTACAAGTGATATTATGTGGCATGCATGACATTCACTACGAGTGATATTATGTGGCATGCATGACATACACTACAAGTGATATTATGTGGCATGCATGACATTCGCTACGAGTGATATTATGTGGCACGCATGCATGGCATTCACTACAAGTGATATTACGTGGCATGCATGACATTCACTACAAGTGATATTATGTGGTATGCATGACATTCACTACAAGTGATATTATGTGGTATGCATGACATTCACTACAAGTGATATTATGTGGTATGCGTGACATTTGCTGTGAGTGATATTATGCGGTATGCATGACATTCGCTGTGAGTTTTATTATGTAGCATGCATGATATTCGCTACGAGTGATATTATGTAGCATGCATGACATTCGCTACAAGTGATATTATGTGGCACGCATGACATTCACTACAAGTGATATGTGGCATACATGACATTCGCTACGAGTGATATTATGTGGTATGCATGACATTCGCTACAAGTTATATATGTGGTACGCATGACATTCCCTACAAGTGATATTATGTGGTACGCATGACATTCACTGCAAGTGATATTATGTGGTATGCATGGTATTCGCTACAAGTGATATTATAAGGTATGCTTGACATTCGCTACTAGTGATATTATAAGGTATGCATGACATTCGCTAGTAGTGATATTATGTGGTATGCATGACATTCGCTACAAGTGATATTATGTGGCATGCATGACATTCACTACGAGTGATATTATGTGGCATGCATGACATTCACTACAAGTGATATTATGTGGTATGCATGACATTCGCTGGTAGTGATATTATGTGGTATGCATGACATTCGCTACAAGTGATATTATGTGGCATGCATGACATTCACTACGAGTGATATTATGTGGCATGCATGACATTCATTACATGTGATATTATGTGGCATGCATGACATTCGCTACGAGTGATATTATGTGGTACACATGACATTCACTACAAGTGATATTATGTGGCACGCATGACATTCGCTAGTAGTGATATTATGTGGTATACATGATATTCGCTACAAGTGATATTATATGGCATGCATGACATTCGCTACAAGTGATATTATATGGCATGCATGACATTCACTACAAGTGATATTATGTGGCATACATGACATTCGCTACAAGTGATATTATGTGGCATGCATGACATTCGCTAGTAATGATATTATGTGGTATGCATGACAGTCGCTACTAGTGATATTATGCGGTATGCATGACATTCGCTACGAGTGATATTATGTGGTATGCGTGACAATCGCTGTGAATGATATTATGCGGTATGCATGACATTCACTGCAAGTGATATTACAAGGCATGCATAACATTCGCTGCGAGTGATATTATAAGGCATGCATGACATTCGCTACGAGTCATATTATGTGGCATGCATGACATTCGCTACGAGTGATATTATGTGGCATGCATGCATGACATTCACTACAAGTGATATTACGTGGCATGCATGACATTCACTGCAAGTGATATTATGTGGCATGCATAACATTCGCTACAAGTGATATTATGTGGCACGCATGACATTCACTACAAGTGATATTATGTTGCACGCATGACATTCGCTAGTAGTGATATTATGTGGTATGCATGACATTCGCTACAAGTGATATTATGTGGCATGCATGACATTCACTTCGAGTGATATTATGTGGCATGCATGACATACACTACAAGTGATATTATGTGGCATGCATGACATTCGCTACGAGTGATATTATGTGGCACGCATGCATGGCATTCACTACAAGTGATATTACGTGGCATGCATGACATTCACTACAAGTGATATTATGTGGTATGCATGACATTCACTACAAGTGATATTATGTGGTATGCATGACATTCACTACAAGTGATATTATGTGGTATGCGTGACATTTGCTGTGAGTGATATTATGCGGTATGCATGACATTCGCTGTGAGTTTTATTATGTAGCATGCATGATATTCGCTACGAGTGATATTATGTAGCATGCATGACATTCGCTACAAGTGATATTATGTGGCACGCATGACATTCACTACAAGTGATATGTGGCATACATGACATTCGCTACGAGTGATATTATGTGGTATGCATGACATTCGCTACAAGTTATATATGTGGTACGCATGACATTCCCTACAAGTGATATTATGTGGTACGCATGACATTCACTGCAAGTGATATTATGTGGTATGCATGGCATTCGCTACAAGTGATATTATAAGGTATGCTTGACATTCGCTACTAGTGATATTATAAGGTATGCATGACATTCGCTAGTAGTGATATTATGTGGTATGCATGACATTCGCTACAAGTGATATTATGTGGCATGCATGACATTCACTACGAGTGATATTATGTGGCATGCATGACATTCACTACAAGTGATATTATGTGGTATGCATGACATTCGCTGGTAGTGATATTATGTGGTATGCATGACATTCGCTACAAGTGATATTATGTGGCATGCATGACATTCACTACGAGTGATATTATGTGGCATGCATGACATTCATTACATGTGATATTATGTGGCATGCATGACATTCGCTACGAGTGATATTATGTGGTACACATGACATTCACTGCAAGTGATATTATGTGGCACGCATGACATTCGCTAGTAGTGATATTATGTGGTATACATGATATTCGCTACAAGTGATATTATATGGCATGCATGACATTCGCTACAAGTGATATTATATGGCATGCATGACATTCACTACATGTGATATTATGTGGCATACATGACATTCGCTACAAGTGATATTATGTGGCATGCATGACATTCGCTAGTAATGATATTATGTGGTATGCATGACAGTTGCTACTAGTGATATTATGCGGTATGCATGACATTCGCGGTGAGTGATATTATGTGGCATGCATGATATTCGCTACGAGTGATATTATGTGGCATGCATGACATTCGCTACGAGTGATATTATGTGGTATGCGTGACAATCGCTGTGAATGATATTATGCGGTATGCATGACATTCACTGCAAGTGATATTACAAGGCATGCATAACATTCGCTGCGAGTGATATTATAAGGCATGCATGACATTCGCTACGAGTGATATTATGTGGCATGCATGACATTCGCTATGAGTGATATTATGTGGCACGCATGCATGGCATTCACTACAAGTGATATTACGTGGCATGCATGACATTCACTACAAGTGATATTATGTGGTATGCATGACATTCACTACAAGTGATATTATGTGGTATGCATGACATTCACTACAAGTGATATTATGTGGTATGCGTGACATTTGCTGTGAGTGATATTATGCGGTATGCATGACATTCGCTGTGAGTTTTATTATGTAGCATGCATGATATTCGCTACGAGTGATATTATGTAGCATGCATGACATTCGCTACAAGTGATATTATGTGGCACGCATGACATTCACTACAAGTGATATGTGGCATACATGACATTCGCTACGAGTGATATTATGTGGTATGCATGACATTCGCTACAAGTTATATATGTGGTACGCATGACATTCCCTACAAGTGATATTATGTGGTACGCATGACATTCACTGCAAGTGATATTATGTGGTAAGCATGGCATTCGCTACAAGTGATATTATAAGGTATGCATGACATTCCCTACTAGTGATATTATAAGGTATGCATGACATTCGCTAGTAGTGATATTATGTGGTATGCATGACATTCGCTACAAGTGATATTATGTGGCATGCATGACATTCACTACGAGTGATATTATGTGGCATGCATGACATTCACTACAAGTGATATTATGTGGCATGCATGACATTCGCTACGAGTGATATTATGTGGTACGCATGACATTCACTACAAGTGATATTATGTGGCATGCATGACATTCACTACAAGTGATATTATGTGGCATTCATGAAATTCACTACAAGTGATATTATGTGGTATGCATGACATTCGCTATGAGTGATATTATGTGGCACGCATGACATTCGCTACAAGTGATATTATAAGGTATGCATTACATTCACTACAAGTGATATTATGTGGCATGCATGACATTCACTACAAGTGATATTATGTGGTATGCATGACATTCGCTATGAGTGATATTATGTGGCACGCATGACATTCGCTACAAGTGATATTATAAGGTATGCATGACATTCACTACAAGTGATATTATGTGGCATGCATGACATTCACTACAAGTGATATTATGTGGCATTCATGAAATTCGCTGCAAGTGATATTATGTGGCATGCATGACATTCACTAGTAATGATATTATGTGGTATGCATGACATTCGCTACAAGTGATATTATGTGGTATGCATGACAGTCGCTACTAGTGATATTATGCGGTATGCATGACATTCGCTGTGAGTGATATTATGTGGCATGCATGATATTCGCTACGAGTGATATTATGTGGCATGCATGACATTCGCTACGAGTGATATGTGGTATGCGTGACAATCGCTGTGAATGATATTATGCGGTATGCATGACATTCACTGCAAGTGATATTACAAGGCATGCATAACATTCGCTGCAAGTGATATTATAAGGCATGCATGACATTCGCTACGAGTCATATTATGTGGCATGCATGACATTCGCTACGAGTGATATTATGTGGCACGCATGCATGACATTCACTACAAGTGATATTACATGGCATGCATGACATTCACTGCAAGTGATATTATGTGGCATGCATAACATTCGCTACAAGTGATATTATGTGGCACGCATGACATTCACTACAAGTGATATTATGTGGCACGCATGACATTCGCTAGTAGTGATATTATGTGGTATGCATGACATTCGCTACAAGTGATATTATGTGGCATGCATGACATTCACTACGAGTGATATTATGTGGCATGCATGACATTCACTACAAGTGATATTATGTGGCATGCATGACATTCGATACGAGTGATATTATGTGGTATGCATGACATTCGCTGGTAGTGATATTATGTGGTATGCATGACATTCGCTACAAGTGATATTATGTGGCATGCATAACATTCACTACGTGTGATATTATGTGGCATGCATGACATTCACTACAAGTGATATTATGTGGCATGCATGACATTCGCTATGAGTGATATTATGTGGTATGCATGACATTCGCTGGTAGTGATATTATGTGGTATGCATGACATTCGCTACAAGTGATATTATGTGGCATGCATGACATTCACTACGAGTGATATTATGTGGCATGCATGACATTCACTACAAGTGATATTATGTGGCACGCATGACATTCGCTAGTAGTGATATTATGTGGTATGCATGATATTCGCTACAAGTGATATTATATGGCATGCATGACATTCGCTACAAGTGATATTATATGGCATGCATGACATTCACTACAAGTGATATTATGTGGCATACATGACATTCGCTACGAGTGATATTATGTGGTATGCATGACATTCGCTACAAGTTATATATGTGGTACGCATGACATTCCCTACAAGTGATATTATGTGGTACGCATGACATTCACTGCAAGTGATATTATGTGGTCTGCATGGCATTCGCTACAAGTGATATTATGTGGCATGCATGACATTCGCTACAAGTGATATTATGTGGTATGCATGGCATTCGCTACAAGTGATATTATGTGGCATGCATGACATTCGCTACAAGTGATATTATGTGGTATGCATGGCATTCGCTACAAGTGATATTATGTGGCATGCATGACATTCGCTACAAGTGATATCATGTGGTACGCATGACATTCACTACAAGTGATATTATGTGGTACGCATGACATTCACTACAAGTGATATGTGGTATGCATGACATTCACTACAAGTGATGTTATGTGGCACGCATGACATTCACTACAAGTGATATTATGTGGTACGCATGACATTCGCTACAAGTGATATTATGTGATATGCATGACATTCGTTACAAGTGATATTATGTGATATGCATGACATTCGCTACAAGTGATATTATGTGGTACGCATGGCATTCACTACGAGTGATATTATGTGGCATGCATGACATTCGCTACAAGTGATATTATGTGGTACGCATGACATTCACTACAAGTGATATTATGTGGTATGTATGACATTCGCTAATAGTGATATTATGTGGTATGCATGACATCCACTACAAGTGATATTATGTGGCATGCATGACAATCGTTACGAGTGATATTATGTGACATGCATGACATTCACTACAAGTGATATTATGTGGTAAGCATAACATTCGCTACAAGTAATATTATGTGGCATGCATGACATTTCCTTCAAGTGATATTATGTGGCGTGCATGACTTTCGCTACAAGTGATAGTATGTGGTACGCATGGCATTCACTACAAGTGATATTAGGTGGTACGCATGACATTCACTTCAAGTGATATTATGTGGTATGCATGACATTCACTACAAGTGATATTATGTGGTATGCATAACATTCACTACAAGTGATATTATGTGGTATGCGTGACATTTGCTGTGAGTGATATTATGCGGTATGCATGACATTCGCTGTGAGTGATATTATGTAGCATGCATGATATTCGCTACGAGTGATATTATGTAGCATGCATGACATTCGCTACAAGTGATATTATGTGGCATGCATGACATTCACTACAAGTGATATGTGGCATACATGACATTCGCTACGAGTGATATTATGTGGTATGCATGACATTCGCTACAAGTTATATATGTGGTACGCATGACATTCCCTACAAGTGATATTATGTGGTACGCATGACATTCACTGCAAGTGATATTATGTGGTCTGCATGGCATTCGCTACAAGTGATATTATGTGGCATGCATGACATTCGCTGCAAGTGATATTATGTGGCATGCATGACATTCGCTACTAGTGATTTTATAAGGTATGCATGACATTCGCTAGTAGTGATATTATGTGGTATGCATGACATTCGCTACAAGTGATATTATGTGGCATGCATGACATTCACTACGAGTGATATTATGTGGCATGCATGACATTCACTACAAGTGATATTATGTGGCATGCATGACATTCGCTACGAGTGGTATTATGTGGTACGCATGACATTCACTACAAGTGATATTATGTGGCACGCATGACATTCGCTACCAGTGATATTATGTGGCACGCATGACATTCACTACAAGTGATATTATGTGGCATGCATGACATTCGCTACGAGTGATATTATGTGGCACGCATAACATTCGCTACAAGTGATATTATAAGGTATGCATGACATTCACTACAAGTGATATTATGTGGCATGCATGACATTCACTACAAGTGATATTATGTGGCAATCATGAAATTCATTGCAAGTGGTATTATGTGGTATGGATGACATTCGCTACAAGTGATATTATGTGGCATGCATGACATTCGCTACAAGTGATATCATGTGGTACGCACGACATTCACTACAAGTGATATTATGTGGTACGCATGACATTCACTACAAGTGATATGTGGTATGCATGACATTCACTACAAGTGATGTTATGTGGCACGCATGACATTCACTACAAGTGATATTATGTGGTATGTATGACATTCGCTGTGAGTGATATTACGTGATCTGTGTGACATTCAATGTGATATTATGTGGTATGCATGACAGTCGCTACTAGTGATATTATGTGGTATGCGTGACATTCGCTGCGAGTGATATTATGTGGTACGTATGACATTCGCCAAATTGATATTATGTGGCATGCATGACATTCGCTACAAGTGATATGTGGTATGGATGAATTTCGTTACGGGTGACATTACGTGGTATGTGTGACATTCGATTGTGATATTATGTGATATGCGTATCATGTTGTGATTGATATTATGTGGTATGCATGACATTCACTGTGAGTGATATTATGTGGTATGCATGACATTCGCTACTAGTAACATTATGTGGTACGCGTGTCATATGCTTCGAGTGGTATGTGGTACACGTGTCATATTCTGCATGTGATATTATGTGGTATGCATGACATTCGCTACTAGTGATATTATGTGGTATGCGTGACATTCACTGTGAGTGATTTTATTTGGTGCGCATAACATTCGCTGCAAATGATATGTGGCATGCATGGCATTCACTACGAGTGATATTATGTGGTATGCATGACATTCGCTACGAGTGATATTATGTGGTACGCGTGACACTCGCTGCGAGTGATATTATGTGGTATGCATGACATTCACTGCAAGTGATATTATGTGGCATGCATGATATTCGTTGTGAGTGATATTATGCGGTATGCATGACATTCACTGCAAGTGATATTACAAGGCATGCATAACATTCGCTACGAGTGATATTATAAGGCATGCATGATATTCGCTACGAGTGATATTATGTGGCAAGCATGCATGACATTCACTACAAGTGATATTACGTGGCATGCATGACATTCACTGCAAGTGATATTATGTGGCATGCATGATATTCGCTACAAGTGATATTATAAAGCATGCATGACATTCGCTACAAGTGATATTATGTGGCACGCATGACATTCGCTACTAGTGATATTATAAGGTATGCATGACATTCGTTAGTAGTGATATTATGTGGTATGCAGGACATTCGCTACAAGTGATATTATGTGGCATGCATGACATTCACTACGAGTGATATTATGTGGCATGCATGACATTCACTACAAGTGATATTATGTGGCATGTATGACATTCGCTACGAGTGATATTATGTGGCACGCATGACATTCATTACAAGTGATATTATGTGGCACGAATGACATTCGCTACTAGTGATATTATAAGGTATGCATGACATTCGCTACGAGTGATATTATGTGGCAGGCATGACATTCACTACAAGTGATATTATGTGGCACGCATGACATTCGCTACTAGTGATATTATAAGGTATGCATGACATTCGCTACGAGTGATATTATGTGGCACGCATTACATTCGCTACAAGTGATATTATGTGGCATGCATGACATTCACTACGAGTGATATTATGTGGCATGCATGACATTCACTACAAGTGATATTATCTGGCATGCATGACATTCGCTACGAGTGATATTATGTGGCACGCATGACATTCATTACAAGTGATAATATGTGGCACGAATGACATTCGCTACTAGTGATATTATGTGGCACGCATGACATTCACTACAAGTGATATTATGTGGCACGCATGACTTTCGCAACAAGTGATTTTATAAGGTATGCATGACATTCGCTTCGAGTGATATTATGTGGCACGCATTACATTCGTTACAAGTGATATTATAAGGTATGTATGACATTCACTACAAGTGATATTATGTGGCATGCATGACATTCACTACAAGTGATATTATGTGGCATGCATGACATTCGCTGCAAGTGATATTATGTGGTATGGATGACATTCACTACAAGTGATATTATGTGGCATGCATGACATTGGCTAGTAATGATATTATGCGGTATGCATGACATTCGCTACAAGTGATATTATGTGGTATGGATGACATTCGCTAGTAGTGATATTATGTGGTATGGATGACATTCGCTGTGAGTGATATTACGTGATCTGTGTGACATTCAATGTGATATTATGTGGTATGCATGACATTCACTACTAGTGATATTATGTGGTATGCGTGACATTCGCTGCAAGTGATATTATGTGGTATGCATGACATTCGCTACATTGATATTATGTGGCATGCATGACATTCGCTACAAGTGATATTATGTGGTATGCATGACATTCGCTACGAGTGATATGTGGTATGGATGAATTTCGTTACGGGTGACATTACGTGGTATGTGTGACATTCGATTGTGATATTATGTGATATGCGTGTCATGCTGTCAGTGATATTATGTAATGTATGACATTCGCTTCTAGTGATATTATGTGGTATGCGTGACATTCACTGTGAGTGATATTATGTGGTATGCATGACATTCGCTACTAGTGATATTATGTGGTACGCGTGTCATATGCTTCGAGTGATATTATATGGTATGCATGACATTCGCTACAAGTGATATTATGTGGCATGCATGACATTCACTAGTAATGATATTATGTGGTATGCATGATATTCGCTACAAGTGATATTATGTGGTATGCATGACAGTCGCTACTAGTGATATTATGCGGTATGCATGACATTCGCTGTGAGTGATATTATGTGGCACGCATGACATTCGCTACTAGTGATATTATAAGGTATGCATGACATTCGCTACGAGTGATATTATGTGGCACGCATTACATTCGCTACAAGTGATATTATGTGGCATGCATGACATTCACTACGAGTGATATTATGTGGCATGCATGACATTCACTACAAGTGATATTATCTGGCATGCATGACATTCGCTACGAGTGATATTATGTGGCACGCATGACATTCATTACAAGTGATAATATGTGGCACGAATGACATTCGCTACTAGTGATATTATGTGGCACGCATGACATTCACTACAAGTGATATTATGTGGCACGCATGACTTTCGCAACAAGTGATTTTATAAGGTATGCATGACATTCGCTACGAGTGATATTATGTGGCACGCATTACATTCGTTACAAGTGATATTATAAGGTATGTATGACATTCACTACAAGTGATATTATGTGGCATGCATGACATTCACTACAAGTGATATTATGTGGCATGCATGACATTCGCTGCAAGTGATATTATGTGGTATGGATGACATTCACTACAAGTGATATTATGTGGCATGCATGACATTGGCTAGTAATGATATTATGCGGTATGCATGACATTCGCTACAAGTGATATTATGTGGTATGGATGACATTCGCTAGTAGTGATATTATGTGGTATGGATGACATTCGCTGTGAGTGATATTACGTGATCTGTGTGACATTCAATGTGATATTATGTGGTATGCATGACATTCACTACTAGTGATATTATGTGGTATGCGTGACATTCGCTGCAAGTGATATTATGTGGTATGCATGACATTCGCTACATTGATATTATGTGGCATGCATGACATTCGCTACAAGTGATATTATGTGGTATGCATGACATTCGCTACGAGTGATATGTGGTATGGATGAATTTCGTTACGGGTGACATTACGTGGTATGTGTGACATTCGATTGTGATATTATGTGATATGCGTGTCATGCTGTCAGTGATATTATGTAATGTATGACATTCGCTTCTAGTGATATTATGTGGTATGCGTGACATTCACTGTGAGTGATATTATGTGGTATGCATGACATTCGCTACTAGTGATATTATGTGGTACGCGTGTCATATGCTTCGAGTGATATTATATGGTATGCATGACATTCGCTACAAGTGATATTATGTGGCATGCATAACATTCACTAGTAATGATATTATGTGGTATGCATGATATTCGCTACAAGTGATATTATGTGGTATGCATGACAGTCGCTACTAGTGATATTATGCGGTATGCATGACATTCGCTGTGAGTGATATTATGTGGCATGCATGATATTCGCTACGAGTGATATTATGTGGCATGCATGACATTCGCTACGAGTGATATGTGGTATGCGGGACAATCGCTGTGAATGATATTATGCGGTATGCATGACATTCACTGCAAGTGATATTACAAGGCATGCATAACATTCGCTGCAAGTGATATTATAAGGCATGCATGACATTCGCAACGAGTCATATTATGTGGCACGCATGACATTCGCTACGAGTGATATTATGTGGCACGCATGCATGACATTCACTACAAGTGATATTACATGGCATGCATGACATTCACTGCAAGTGATATTATGTGGCATACATAACATTCGCTAAAAGTGATATTATGTGGCACGCATGACATTCACTACAAGTGATATTATGTGGCACGCATGACATTCGCTAGTAGTGATATTTTGTGGTATGCATGACATTCGCTACAAGTGATATTATGTGGCATGCATGACATTCACTACGAGTGATATTATGTGGCATGCATGACATTCACTACAAGTGATATTATGTGGCATGCATGACATTCGCTACGAGTGATATTATGTGGTATGCATGACATTCGCTGGTAGTGATATTATGTGGTATGCATGACATTCGCTACAAGTCATATTATGTGGCATGCATAACATTCACTACGTGTGATATTATGTGGCATGCAAGACATTCACTACAAGTGATATTATGTGGCATGCATGACATTCGCTACGAGTGATATTATGTGGTATGCATGACATTCGCTGGTAGTGATATTATGTGGTATGCATGACATTCGCTACAAGTGATATTATGTGGTACGCATGGCATTCACTACAAGTGATATTATGTGGCACGCATGACATTCGCTAGTAGTGATATTATGTGGTATGCATGATATTCGCTACAAGTGATATTATATGGCATGCATGACATTCGCTACAAGTGATATTATATGGCATGCATGACATTCACTACAAGTGATATTATGTGGCATACATGACATTCGCTACGAGTGATATTATGTGGTATGCATGACATTCGCTACAAGTTATATATGTGGTACGCATGACATTCCCTACAAGTGATATTATGTGGTACGCATGACATTCACTGCAAGTGATATTATGTGGTCTGCATGGCATTCGCTACAAGTGATATTATGTGGCATGCATGACATTCGCTACAAGTGATATTATGTGGTATGCATGGCATTCGCTACAAGTGATATTATGTGGCATGCATGACATTCGCTACAAGTGATATTATGTGGTATGCATGGCATTCGCTACAAGTGATATTATGTGGCATGCATGACATTCGCTACAAGTGATATCATGTGGTACGCATGACATTCACTACAAGTGATATTATGTGGTACGCATGACATTCACTACAAGTGATATGTGGTATGCATGACATTCACTACAAGTGATGTTATGTGGCACGCATGACATTCACTACAAGTGATATTATGTGGTACGCATGACATTCGCTACAAGTGATATTATGTGATATGCATGACATTCGTTACAAGTGATATTATGTGATATGCATGACATTCGCTACAAGTGATATTATGTGGTACGCATGGCATTCACTACGAGTGATATTATGTGGCATGCATGACATTCGCTACAAGTGATATTATGTGGTACGCATGACATTCACTACAAGTGATATTATGTGGTATGTATGACATTCGCTAATAGTGATATTATGTGGTATGCATGACATTTACTACAAGTGATATTATGTGGCATGATGACAATCGTTACGAGTGATATTATGTGACATGCATGACATTCACTACAAGTGATATTATGTGGTAAGCATAACATTCGCTACAAGTAATATTATGTGGCATGCATGACATTTCCTTCAAGTGATATTATGTGGCGTGCATGACTTTCGCTACAAGTGATAGTATGTGGTACGCATGACATTCACTACAAGTGATATTAGGTGGTACGCATGACATTCACTTCAAGTGATATTATGTGGTATGCATGACATTCACTACAAGTGATATTATGTGGTATGCATAACATTCACTACAAGTGATATTATGTGGTATGCGTGACATTTGCTGTGAGTGATATTATGCGGTATGCATGACATTCGCTGTGAGTGATATTATGTAGCATGCATGATATTCGCTACGAGTGATATTATGTAGCATGCATGACATTCGCTACAAGTGATATTATGTGGCATGCATGACATTCACTACAAGTGATATGTGGCATACATGACATTCGCTACGAGTGATATTATGTGGTATGCATGACATTCGCTACAAGTTATATATGTGGTACGCATGACATTCCCTACAAGTGATATTATGTGGTACGCATGACATTCACTGTAAGTGATATTATGTGGTCTGCATGGCATTCGCTACAAGTGATATTATGTGGCATGCATGACATTCGCTGCAAGTGATATTATGTGGCATGCATGACATTCGCTACTAGTGATTTTATAAGGTATGCATGACATTCGCTAGTAGTGATATTATGTGGTATGCATGACATTCGCTACAAGTGATATTATGTGGCATGCATGACATTCACTACGAGTGATATTATGTGGCATGCATGACATTCACTACTAGTGATATTATGTGGCATGCATGACATTCGCTACGAGTGATATTATGTGGTACGCATGACATTCACTACAAGTGATATTATGTGGCACGCATGACATTCGCTACCAGTGATATTATGTGGCACGCATGACATTCACTACAAGTGATATTATGTGGCACGCATGACATTCGCTACGAGTGATATTATGTGGCACGCATAACATTCGCTACAAGTGATATTATAAGGTATGCATGACATTCACTACAAGTGATATTATGTGGCATGCATGACATTCACTACAAGTGATATTATGTGGCATTCATGAAATTCATTGCAAGTGGTATTATGTGGTATGGATGACATTCGCTACAAGTGATATTATGTGGCATGCATGACATTCGCTACAAGTGATATCATGTGGTACGCATGACATTCACTACAAGTGATATTATGTGGTACGCATGACATTCACTACAAGTGATATGTGGTATGCATGACATTCACTACAAGTGATGTTATGTGGCACGCATGACATTCACTACAAGTGATATTATGTGGTATGTATGACATTCGCTGTGAGTGATATTACGTGATCTGTGTGACATTCAATGTGATATTATGTGGTATGCATGACAGTCGCTACTAGTGATATTATGTGGTATGCGTGACATTCGCTACGAGTGATATTATGTGGTACGCATGACATTCACTACAAGTGATATTATGTGGCACGCATGACATTCGCTACCAGTGATATTATGTGGCACGCATGACATTCACTACAAGTGATATTATGTGGCACGCATGACATTCGCTACGATTGATATTATGTGGCACGCATAACATTCGCTACAAGTGATATTATAAGGTATGCATGACATTCACTACAAGTGATATTATGTGGCATGCATGACATTCACTACAAGTGATATTATGTGGCATTCATGAAATTCATTGCAAGTGGTATTATGTGGTATGGATGACATTCGCTACAAGTGATATTATGTGGCATGCATGACATTCGCTACAAGTGATATCATGTGGTACGCATGACATTCACTACAAGTGATATTATGTGGTACGCATGACATTCACTAGAAGTGATATGTGGTATGCATGACATTCACTACAAGTGATGTTATGTGGCACGCATGACATTCACTACAAGTGATATTATGTGGTATGTATGACATTCGCTGTGAGTGATATTACGTGATCTGTGTGACATTCAATGTGATATTATGTGGTATGCATGACAGTCGCTACTAGTGATATTATGTGGTATGCGTGACATTCGCTGCGAGTGATATTATGTGGTACGTATGACATTCGCCAAATTGATATTATGTGGCATGCATGACATTCGCTACAAGTGATATGTGGTATGGATGAATTTCGTTACGGGTGACATTACGTGGTATGTGTGACATTCGATTGTGATATTATGTGATATGCGTATCATGTTGTGATTGATATTATGTGGTATGCATGACATTCGCTACTAGTGATATTATGTGGTATGCGTGACATTCACTGTGAGTGATATTATGTGGTATGCATGACATTCGCTACTAGTAATATTATGTGGTACGCGTGTCATATGCTTCGAGTGGTATGTGGTACACGTGTCATATTCTGCGTGTGATATTATGTGGTATGCATGACATTCGCTACTAGTGATATTATGTGGTATGCGTGACATTCACTGTGAGTGATTTTATTTGGTGCGCATAACATTCGCTGCAAATGATATGTGGCATGCATGGCATTCACTACGAGTGATATTATGTGGTATGCATGACATTCGCTACGAGTGATATTATGTGGTACGCGTGACACACGCTACGAGTGATATTATGTGGTATGCATGACATTCACTGCAAGTGATATTATGTGGCATGCATGATATTCGTTGTGAGTGATATTATGCGGTATGCATGACATTCACTGCAAGTGATATTACAAGGCATGCATAACATTCGCTACGAGTGATATTATAAGGCATGCATGACATTCGCTACGAGTGATATTATGTGGCAAGCATGCATGACATTCACTACAAGTGATATTACGTGGCATGCATGACATTCACTGCAAGTGATATTATGTGGCATGCATGATATTCGCTACAAGTGATATTATAAAGCATGCATGACATTCGCTACAAGTGATATTATGTGGCACGCATGACATTCACTACAAGTGATATTATGTGGCACGCATGACATTCGCTACTAGTGATATTATAAGGTATGCATGACATTCGTTAGTAGTGATATTATGTGGTATGCAGGACATTCGCTACAAGTGATATTATGTGGCATGCATGACATTCACTACGAGTGATATTATGTGGCATGCATGACATTCACTACAAGTGATATTATGTGGCATGTATGACATTCGCTACGAGTGATATTATGTGGCACGCATGACATTCATTACAAGTGATATTATGTGGCACGAATGACATTCGCTACTAGTGATATTATAAGGTATGCATGACATTCGCTACGAGTGATATTATGTGGCAGGCATGACATTCACTACAAGTGATATTATGTGGCACGCATGACATACGCTACTAGTGATATTATAAGGTATGCATGACATTCGCTACGAGTGATATTATGTGGCACGCATTACATTCGCTACAAGTGATATTATGTGGCATGCATGACATTCACTACGAGTGATATTATGTGGCATGCATGACATTCACTACAAGTGATATTATCTGGCATGCATGACATTCGCTACGAGTGATATTATGTGGCACGCATGACATTCATTACAAGTGATATTATGTGGCACGAATGACATTCGCTACTAGTGATATTATGTGGCACGCATGACATTCACTACAAGTGATATTATGTGGCACGCATGACTTTCGCAACAAGTGATATTATAAGGTATGCATGACATTCGCTACGAGTGATATTATGTGGCACGCATTACATTCGTTACAAGTGATATTATAAGGTATGTATGACATTCACTACAAGTGATATTATGTGGCATGCATGACATTCACTACAAGTGATATTATGTGGCATGCATGACATTCGCTGCAAGTGATATTATGTGGTATGGATGACATTCACTACAAGTGATATTATGTGGCATGCATGACATTGGCTAGTAATGATATTATGTGGTATGCATGACATTCGCTACAAGTGATATTATGTGGTATGGATGACATTCGCTAGTAGTGATATTATGTGGTATGGATGACATTCGCTGTGAGTGATATTACGTGATCTGTGTGACATTCAATGTGATATTATGTGGTATGCATGACATTCACTACTAGTGATATTATGTGGTATGCGTGACATTCGCTGCAAGTGATATTATGTGGTATGCATGACATTCGCTACATTGATATTATGTGGCATGCATGACATTCGCTACAAGTGATATTATGTGGTATGCATGACATTCGCTACGAGTGATATGTGGTATGGATGAATTTCGTTACGGGTGACATTACGTGGTATGTGTGACATTCGATTGTGATATTATGTGATATGCGTGTCATGCTGTCAGTGATATTATGTAATGTATGACATTCGCTTCTAGTGATATTATGTGGTATGCATGACATTCACTGTGAGTGATATTATGTGGTATGCATGACATTCGCTACTAGTGATATTATGTGGTACGCGTGTCATATGCTTCGAGTGATATTATATGGTATGCATGACATTCGCTACAAGTGATATTATGTGGCATGCATGACATTCACTAGTAATGATATTATGTGGTATGCATGACATTCGCTACAAGTGATATTATGTGGTATGCATGACAGTCGCTACTAGTGATATTATGCGGTATGCATGACATTCGCTGTGAGTGATATTATGTGGCATGCATGATATTCGCTACGAATGATATTATGTGGCATGCATGACATTCGCTACGAGTGATATGTGGTATGCGTGACAATCGCTGTGAATGATATTATGCGGTATGCATGACATTCACTGCAAGTGATATTACAAGGCATGCATAACATTCGCTGCAAGTGATATTATAAGGCATGCATGACATTCGCTACGAGTCATATTATGTGGCATGCATGACATTCGCTACGAGTGATATTATGTGGCACGCATGCATGACATTCACTACAAGTGATATTACATGGCATGCATGACATTCACTGCAAGTGATATTATGAGGCATGCATAACATTCGCTACAAGTGATATTATGTGGCACGCATGACATTCGCTAGTAGTAATATTATGTGGTATGCATGACATTCGCTACAAGTGATATTATGTGGCATGCATGACATTCACTACGAGTGATATTATGTGGCATGCATGACATTCACTACAAGTGATATTATGTGGCATGCATGACATTCGCTACGAGTGATATTATGTGGTATGCATGACATTCGCTGGTAGTGATATTATGTGGTATGCATGACATTCGCTACAAGTGATATTATGTGGCATGCATAACATTCACTACGTGTGATATTATGTGGCATGCATGACATTCACTACAAGTGATATTATGTGGCATGCATGACATTCGCTACGAGTGATATTATGAGGTATGCATGACATTCGCTGGTAGTGATATTATGTGGTATGCATGACATTCGCTACAAGTGATATTATGTGGCATGCATGACATTCACTACGAGTGATATTATGTGGCATGCATGACATTCACTACAAGTGATATTATGTGGCATGCATGACATTCGCTACGAGTGATATTATGTGGTACGCATGATATTCACTACAAGTGATATTATGTGGCACGCATGACATTCGCTAGTAGTGATATTATGTGGTATGCATGATATTCGCTACAAGTGATATTATATGGCATGCATGACATTCGCTACAAGTGATATTATATGGCATGCATGACATTCACTACAAGTGATATTATGTGGCATACATGACATTCGCTACGAGTGATATTATGTGGTTTGCATGACATTCGCTACAAGTTATATATGTGGTACGCATGACATTCCCTACAAGTGATATTATGTGGTACGCATGACATTCACTGCAAGTGATATTATGTGGTCTGCATGGCATTCGCTACAAGTGATATTATGTGGCATGCATGACATTCGCTACAAGTGATATTATGTGGTATGCATGGCATTCGCTACAAGTGATATTATGTGGCATGCATGACATTCGCTACAAGTGATATTATGTGGTATGCATGGCATTTGCTACAAGTGATATTATGTGGCATGCATGACATTCGCTACAAGTGATATCATGTGGTACGCATGACATTCACTACAAGTGATATTATGTGGTACGCATGACATTCACTACAAGTGATATGTGGTATGCATGACATTCACTACAAGTGATGTTATGTGGCACGCATGACATTCACTGCAAGTGATATTATGTGGTACGCATGACATTCGCTACAAGTGATATTATGTGATATGCATGACATTCGTTACAAGTGATATTATGTGATATGCATGACATTCGCTACAAGTGATATTATGTGGTACGCATGGCATTCACTACGAGTGATATTATGTGGCATGCATGACATTCGCTACAAGTGATATTATGTGGTACGCATGACATTCACTACAAGTGATATTATGTGGTATGTATGACATTCGCTAATAGTGATATTATGTGGTATGCATGACATTCACTACAAGTGATATTATGTGGCATGCATGACAATCGTTACGAGTGATATTATGTGACATGCATGACATTCACTACAAGTGATATTATGTGGTAAGCATAACATTCGCTACAAGTAATATTATGTGGCATGCATGACATTTCCTTCAAGTGATATTATATGGCATGCATGACATTCACTACAAGTGATATTATGTGGTATGCATAACATTCACTACAAGTGATATTATGTGGTATGCGTGACATTTGCTGTGAGTGATATTATGCGGTATGCATGACATTCGCTGTGAGTGATATTATGTAGCATGCATGATATTCGCTACGAGTGATATTATGTAGCATGCATGACATTCGCTACAAGTGATATTATGTGGCATGCATGACATTCACTACAAGTGATATGTGGCATACATGACATTCGCTACGAGTGATATTATGTGGTATGCATGACATTCGCTACAAGTTATATATGTGGTACGCATGACATTCCCTACAAGTGATATTATGTGGTACGCATGACATTCACTGCAAGTGATATTATGTGGTCTGCATGGCATTCGCTACAAGTGATATTATGTGGCATGCATGACATTCGCTGCAAGTGATATTATGTGGCATGCATGACATTCGCTACTAGTGATTTTATAAGGTATGCATGACATTCGCTAGTAGTGATATTATGTGGTATGCATGACATTCGCTACAAGTGATATTATGTGGCATGCATGACATTCACTACGAGTGATATTACGTGGCATGCATGACATTCACTACAAGTGATATTATGTGGCATGCATGACATTCGCTACGAGTGATATTATGTGGTACGCATGACATTCACTACAAGTGATATTATGTGGCACGCATGACATTCGCTACCAGTGATATTATGTGGCACGCATGACATTCACTACAAGTGATATTATGTGGCACGCATGGCATTCGCTACGAGTGATATTATGTGGCACGCATAACATTCGCTACAAGTGATATTATAAGGTATGCATGACATTCACTACAAGTGATATTATGTGGCATGCATGACATTCACTACAAGTGATATTATGTGGCATTCATGAAATTCATTGCAAGTGGTATTATGTGGTATGGATGACATTCGCTACAAGTGATATTATGTGGCATGCATGACATTCGCTACAAGTGATATCATGTGGTACGCATGACATTCACTACAAGTGATATTATGTGGTACGCATGACATTCACTACAAGTGATATGTGGTATGCATGACATTCACTACAAGTGATGTTATGTGGCACGCATGACATTCACTACAAGTGATATTATGTGGTATGTATGACATTCGTTGTGAGTGATATTACGTGATCTGTGTGACATTCAATGTGATATTATGTGGTATGCATGACAGTCGCTACTAGTGATATTATGTGGTATGCGTGACATTCGCTGCGAGTGATATTATGTGGTACGTATGACATTCGCCAAATTGATATTATGTGGCATGCATGACATTCGCTACAAGTGATATGTGGTATGGATGAATTTCGTTACGGGTGACATTACGTGGTATGTGTGACATTCGATTGTGATATTATGTGATATGCGTATCATGTTGTGATTGATATTATGTGGTATGCATGACATTCGCTACTAGTGATATTATGTGGTATGCGTGACATTCACTGTGAGTGATATTATGTGGTATGCATGACATTCGCTACTAGTAATATTATGTGGTACGCGTGTCATATGCTTCGAGTGGTATGTGGTACACGTGTCATATGCTGCGTGTGATATTATGTGGCATGCATGACATTCGCTACTAGTGATATTATGTGGTATGCGTGACATTCACTGTGAGTGATTTTATTTGGTGCGCATAACATTCGCTGCAAATGATATGTGGCATACATGGCATTCACTACGAGTGATATTATGTGGTATGCATGACATTCGCTACGAGTGATATTATGTGGTACGCGTGACACTCGCTACGAGTGATATTATGTGGTATGCATGACATTCACTGCAAGTGATATTATGTGGCATGCATGATATTCGTTGTGAGTGATATTATGCGGTATGCATGACATTCACTGCAAGTGATATTACAAGGCATGCATAACATTCGCTACGAGTGATATTATAAGGCATGCATGACATTCGCTACGAGTGATATTATGTGGCAAGCATGCATGACATTCACTACAAGTGATATTACGTGGCATGCATGACATTCACTGCAAGTGATATTATGTGGCATGCATGATATTCGCTACAAGTGATATTATAAAGCATGCATGACATTCGCTACAAGTGATATTATGTGGCACGCATGACATTCACTACAAGTGATATTATGTGGCACGCATGTCATTCGCTACTAGTGATATTATAAGGTATGCATGACATTCGTTAGTAGTGATATTATGTGGTATGCAGGACATTCGCTACAAGTGATATTATGTGGCATGCATGACATTCACTACGAGTGATATTATGTGGCATGCATGACATTCACTACAAGTGATATTATGTGGCATGTATGACATTCGCTACGAGTGATATTATGTGGCACGCATGACATTCATTACAAGTGATATTATGTGGCACGAATGACATTCGCTACTAGTGATATTATAAGGTATGCATGACATTCGCTACGAGTGATATTATGTGGCAGGCATGACATTCACTACAAGTGATATTATGTGGCACGCATGACATTCGCTACTAGTGATATTATAAGGTATGCATGACATTCGCTACGAGTGATATTATGTGGCACGCATTACATTCGCTACAAGTGATATTATGTGGCATGCATGACATTCACTACGAGTGATATTATGTGGCATGCATGACATTCACTACAAGTGATATTATCTGGCATGCATGACATTCGCTACGAGTGATATTATGTGGCACGCATGACATTCATTACAAGTGATATTATGTGGCACGAATGACATTCGCTACTAGTGATATTATGTGGCACGCATGACATTCACTACAAGTGATATTATGTGGCATGCATGACTTTCGCAACAAGTGATATTATAAGGTATGCATGACATTCGCTACGAGTGATATTATGTGGCACGCATTACATTCGTTACAAGTGATATTATAAGGTATGTATGACATTCACTACAAGTGATATTATGTGGCATGCATGACATTCACTACAAGTGATATTATGTGGCATGCATGACATTCGCTGCAAGTGATATTATGTGGTATGGATGACATTCACTAAAAGTGATATTATGTGGCATGCATGACATTGGCTAGTAATGATATTATGTGGTATGCATGACATTCGCTACAAGTGATATTATGTGGTATGGATGACATTCGCTAGTAGTGATATTATGTGGTATGGATGACATTCGCTGTGAGTGATATTACGTGATCTGTGTGACATACAATGTGATATTATGTGGTATGCATGACATTCACTACTAGTGATATTATGTGGTATGCGTGACATTCGCTGCAAGTGATATTATGTGGTATGCATGACATTCGCTACATTGATATTATGTGGCATGCATGAGATTCGCTACAAGTGATATTATGTGGTATGCATGACATTCGCTACGAGTGATATGTGGTATGGATGAATTTCGTTACGGGTGACATTACGTGGTATGTGTGACATTCGATTGTGATATTATGTGATATGCGTGTCATGCTGTCAGTGATATTATGTAATGTATGACATTCGCTTCTAGTGATATTATGTGGTATGCGTGACATTCACTGTGAGTGATATTATGTGGTATGCATGACATTCGCTACTAGTGATATTATGTGGTACGCGTGTCATATGCTTCGAGTGATATTATGTGGTATGCATGACATTCGCTACTAGTGATATTATGTGGTATGCGTGACATTCACTGTGAGTGATTTTATTTGGTACGCATAACATTCGCTGCAAATGATATGTGGCATGCATGGCATTCACTACGAGTGATATTATGTGGTATGCGTGACATTCGCTACGAGTGATATTATGTGGTACGTGTGACATTCGCTACGAGTGATATTATGTGGTACTCATGACATTTGCTACGAGTGATATTATGTGTTATGCGTGACATTTGCTGCGAGTCATATCATGTAGCACGCAGTACATTATTATCTTAGTGTTTTTCTATTCAATGTCCGGGGTCCGTTAACCAGCTACTGTATACTGACTCTCTTGTTAAGTTACCTGGAAATGGAGTGCAGGATTTGAAATTGCCATCAGGATTGCCAATAAGCAATCATTAGAGAGTTTACTTCATGTGACTCAACCGTCAGCGTCGTCATCTGTTCGTGTGCGAATTATCCAGATCGAGTACCTCGGAAAGCCGGGATTTAACTGTCTGAATCTTTGAATCGAAATTGTGAGCAATCAGGATTATCACATAAATTCAGAATTTTTTTCAAAAAATGCGAATAGTATAAACAAGATAATTAAAGGACGCAGTGGGTCAACCTTGTCTCGGTGTTCACGAAGTCGTACCCAATCCATACCTACTACCAGCTTCCAACATGGAGCCATGTATGGGTGTGTCTTGCCAACGTCAGCAAGGGAAAGACGTCTAGTCCCCGACAACGGGCAAACTTGACAAAGTAGACCTCGGAGTAAAAAGTATAAAGATTCATGTTGGTAGTTCACCATCTGAAAGGATGGTGGATACAATATATGGCGTGCAAATACCAGGATTCGGTGCTTAACAGCAGTTGTCTCCGTGAAATCCAGCAAGAAAAATTAGGTTACTGTAATACAAAATACAAATATGTTTTGCACGAAACGACCTCGAAAATTTATCAAAATGCGTTTTTGAGTAGTTAACACTAAACATTTCAGCATATTTCATTTATTTGTTCGGTGACCTAACTCAAACTGGAGTGTTATATGTAGTGTTTTGATGGCTACATATGACTGTCAAAATATGAGAGAATTTTAAATATTAGTATAAGTTAACTAATGAATGATGTGTTTACATTGAATCCTATGGAAAAAATTCTAAAATGGCCACTTTTTTTAGATTATTTGGCATATGTTTTCTTTACACTCATTCTTCTTTCTTCGAAAAAAAATTACGAATTACGTGCATGTATGTATGTATATCATTACACAACATTTTTTGAATGATTTACTGTCATCAATTATTCAGGTTTTAATGGTAGGGAACTACATTAATATATAGATGAAGGCCAAATAATTACTCAATAACATATTAGTAATGTCTAAATAAGTAAAAAATTACAAATAATGTAGACATAATATCAAAACAATTCTGAAATAATGTAAAAACAATGTTAAAAAAAAGACCAAATAATCAAATAGTGTAATATTAATGTTAAAATGGTGGCCAAATAAAAAAATAATGACACAATAATCTAATAATATTGTCGAAATAAATAAATAAATATTTACAAAATAATGTGATGATAATATATAAATAAAGGCCAAATAATAACCCAATAATGTCAAAATAAGTGAATAAAAACAGCATAATATAATAATAATGTACAAATAATTTTGAAATGAGTGAATAATGAAACAATATTCTAATAATGTCGAAATAAGTAAATAATGTCAACCCGTCTCTCATTTGGCAACCTTAATATAACTATCCCATAAAATGTGTTATCTCATTTCAAGTCCGGAATCTGAATTAGTAGTTTGACAGAGCTTTCGCTATTTCCATCATCCGCTCTGCTGAGATCCTAGGCCTGTTTGCCGGAACCTCTTTCAGCAGATCAATGTGACGCGTTACCATCCATATAAATACATATCTTTTTGGACATTCTGAAATGTTTATAAACAATTAATTTAGTTCCATTAGACTATAGTAGGTGGTTAGTACACGTCTTCTTTGGAGAAGAGTGCATTTAGCCTGTCGTTGTCTGCTTTGTTTACATGATGAGCTGATCGGTTGTGTACGTTTTCAGTGAGTATAAATATCAGCTAAAATACAGCCAATATTTCTTATTTCGCCATAACTATACAAAATCACTCTAATATAAAACGTTCTATCAACGTCAGTAAAAAATAAACAAATCAATTGGTGAGTAAGCTATTTCAACACAATAAGTAGTGTATAACATTGAATATGTCTTGCATAGTTGAGGATTTCGAATACTGTACAGCTGCAGCTAAGTAGGAATGTTAAGAGTTTGTATGAAGTTGTGCAGCTTGATATTAAAATGTGAAGAATATATATAATTGATTCATAATGAGAAAAATTAAAAAAAGTGATGTAGTTTCGGCCATTTTGTGGGTTGTGTATTTTTAACTTACTTTTTATGTTAAAGGCGGCAGTCGTCGTACTGCGCATGTGCGGCATTTGTGTTGATAACCATTGATTTCCCCATAATCCAATACGCTCTTCTAATGGAAATAACAAGTATGAGGTTTGACCTGGACGGGACTTGCACTAATTAACGCTGGTGACTCCTTCAATACCTTCCATCACCAAAAAATGCCTAATTATAGCTTGGTAACATCTCAGTTTGTACTCGTTGATCTGCGCAACAGTCAAAGTTGCCATCTTTGTTTATATGAGAACCATATATCCCGCAAATATTTGGCGCGACGACTACCGCTCATTAAATTTGTCATCTTTTTTTTCGAATTTACACATCACTGGAACATATTACCTCATCATAATATGTTGAATATTGCTTGATAAATAAACTGAATCAAAACACACAAGCAAAGTTAGGAATACAAATTTAACCGCTCTACTGAGATACTTAAATAAGCTCTATTTTAGTCATATAATCTGGCATTATTCCGGGAATATTTATTTTAGCATGCATTTTTTTCAGCATGATATCCTGAAAGTTTAAATTCGGATATAAACCCAATTTCAGAACTTGCCCATTTATTATCTTATTACTTACAACCTGCAATGTGTCTTAATACCATGGTGAGCAGTATTTGGGTTTTACATTTCTATTGGCTAAGCCGAGTGTAAGTCTGTCCGTGTAGGTGTAGTAAATTTCTACTTTTGCTTGGAATACTGTATCACAAATAAATATCTACATGCAATTACCAGTTGTGTCGTTTAAATCCGCATTATTAATGTTTAAGGTCAACAATTCACATAGTGTAAATACAGTATTGTATCAACTGAAATTAGAACCTTTGAACCACTAATAATTTGAGTGTATGTTTCTAATATACTCAATATAGTGAAATAAATCAAATGGCAAAATAAGTTTCCCCTCAAGCTTTTCAAAAATTATTGCCCATGACATTTGGCCACCAACCGTGACACCACCATACTGCGAACTATTGATGGTAGGCAACGAGGAAAATAAATTAAAATAAATCAGTCTAAGACAATTATAATTATTTTCAACTTGATATGCATTGCACTACGATATCCAATATTTAACAGTGTTATTTATTGTTATTTTTGGATGATATTTTAAAGTTACAGACGTTATGCAAATTAGTAGTTAAAATATTGGCATAATTTAATTATGATATATTTGATAATGGACACGATTTTTGTTGAATGTTATGTTATAATTTATGCTTCTGCGCATGCGCCGATCGTCACATGAATATTTCAGATAATTTTTGAGTGTTCATGTTTTCGTTGCAATGATAAATTCACAGAATAAATATTTTAGTCACAAGACAAGTGAGTTGTGCGTTCTTTCAAAAAACTATTGTCATTGTGGTACAAATTCGTTAATTTTTGCATTGTGTATATTATACTGGGAGATAAGAATCTCAAAACCCTGATGTTTATTCGTGTTTCAGTGTAAGATAATATGTTGATATCGTATATGATTTCAGGCTTCATTGAAATCGCAAGAAAAATTGTGAGCACTTTAATAACTTGAATAACTTGGTATATGTGCGCCCAATGGAAGTGACCTTTTTAATTTTTTTCAATGATAGATAATATATCGTTCCATGGAGGCAAATGTTGGCCTAAGCGTTTGCTGCAGCATAGCTCTTCACCAGAAATTCAAAGAAATAGTATTTGCCCAAATCTTGAATCTGTAAAGCTAAAGGATGTTAACAATGTTAAAACGTCACAAGAGGGCGTCCTCACATCTATAAAACTCAAAAGGTTTAATTTGTTTTAACCAATACTACGTAAGAGTGAATTTAGAGATAAGTGGTATCCCCGAGATAGTGAATGATGGAGATTGTGTTGTACGCAAGTTCATAATTATTTCGATTTTCAATTGTTACCGTTATTTTGTGATTCGTCGATAGGGAAAGGCTGCTAATAATAGCATAACCTACGCATGTAGAGTGAGCCATCACAGGTCATGTTAGAATCGCGCTAAAACACTCGTCTATGATAGGCAGCCGTTAAGAAAAGCTACGAGCACATTTCTATGCAGCGTCTACTGATCATTTCAATAGAAATACTGCTTTTTAGAGCCAACATGTAAGTCTACAATCTCTAGAACGTCTATGTGTGACCTGTATGTTACATTGTGTTACTGAAAATGTGTAATATTTCTACAGTCTTTCATACAGTTTGATCGTTTCCTCATGGTTACAAATAGTTTCACAGTTACTTTCACAATGTATGTAATGATTTTTGGTTATAGAATTCAGTGTTTTAAATAAATCTGACCTAATCCGATGCACTGTATGGATGATTATTTGAGCATGGTATGGGTATAATAGACGCAGTTTGACCCCAGAACAGAGATGATTTAGATGGAACTGTTCTTGATGTAATGCAGAAAATCTACCCGAGCACCATAATAAACGATATCGAAATAACACATCACGTTAGGCAGAAACAGGGAGCAAACTTGCAAGCTGAGGGAAAGGCACCCAGTGATGTGGGACCTATAATAGTCAGATTTACAACTCGGCGGAACACTGAAAGACATGTCTACTGGTGACATTGAATATAATGTAAGCAATAACTGTGACATCTATTTAAATGAAAACCCCTCACCAGCAAATCGTTTACTACAGAATGAAACAATCTATGCAAGGAAGAGAAATACAGCAGTCGTATATATGTCACAAAAACCCCAGGGTGCAACAGTATTGTAATACGAAGATACAAAAATGTACAGATGTAATAGGGTAAACATTATATAATGTACCTCTTAAATTATGGCAGACACAAATTCAAACAACGATATGACTAATGACAAATTTGAAAGTTTGCTCTTTGGTAATTACGATGTTACTGTTGCACACAACAGTAAGAGCTGTCAGTGCTTAACAGAAGAAGACCAACAGCAATTACACAGTTAGCAGTTTAAAAAGAACTAAGAAATGTAATAAGTGTTTGGTGTTTTCACACATATATAAACAATCCAGTATCAGTCTACATTTCCTGAACCTGTTACTGAACAAGAATTATTTCATCATTGAAAAGCTAAACATAAAAAGGTGCTTATTATTAAAATAATTAAAAATAGTGCAATATACTGATTGAATCACTGACACATATTTTCATTTTATCACTGTCAAACACCTGATTTAATGAAAATCGGACAGGTCATTCCAATAATCAAGTCGAAAGAAACAATATATTCTGGGAAATATCAGTTTTGTTATGTATTCCGAATATACAAAAATGTTATTTATAAAGGGTCTCAACTCAATCACTTCCCGGCACGAATTTTATGATTGAACGGTAGAGGGCGCTTGCATACACACGTACATTTACTCTGCATATGTTAATAAATACACGGTGTCTGTGTATACTAACGGAGTTTAAAACTTAATAAAGGTAAAATTGAATAAACAGTTGCAAGGAGTATAAATTTGTAGCATGGGTTCAGTGATTTTCAACACGACGCAAAATACGATATAAGTGAAAAAACAGATTAAAAATAAAACTGTTCATTCTATATGTTGCTGTATGATTTTAGATAATTGGGAATTAATTTTATATAAGGCCTATAGAGTCTTGTATTTTTTTTATTTCTCGCATGACCATATCTGTTCGTTTACAATGTTATGGTGATCGTTTATCCTGTCCCTTTCAAATTGTATTGGTTGTATGTCTTCGGCTGCAACAGTTCTTTTCATGATATATATTCCATTATATATAGTCATCAAAACTATTGTTCTTTTTTCTTTTCCAATTTTTCATCTGCAATAGTACTCAACAATTTCCTATTTTACTATACTGACTATTTAGTATGTATTGTTAGCCAGGGGTCCTGACTATTTCCCACAATGCACTGTAAACTAACTAAATTTTGATTGATCATATTTGTGTTTTTATTATCATCTTATTTTTAAGTGTTACTTTGGTTGAACAATAACCTATAACAATAACAATACCTCAATCAGATAATTTATTATGAATAAAGATTATTATATTGTTATATTTGGTGACATGTAGTAATACATAATTACGGCGCCCTCTGAAAAGATTCAAATATGGAATTAACAATTATAAAAGTGTTTTTGTGGAAGACAATGATGTTACAATGTTGTACAATTGATACTGATTTTACTTTCTGATCAAAATTTGAATATAACCTGATCAAAAGCATGTTCCATTAATTTTGGTAAAGTCAAAGTTTATTCAGACTTGTATCTGGTCTTTAAATTAGACAGTTTCACACTTTTTCTTCTCGTGTATATCCATACTATCATTGGACAAAGTTCCGTCAAATTTAATTTTAACTTTATATGTGCACAGAAAATGTTTCCAGATGCACAACTATATGTGTAGTGACCATATGTGATTAACAAGTGTAGAAGTTTAACACTTGGTATGTTTGTTTTAGCATTGTATTTTAATCAAATTGGTAATAAACAGATTGGTTGATCTGATTTGTACATTTTCTTAAAATCACTATCCTACTACAAAAGCCGTTCACAAAACACGTGATGAAAGCCATTCAGTTTAGTACGTATGTGTGATGGATGGGCGTGTGTCCTCTCGCGCGTGCTTCCATGCGTGTGTGTACAATAGTACCCTTAGTGTATCATGCATTAAGTAATACTGCGAATTCGGCGAGTTTTATTACACCTCAATCGCAGGTTGAATATTGCCACAGTTCACGTGTGTTACCTAACTCCTTTGTGAAGAAGGACAAAGGACAGATGACCTGTAGAAATCACAGACAGTCGTTGTTTTGTATCCAGGGTGATTCTACTTAAAAATTGAGAGCAACACATTGCTGAAAAACAGTTCTCTTCTAGTAAAAGTGTATCTATGTGAACAAAGAAACTAAACACGGGTAAATCCTGAACAAAAACGTTCCGCCATTGCAGGTTAGCAACAGGTACCGACAAGCCAAAAATACAAATATTTTCTTCACTCTTTTGCTGATGTATTTTAAAGTACTTTCCACTGGCTCTTCATTTTGAAGCAGTGTGAAACAAATGAGTTGGTCGTGTGAAATCAGTGAAACCCAGTGAAACCCAGAGAATTTCCATTGGGTCAAAACATTTGAGGAAATGCGTCAACATTACGACAATTATTTGTTTTCTCTAAGACTGATTGATTTTTATTGACAGTCTAGTTTCCACTCTCGGTGGTGATAAACATTGTGGAACACGCATGATGGACTCGTGCAAGCGTGAATACTATTCAAAAACTGACGTTGTGAAAGGCGCACATAGCATTCCTAAAAAGACTTATTGTACGAACCTGTAGTTTAATGGTGCAGCACCACTTACACATTTCTGTAATTATGTGTATTTTACCACACGTGTAGTTGGACATCTATATTAAAATCTGTCTACACGTAGTCACGACATAAATCTATATATGTCCACAATAATAATATATGGCTTATAACTATCATTATTTATCATATATATCAATAAATGTTTGTCTATCAGTTAATCCCCAAATTTCTTTATCTTTTTTTTCTTATTCGAATGTACCGTGCATATTTATTATTATTTTTTTCCGAAACGTGTGATTTACAAAATTGGAACCTCCCTGTGCGACTAGACGAATTTGGTGACCCGTTATGATATATATATATATATATATATATATATATATATATATATATATATATATATTTAGGTTATTAATGGTTGTCCTTCGATTAAGATATAGATTACTCGATATCGCTAAGTTGCAACTGTACTCAATAAAGTACACTATCGATGTTGGTAAATAACAACCATGCTAGTGAACATAATACCGATTTTGCTACATTGCAACCGTGCTAGATAAACACACAAGAGATGTCACTAAATGTCAACCAAGCTCGATAAAACACGCTACAGATGACGCTAACTAATATGCCTGCCATTTGCGACCTAGAACAATTAAAATCGTCTCAACGTGAAATTAATAAATATCGACGCTTTTATAGTATTATCATCTGTTTCGAAGTATCCATGTTTATAATTACTTGGCACTCTTTCTATAGTTTCAGGAGAGCCTTGAATTTAAGTAAATACATTTACTCAGCTACACGTGACTTAATTAGTTGCAAAAAAACAATTTTTCATGCGATTGTTATTATTGTTTATGAAATCTATATATGTAGTTTCTATAACGTTATAACAAAATTACCATACTAATGTTTATATACATATTTACTTGTTTATGTGATTGTTTGTTGTAAGTTATTACTAGTTGCTGCAGTGAAAAGTGCTTAATTTTGAAACCCAACATTTGATATATTTTGCTCGTTAACATTTTCCAAAATTATAATAATAATTTTTGTTACCATGTTATCAGGGGAAACACATGATAAATATATCTGCTACAAACTCTTCCTAATATTCAGATTGTGTTTTGTGTGAAAGCACTTTTGTACGTGTTACAATGAATGATGAACACTTTTCCAGAACATATTTATGGTGGACAAAATTTTCAAAATATGTGTCTATTAAAACCACTTTTCAAATTGTTGAGATACTAAATATTTTATTGATACATGTCCATGGATGGTAGCTGCGGATCACAAGTGCTTTTAATTAAAAACTTTAAAAATGTGTGTCTAGAGAAGTGTTTTAATACTTGTTTCTTGAGGAAACACTTTACATAATGTGTCATAAACAAAACATGCAATCAAAAACACTAACAAAATTTTATAAAATCATCATTACGCAGATTATAAACACTAAGTGTTTTTAAAGCGGTGATAAGCAGAGGTGTTGTATTATAACTCATTCGCAAATCTAAAAAAACGCTTAATGTGTTTAATTATCAAATACAGTAGTGCACAAGTTGTATCACTTCTCTGGTTTCATTATATTTCTCCAGTATATCCCTTATATTGGCAGTGTAATTAGGGTACTAGTTTCGGCAACTGATATTTCAGCAGTAAGCATACTTGTAATTCACAATAGAAAATTTGTATTATTCGAAACTCTATCAAACTAACATTTGTCAATTTATTTGCGCGTATGTATCAGCAGAGTATGTATCAATGGATTTAATATTTTAGTTTAGTCAAGTGACTTGCAGCTTTTTATGTCAGATAGTTTATACTGTTATTTCTCAAGAAGTGCTCCCTGGCAAAATATGCTATGATAAATAATAGTGGAGCAACTTGCTGTATAATAAAGCTACCTAATTTAACCATTACTCATATTGGAATGGCGTATTTGAGACCAAATTTTTGACATTTCTACATTCTAGATAACGCAATTTATAATATTTGTATTTTCAATAGCTTTCAAAAAATAAACTAATCCTTACATAAGCGTGTTATATTAGTGTGGGAAATACATGATTAAATAACATACAAGTTAATTGTGAATAAACTGAATCGAATGCAGATATATAACATGAGCGTGGCCAACATGATTCTACTCATAAAGTAATATTATTTTAATTGCGTAAAAGTTAATGCCATGCATTGATTAGAATCGATTTCAAAATTAACATATATTAAAGGTAGTAGTATTAGTGCTAGTAGATTCAGAGATTGGTCTGGACATGTGTGCAGTTTCAAATGGGAATTATGTTATGGTGAGGCATGAACAAATATTTGTTCACATTATTAAGCGTTGATTATGTTTATCGGAGTGAGTGGACACGGACGCCATTATTGATTCTAACTTCAGTTGACCACGTGTGGTGGACGTCTTCTCTGGCCGATGTATTGTTTCGATTTATACATCAAGTAATTATATCATGAATAGTTCTAATTATTTATTCACAATGAAAATTTCGTCTAGTTTGATGATGACATTTTGCAGGGTTTTTAGCCACCTACTTATCAGGTGATGTCGGCGTTGGTGCAGAATAGGGGTCCGTAGTTATCTGTTGGAAATACGGTCTTATCGATAAAATCAGTACATACCAAGTGCTTTCTGGATGAATAAATGGGACATGTGACACAAATATGGCACGATATCAACTATTTAATAAAAAATATAAAAAAAACATTATACAAAATTTTATAAAAACAAACATTACCAAACTAACGTTGCGTTTACTGCAAAAATGGCGACAATACGGTTGTTCTTCCCTCTTACAACAAGATTGTGAATTACTTCGCTGTAATATACAACGTACGACTCGTATTACAAATTAGTAAATTAGGGTTAGGGAAGGGGTAGGTATGGACCACTGAATGTTGACAATCTATATTTTAATTTTATGTCGTACCCTACACCTGTTAATGCCAAGGCACGGAGTTATCAAACATTCACTTACCATGACGTCATAATTTGTTTGCGCATGCGTAACAAAATGTGTATCAACGATGACGTTAATCCCATATTTATTTGTTCGCTAGTCGGACTTTCGTGGCATTTACTTCATATTTGGGCAATCAGAGTGTAGGTTTTTTTCAAATTATTAAGATCACTATGAAGTTTATTTGTTGATAAATTAATTGGTGTGTACAATCTGTATTTTCAAGTAATTACTACGAACCCCCATTCTACACCAACTCCGTTCATGATAATGGAGCTGCAGATCAGAAGTGCTTTGAATTAAGAACAGTTGTTGTGGCCCTTTAAAACAAATAAGGAAATATTTCATAAAAACATAACGGGTGGACCATTAGAAACTTTGTAAAAGTAAGCATGTACTGCGTGCATAACTCGTTCCGATGCTCGCGTATGGCACCTAATTGGCACCTAGCCTTACGTTACGGGTAACTAATGTCTAGTACAGAAGTGTTTAGATCTTTTTAGTAATCAGTGCAGGAATCAAATTATGGAGCTAATTACAAATGCTAATTTGATGCTTCTACCTGTGATTGTTGTATTACAATGTTTACATCATCTGCATTTGCAAACAGTTTGGGATTGAAATGAGAAACGAAAGAATTTCTAATATATTTCATCATCCCAAGTCTGATGATGTGACATTATGTTCAGTTGTATATCAGCAAATACTGCTGCATTGGCCTAATCATGTTGTTGGAGCTTGTGCTTCATATCAAGTCTTACATGACTATTATCACCTCGCATGTAATTTTCAGGAAGAATTAATGTCAAGCCTTTATTTATGGTATATGAATGAGTGTATTCTGTAGTTTTAGTTATTCAAGACAAATGTTTGATGTTGCAGTCACAACAATTAAAACTCAATAGTTATTATTCTAACACCATGTGAATATATTCTTAGACAGTTTTTGTAGACGAAAAACACTCACTCTATGTCGCAAGAAAGGGCGATGATTGGCCGAATGATCCTGACATGATGGAAGAGCTCCCAAAGACTAGGGGACCCAAGCAATGAAATACTTGTACAGCATCTTCACTTCTTTAAGCAGTACATATAATAATAGACTGTCGACTGTCCTCGGACCTAAATTTTGTAGTTGCTAAATCGGCAAACGTCTAAGGACCGTTCACTTCTGCATACTTTCTCATGATTTTAATTCTCGGCTTACATCCCGTTCAGAGGTCTACTTTTGTCCAAACACTGTTTGCCGATTAATATACAAACAAATTATAATATAATAAAACGAACCTCAATAACATTATTTTAAACAAATATTGGAAATGGTGCCAGCAGGGTATCATACATGTTCTTGGAGGCGAGCATTGTCAGCAAGGTAATATACACTTTGCTGGATGAGGCGAATGCCAGCAGGGAACTTTAAATATTTCTGGAGGTGGGCGCTGCCAGCAAGATATCGTATATGTTGCTGGAGATGGCAAGTGCCAGCACGATCCCTTAAATTGCATGGGAGGTGGAGAGTCCCTGCAATGTACTATAAATGTCACATTCAACAAAATATTGGAGGCAGTTTAAATATGAATGATATAATTTTCATCTAAAATAAATTTACTTTTGAGTTTTACTTGGCAACGAAATCTAGGTAACATGTTCATGTTACCAGGTTCTATTGCTTATACTATTTTTTAGCGAGAATAAATTTCAAAGTGAAAACGAGTGTGGTGTTGGTAACCCAACCATATACAAACCATCAGTTATACAAAGATCAATTAAGTTACTTGTTACGTTTCTTTTGATAACACGTTCAAATGTATATTGTCATACACCCAGAGCACGAAATCGAAAGAACACTTGAAAGTTACTGTAGTACATGACGGCATAGAGGTGAAACTAAAATTACAATATTCCTTGGGAAAATTCCCAGGAAAGATTGACAATTGAACATTCCATTATGCGCGAAACTGACAACGTGAAACTCACAACGCCACTATTAACAATATAAACTCATTTGCTCATTTCCAAAGTTTAAACAAGCTCGGAGATGAACAGAGCGATTTTATCCAATCTTTGTATAAGGAACACACATATTAGGTAACACAGCTGAATAGACATAATGTTGACATATGTATATGTCTGTGTAATGTTTCTAAATTTTGTTGAGGATTATTCTGCAAAGAAATCGCTGAAATGATTGTATCTATTCGTAAAATTTCTTATTACAATAGCCCTAACTCTAAATCAGACGGCGTCCTCTCGTGCCAATCATCTTCGTTTGTGTCGGAAATTTTGTCACAAACATTTACTAGTATCCAAAATACAATTAATAACAAAACGAAAATATATTTTGTTTGAATTATATATGCACTTTTGAAAAATTTCCTCAAAAAAAATTGAAAATGACATTCATTTGAATAAATTAGATAACGTAAACTTGTTTTCTTATTTCCACGTGAAATTATACAAATACGCAAAACATGATTAATTTGTAGATTTGTATGCCGTATATACATGATCTCGAATGCCTGTTTGGTAATAATTAGCCTAACATCAAATTAATTGGGGTAATTAATTCAAAACTACCTTTCTTACATAAAAATTATTACATTAATTAATTATTGCATAGGATATTATAAACTATTAAAGGTCACAAGCATACATAGTTTCAATGAATTTGAGTAAGCTAATATGACAAAACAAAACATGATGGGAAAATAATTTATGTTCATTAAGTTTGCTAATATGCAAGTATTTGATATGTACCAGCTTTTATTTGATATTCGACTGCAAACACAGCAATCATGTACAAAGTGTAATTTTAGTAAACTTCTTTCTGATCAAAATCCACTGAAGGTGTAAAGGCTCATTTTTTGTTCATATTTGATGTTTTTTTTATTTATTTGTGAATAATTTTATGGCTTCACTTGCCGTTATTATTTTTTTGCATATCGTATCATTTTCCTAAACTTATGGCATTGCCGCTCCAAAGATTTAGCAAACAATCTGCTAGTTATTGTATTCACATTCCAAAAAATAACATCTTTGACCGAGTAATAATTCATCCAACAGTTAGAACTTCAGAAAATGCCCAAGTCCATGCGTGTCATCTCTGCCACTACTCAATAACAACGTGTATATTGGGTACTATCATCGACTGTCTATAGTAGCTTCTTTGCATCATATGTTTTCACGGTTTGAGGTTCTCAACTCCACATATTAATGGAGAAAGAGATATACGGATACGAAACCGTGCGACTAGACTATGATTTGTATCACCCCGAAGGCTGTTTTCAAAAATAGAAACAAAGGTACGACAGTGACACATTCGTTTTGGTGTAGACCTCGATGACTTTATTAATAAAGATATTTCTAAATGCTTGGACCGTATTTTATTCTGTGACGCTATAAACCAAGCACACCTGATTTTGAGATCCTTGAATATATTAAATTAATGAATTATCGGTCGCTGGTAGTATAGTGGTTCTGCGTCAGACTCATGATAGGTAGACCCCAAGTTCAAATCCTACCTTAGGCTGAACATCGAAAGGGTCGACCCCTACCCTGGGCGAGTGTGTCACAGACTCAATGGGAAGGCCAATTCCCCTGGCCGAGATTCATTCACTAACGAATGCGACTTTGGGGGAACCTTGGTTAAGGTCCGCAGGTGCTTGTGTTTGACCGAGCCTGGTTGACGCCAGGATAGAGCATTAAATTGACAATTGATAGGGCAGATGGCCGCACAGCCCTGTCATGTAGTCCCAAACAGGAAATGACTTGTGTGGCAAAATGCACCATGTGTTAGGAGAGGCAACAGTGACATTCAAAGTCCGGCACAAAAAATTATTTGAAAAAACAAATGGATTACTATATAGTTACTGAACAAATAATGAGAAAACATATAATGACAATATATACAGCTTAAACTTGTTTTGCTTATAGTCACTACTTCATTTGAAAGGAAACATTATACTACAGTCGAACACGTTGGTTCAGCTGTGTATACCACTTTTATCAAATAGTGTTAGTGATCGCATGCATTAAACCACTATATGCCCAGAATTTACAGACAAATACATTTGGCATACTAAAGTATTCATCGTTAAAATCTACCAGTAGGTTTATGCGCGTTTACCTACTTTGGCACTGAAACAACCCGTGTACAAATTTGGGTCCAGGCCACAAATATGCATACATGCTTGGAACACTGAGACATAGTGCTTCTTATCAACAGGCTCAATTCTATAAATGCAGAAAAGAGGCCCTGGTTCTGGACCCCGTAACTCAAGATACTGCAGCATTGCCCCCAAGGGGCAGAATCTCTCGTCTTCCGAGGATGAGATAACTATCGAAGGTTGGTTAGGTCGGCAAAGATTGATACCGCTAAATGCGCCTGAATCAGATTCAGTCTGATTAGGAATGAAAAAAATGTCATCTAGTTGTATTAAATGACAATTTTTAGTTGATTGTGTCAAGGTTATTTCGTCAATTTGTGTACGTGCATGAAATGAAAACAGAAACATTGAGCGGAATAACCTTCCGGCGTATGTGTCACCTCTAGTCTGGACTAAAGTTATAATAAGCCGGTGTAATATTGGTAGTGTGATAGATTGACGAGTCACAATTGGACATTGTTTTAATGAAGCTAGAATTGTTTGTATGACAAAACTTGTGACAGGGCTGTTGACACCTAAAACTACATGCATATAACTAATTGCAGAACTGTAATTTTCAATGGTTGTTTGGGTGTAACCTTTGACCCGCATATACGAAATAAACAATGCCATTACGGGGACAGAGAGTGGAATTTGGAAAGATATAAGGGAGCTGTACTGGGAGGTGAAGCTCAGAAAGCATTTCCATGCATGTCTCTGTCGTGCAATTGTTGCTGGGGCAAGGTGGCCTTGAAGAATTTGCTCGAGATGCTCAATAAATTTGCCATCAAATATGGTTTGATGCTTGAGAGCCGTCTGTTCCATGGTGTTGTTACGATTTTCCAAATACGAGGAACCTTTAATTAGAATAAAACAAATATTAAATAGCACTCTAATGTAACACAAATATATTGATATGCTGTGCAAAATTCAAATGTTTTTTTTTTAATTCAATAGCGTCAATATCACGACAAAATGACAATAATTACCTGTAGTAGGAGATGTTGAAGAATGCATCGACGATATTGGCTTCACTGAAGTAGGGTTTGTCACTAGATCACTGTATGGTTGAGAAATGAAGGAGGACGGTGCATGTTTATGCACTTGCATGAAGTCCGCTTTGATTGAATTCCGGCTCTCTAAAGAGATAGGTGTTTCTCTTAGGTCGATGATAGTAGTGAGCATTTCTACACAATGTAGGAGAGGTGCCGATGGCTCTTCGAGTTGACCAGTAGTGGTTAATAGTGTTTGTTGGCCATCGTTTATACCGTATTTCTGAACCAATTTGCCACCTGAACTGTTTGTTAATGGCTGCGTATCTTCTCGGCATGCTTTGACATAAACGCGCTTCTTTACTGGTAACATTTCTAGAGCCTTCTTGAGGTTTCTTTGAAGAGACTGGTTGGATCGTTTACCTGTAACCAAAAGTAAAAATTAAATGTTTTAACATTAGCAATAGACCTACGGTTCATCAAGTAAAAGTGTTCAGTCAAGTATCCATTGGCGGGGACCCTAGATGTCCAATATTCCAAAGGTTTTTGTATGGACAGTCGCGCACTTAAGTCACCAAACCAGCTCAGTACATAGTAGTCAACACGTGAAAACTTCCACTATACTATATCAAACTGTTTTTTAATGAGAACTGTTATTAGCATGTACAACCATAACATATCTTATAAATAAACTAGCATAAAATATGTGTGAACTGATAGTATAAAAGTGCCCGAATGGCACGTGCTATTGGCTGTTGAGCCAGCAAACACCGTTGTTCAAATGTCCTGCCATCAGGCTTCTCTGATTCTGCACAGTCTATTCACGAATGATATTATTATAAACGTAGTAACTCATTGCAGACATGCAACGTTATTTTTTGGTCAGAGTCTGGTGAATAATTGAGTCTACTTGAGTCAAAGTCTCACGACCTGGAACTAAGTTTAATTTCTTGTTCATCAGAGCCGTGTTTGTCCATATAAACATATGACCTCTTTAATAAGAATAACTGTAATGTCTCAAGCTCTATGTCAGATAAGACAATGTAACCAATGTAATATTGAAGTGTTCGAATATGATAAGTGACTAACTTATCAGTTAAACATGTAACCTCCTTAATCAGTGCTCTAATGAAGGCAGTAGACATGATATATGATCGCCATGGCATATGACCATATATGATGCTGTGACCTCATTATTATAAATACTATAATGTGTAAAGCACTGTTGCATATAAGAACATGCAAGCAGTGCTATTTTTTTATTATATTCAATGTTGCAGACAGAATCATGCATTCAAATCTAAAATACGTAGACATTGGACATGAGATATAACTAACTTTTCAGATGACAACATATTGTCATGGGATCTCATTAATTTGCACAACTGACGTATATAAAACATGTTTGCAGATAGTACAATGCAACTAGTGTCATTTAGAAGGCATTGTACAGGAGCTGTTGCTTACAATTAGTTGCTATGCCAAAATAGTGTTCAATGGGTTATTTTTGGAACATTACTTATAAGCCAAGTTAGGATTGAAATACATCGTTGATGTAATACAGCTATATTGTATTATTATTCCGCTATTTTTTTCATTATCATTACCACTTCGTAATACTGGCAAATTTAAAGTCTGGTGAGACATAGTTCATATTCCAAAATGAGGTTCTGAAAAATGCATTTGTAATGTAGCTGTCATGTGAGTTTTACTGTTAATTTTTGTTTAATATTTTTTGGGGATTTATTGCATAATTTGTATTGTATCGTACTGCAAACAACCAGCGGTTCAGGACAAGAACATTTATGAATATTTTTTAACAGTTTGCAATGGTTTGTGGGGAATAGGGAAGGCTTACTTCTTACACTGAATGCATAGTCTTTTAACGTTGACATATCTTGAGAACTTGTGCATTTGTGATTACTAATAAAGATACAGTGCTACACAGAACATACACCAACATATGTGATGACAATATATTGTCACGGAACTCATTACAAAGTACGTCTACAATATCTAAAGCACTGTTGAAGTTAGTGACATGTTCATTATATTGAAGGCATTACGTACACAAAGAAAATGGCCAGTGTATTCGATGACCGAACTCATCATATATGCATGCATCTAATATCTCGAACACTATTGAAGACAGGTCTACGCTATATTGAAGGCTTGAAGAAAAAAATAACCAATTTGTATTTGATGACCATATATGTTGATATAACTCATTAAATATACGTATCGTTAATATGTCATGTATGTATATATATATATATATATATATATATATATATATATATATATATATATATATATATATATATATATATATATATATATATATATATATATATATATATAGGAAGGTAGTCGATTATTCCAGGTGAGAGTGCTCGATACTAAACGATGAGTTTGTAGAACAGATTTACATACGTGGACAGAGAAATTAAGGCACGAATACATGAGTAAAGTTCACTCTACAGTACTGTTTCGTAAGGTACATGGAGTACCTCACTCATCAGGAGTTAAGACTTTATTAAATAAACCGCCGAAACAGACTACGTTATAAGCGCTACAGATTTGCATAACAATGGAGTGTGTTTATGATATTAAAACTAGTTGTTGCATAGCAACGATTTGGCTCTGTGTCTACAGGAAGAAAAAATCTCATTTCTTTTATTTAAACTACAGTAATGTGGTTGGAAAATTATAATATATTTCTCTAATACATAAGTTGCAACGTTTGCTTGAAGTATTGTATGGTGCAGCACGCGATAACACTCTCCATTTGATGTCGTAATCGATGTTATTGTCTTTTAATGACCAAGCGTATTTACTGAGCTCTGTTGCGTTTCTCAATGATTGGTTGCGTAGCGATGCAGTGTGGTTTCTGTACCGGGTTTTAAATTTATTTCCTGTTAGTCCCGCATATGTTTCACACTTGCTGTTGTCTTGCCGTCTGATATTAGCTTGGTAAACCAAGGCCGATTGTAAACAATTTTCGTCTAATGGGCATTCAGATTTCTTACGGCAGTTACATAATCTGTTGATCTCGGTACTGGGTGTATTGGTGTTGGCCGCTGTAAGTTGTTGTTTGTTTTGATTGCAGATTATTTGCTTCACGTTATTCGTACAACTGTAGCTCAATTTGATGGTGTTACGGCTGAAAATGTTCCTGAGTTTGTTTCCCTGTTGGAAACACTTATCAACCAGGGTGAGGAATCTTTTCCCGACGCTGTTAGTGACATTTTTACTGAAGGGAGGGTTAAACCAGAGGATGTTGTTACGAGGTCTGTTTGTTCTTCTTCTTTCCGCGGGGGGTTCGAATTTGAGGTGATAATCATATCCACTTTGATTTAGAGCTGTCTGGTAAGGTGGCGCGGCTAGATCAAATTGTTTTTCGTCTGATGAAAGTTATGACAATCGTTTGTTGATTCCTGCCGGTATATTCTTTGTGATGGAGGGTGAGTGGTTGCTCTCTCTATGTACGTATAGTAGGTGTCAAAATTCCATTAGTTTGTACAATGGCGGCAATCAGTACAATAATTAGCAAAAATTGCTCAATGGGGCAAAGTTTTCACCCATTTAGAATTATGAAAGGAATATTGTCGAATCCATTTCAGACAATCTAAGTTATATTTAATTGTACATTTAGTCTTAAATTTGTGGGTCAGCATTCTGACTAATTGTTCACTTTTCGATGATGCTAATTCTTACATCGGTACGTTAATTTTATTTATAGATTTTTTTTGTTTTGATGACATTTGAATGACTGGTAATCATGTTTGTATTATTGTTTTTTTTTTTTTTGTTTTTTTTTTTTTTTAAATTTTTTTTGTGCCAGTTCCGGACATTAAGTGTCACTGTTGTCTCTCCTGACTTTTTTTATGTGCAAATTGCAAGTGCTAGTGATGACACATAGTGCATTTTGCCACAGAAGTCATATTCATGTTTGGGACTACATGACAGGGCTGTGTGGCCATCTCTCTGTCAAATGGCAATTTGTAATGCGCTATCCTGGCGTCAACCAGGCCCGGTCGAACACAGGCACCTGCAGACCTTAACCAAGGTTCCCCAAAGTCGCATGATCATGAGTCTGGTGCGACAACCACTATGCTACCAGTGACCGGTATTATTGTTATGGTCTTAATTTTAAGTGTCATTTTGGTTGAACAAAAAACACGTTCATATCAGATTTATCATGAAAGTATTTTGTAATATGGTAACAGGCAGTTTAAAGAATCAACAATTACAAAGTGTTTTTGTGGAAGACTATAATGTTGTTTTAATGTTATACATTTGTTACTTGATTTTACGAATGTTTTAGTTTCTGCTAAAATATTAATTAATTATGACCTTGCCACGAGTATGTTACAAAACTTTTGGTAAATTCAAAGTTTATTCAGACTTGTATTTAATCTATCTGGTCATGTCTTTAAATAAGACCATTTCACACTTACTTATGGAAAATAACATTTCGCATTTGTTTAACAGTCTCGTGATTAGAAATTCATAATTTCATGAACGAAAATATTTCCAATACATTTCAATTAAATAGGCATTTTACAGTTTTAATAGAATGACCATCCTTTGTTCATTCATCTTAAGATACTATTTTGTTAGATTAGATAGTGTTTTATGACCGTCACAATATTTATAAATGTATTGGCTGAACTATAATCAACCATCAACGACGTGCTTAGGTATACTATACCATAGACCCTCTAAAAGATCTTTTAGAGGGTCTATGACTATACATACGGTTTTTAACAATAGGGATTATTTAATTGCTTGTCACGCTGTAACACACAGCTCCACCGAGGCTCCGTTAAAAACGTATTTTCTCTAACTTACAGGTCGATTATGTCGTGCCAAAGTGGATATATGTGACTATGAATATCACAGCAGTGACTGTGTGTAGTATTTATGACAATAAATAGTGTTGACGGATAGAGATTTTGACGGATACAAGTTAAAAACACGAATCAGGGAAAGGGACGCGCTACTAAGCTTGAATAATTAACTGCTGTCAATCAAAATCACGTGATGTTGGACTGCTGAAACAGGTTACGTCATTTAATCTCCACAAACATTTACACAGCTAATGCGTTTCTCATTATCACATAGCGGATTCAACGAAGACAATGGCAATCGTGTTCCCAAATTAAAAAAATCGCCACAGAGAGTACGAGCCAGAGATACCCCTAGTTGTTTTAATGAAATGAATTTAGTATTGTTTACTGTTATTGTCCGAGGGTATGTACGTGGTAGAGAGCATGTTCCGAAAATAACGCAGCCTATCACGGTAAATCATATGATCGAACGAACTCGTTGCACAACACAGACTAGAATGATTTCTCTCTGAGTGACAACAACATCATGGGTAATCTTCAACTGACGTTTGCGTTCGATGTATCGATCGTCGTTCCAAACGTTTCTATGTTCCAACATGGTCCAATATTTCTTGTACATCCGATGTCTTATGGCAGCATTATTATCACACGGACCTTGGTCACTACCCAGCCAATCTTGCGTATTCGTGGTAACGCAAGGCTGGCAAAAACAGAAATTACATTTGTTTACTTGGAAGTCACTTTCAAATCCGCATTTGTGCTGAATTCGTCAGGTGGTGATTCTTACTGATTGTAAACGCGTCTATTTCCTGGAACTACGTTCTGTTTACAAACAACGCGCGCAATTTCATATTATCGTCTGCGCTTCGATAATGGCTGACGATATTATTCAGTGGATGGGAAATATACCGAAAGACCAGTTGGACTCATTATTACCGTGACGAAAGCCGGCATTCCACCAAAACCAATCATAAAGATAACTGGTCACACACAAAAACGTGTCAAGTTTACAGCACTACGATACTGTCTCCACGGAAGATCATCGGCGCTTTTCAGATATTCATAGTTGAGCTACGCCCGAATCTAGAACTGTAATCCAAACTGCTTCTTGTCAGGCAATTGTTTCTCGTTCACCGACCAGTTTTTAACAACTGTCTCTACCTGCGGCTACAACATCAGCTCCAAGAAAACGTCCGTTTTTTATATATTATTCGGATGGCCAGTAAATAAACGATATAGCTAGACTGTAGTGTTAATTAAGGAAGAATGTTTATAATGAGTTCGTGTTTATTACAGTTAAAATATTGTTATAAATTTACGTTAGTTTGCTGTTTCATTGAAACGTAATTTGTGGGTATATTTGGCGACATTCGTTTGTGTATTTTGTGAGAGTTGTTGACGCGTTTGCGTCATTTAGAATCCCCCGTATAAATCCGCGCCAGTGAAAAGACCCGTATCGAAACCCAGATTAAATCGAATAGGCTTTCTTTTGGGCCAGAGGAGCGAAAATCAGCATATCTAAAGACTTTTTTGTTCCTATAAGGTATATGATAACACCTTTATGGACTGGATACGGCTTTTGCTGCCCTCGATCATACAGCTTACGCGCCCTTGCAAGCCCGGGCTCTCCCGTCACACGATCTCGGGCCGCAAAAGCCGTATCAAATCCATAAAGGTAATAACACGCCCGGGCCTTGTTTACCATATTTGGTAAACGCGTCTATTTCCTGGAACTACTTTATGTTTACAAACAACGCGCGATATTATTCAGTGGATGGGGAATATACGGAAGGAACAGTTGGACTCATTATTATTTGGTGATGATAAAGTCGACAGTGTCGCGGAAAATGTCGGGAAAGAAGATTTAGAAGCTGTCGGCGATTTTATAAAATCACAACGGAAAGCAAGCTCCGTTCGTACAACTGAACGAGGCGTCACAAGGGTACGGAGCTATATTCAGAGCTGATATGCCGACGATCGTAAGCTATAGGAGATTCCACCTTAGACACTGAACAAGTACTTGGCCACATTCTTTGTTAACTTGAAGAAACAGGATGGAACTGATTATGAACCAGGATCCGTCTGTGCAATAAAGCATAGCTTAGAAAGATATCTCACCGAAAACAACTACGAAGTATCTCTGTCTGATAAACAGTTTTCCTTAACCAATGATGCTTTGAAGGCAAGACGGATGTTGCCCAAGAAAACTGGCCTCGGTTTTGGTAGTCACGCCAGTGAAGTAATATCGCCTGAAGAAGACGCAATGTAGAAAGAAGGTAAACCAGGGACGGCCGATGGAGACACCCTCAATTTTACGCTATAGTATTTATTTACCAAACATTTTGGACTTCGCGTCCGGGATGAACATAGAAAGTTGTGCCATGGAGATATTACTGTACAACGAGATAATGCGGGACACGAATTTATGCAGTACAAAGAAGGCGACACTAAAAATCGTGATGGAAAGTAAGGTGATCGGTATGTGGTTCCTCCTCGTATGTTCGCCATTCCCGACAGTTCCAAGGACCCTGTCCGAATGTATAGAGAGCATGTTCGACACCGTCCGATTAATACATGCGGGCTCGACAGTCCGTTTTATATCCAACCGATTCCCGCATCGCGTGTCAATTCACTTTCGTGTTATTCTTCTCGTCCGATGGGGGAGAACAAGATAGCATCATTCATGCCCCGAGCTGCCGCTTTGATGTCCTTTACCGAAAAAAAACACTCTGTTCGGAAGACGACTGTAACGTACAAACGCTGACGAAAGCCGGTATTCCACCACAACAAATCATAAAGATAACTGGTCACAAAAACGTGTCAAGTGTACAGCACTACGACAATGTCTCCATGGAAGATCATCGGCGCATTTCAGATATTCTTAGTCGAGCTACGTCCGAATCTAGAACTGTGAACCAAATTGTTTCTCGTTCATCGACTACGGTTTTTAACAACTGTGAAATCAACTTTTCTCTACCTGCGGCTACAACATCAGCTCCAAGAAAACGTCCGTTTTTTATATATAATTCGGAAAGTCAGTAAATGACCAACTTAACTCGGGCGCTTCCGCCGCACGACCTCGGGCCGCAAAAGCCGTATCGAGTCCGTAAAGAATAAAATCAACCCAAAACACCTGCTTAGCTCATAGTAGGAATAGCATGCATTGCTGCAGCTCGTCGAGCTGAAGGACGTTGGCTCGTATCCAGGACGTTTGAAGAAAGTGATAATTTCAAAATAGTGAGAGTGTAGTTGTGCTATTCATTACAGGCAGGTGAGAGCAATACAGTGCAGCAAAACATTTCTCATCTAGTAAATGGGTATTGTTGTGAACAAAGAAAGTAAAAACGGGTAAACACTCTGATATTGCTGGTTAGTGACAAGGCACCGACAAGCCAAATATAGTATTACAAACGTTTCAGTCACTGCAGGGAATTTTCATTAGGTCAAAACATTTGAGGGAATGCGTCAAAATTACGATGATTGTTTGTTTTCTGTAAGACCGAATAAAGTTTATGAATAGTTTAGTTTCAACCTTCGTCGGTTGTTTTACAAATCAATTATCATTTTAAGGTGCCATGTTTCGCCCTGGAGACGCCGAGATAGAGAGGGGCGATTATTTTTCTACAGATCCCGAAGAGTTGTATCTGGATCGTCAGGTACATACATAATGGACTCGTACAAGCGTGAATACTGGCGTTGTGAGAGGCGTATATGAATATATCTAGCATTCCTAAAAAGACCGATACGATAGTAAAATTGTACGAACCTGCAGTTTAATGATACAGCACTCCCTGTGCATTTCCGTAGTTATGTGTATCTTTCCACATCTGTATATGGTAATATCTGTATACACGTAGTCACGACAGCAATCTATATTTGCTCACAATAGTAATACTGTACCGTTTGGCTTAAAACCACCATTATTTATCTTATATATAAATATATGTTTTACTACCAGTTAATCACCAAATGTTATCCCTTTTCTGTATTCGAATGTACTCAGCATACTTAATGTTTAATTTTTTACCTTATGACCTTGGGACCTTGTACGATCAAATCGGCCACATATACTATTGGAGTCATACTAATGTTCATTCAACTGAATAACGTACGCAGGTGATTGACCATACTAGAATTATATAGTATTATATTAATTGATATCGCTAAGTTGCAACCGTGTTCGAGAAAACACACTATCGATGTTGTGAAATGACAACTTTGCTCGTAATTATAATATCAGAGCTGTTAAATTACAAATTACAAACATACGCCCCAACGTGTAGTGTATATTTTAGTCTAAATAAGCCTGACCAATCACCTGACCAATCAGTATTTATAAATCACATGACATGTTAAAAGATCAACCGCGTTGCATGCTGAACGAATTCATATACAAATAAGTATTAAAATAATGAGTAATCTTCATTATTAATCATTCATGACGTCTGAAGAGTTGCATGGGAATAGGAAAACCATTCACAACATTGAAAAAGTTTCATGGGAAGAAAATATTTACAACGTTGTGATTTGGAGAACTTAATGTCATCTACAATGTCGGAAAAGTTAGATAGAATGATATAGAAGTGTTTTAAAGATGAATAATATTGTTTATCATCTACAGCATCGTAAATCTTACATGGGAAGTCATGAAAGTGCTTTGCCAAAGAAAATATAATCTACAATCTTGGCACAAATGTTGATGCGTGACTAAAAAATGTCTTCGAGACAGCAGACTATCATCTACAATATCAGAAGAGTTACACGGGGAAATAAAAAAAAGTGCTTAGAAACAACATTGTGAGAGTTGCATAGGGCAGAACGTCAGGGAAGTTGATTCAGAACCAGAGGTTTGAAATTGCTTTGAGACACAAGAAAAAGTATTTACGTCATCGGAAAAGTTACATGGGAAGTTGTACAATTTATTTGACATACAGGAAATTAATTACAATATCGGAAAATTTGCATGAGATGTTATAAAAGTGATTTGAGACAAATATCAACTACATTTTCGGGAAAGTTGTATAGGAACAACAAAAGCGAGCGACTTCAGACACCAGAGTGTCATCTACATCGTTGGGGTAGATGCACAGGATATCATTAATATCGTTTGAGACACAACAAAACCATTTACAGTATCGGAAACGTTGGATAGGTAGTTGTAAAAGTGATAATGTAATATTGACAACGTCGGTTGAGTTGCAATAGAAGTTATACAGGTACTTTGAGACAACAGAATATCACTCACAATGTTGAAAACGTTGGACAGGTTGTTGTAAAATTTCTTCTTAGAGACCTGGTTATTAACAACATCGGGCGAGTTACATAAGAAGTTCTAAAAGTGTTTTAAGTCTCCGGTAAGTAATTAAAATTGATGAAAAAGTTTCATGGGAATTTATAAAAGTGCTTTGAGACAAAAAATAATATACAGCAATGTCGGGAGAGTTGGAAAGTTAGAAAAGTTGTTTGAGACAGGAATATCATCTACAACGTTGGGAGATTTGAGAGACCAGAATATCATCCACAAAGCACGTTTATAACTTCCTATGAAACTTATTTAACTTTGACAATTATTTACTAGGATTTCAAAATATTCTTATAATTTCATATGGAACTCACCTGATATCTCAAAACACATTTACAACTATGTATTCAATGTTTTCAACACTGCAAATGACATTATGTTGTTTATTACGATGCTGTAAATGATATTAAAGTGTCTCAAATCACTTTCAAATCACTATCCTATGCAACTATCCTGTTTGTGTTTCACTTTGTTTATGATATTTTGGTGTCTCAAAACATTTTAATAATTAGCTATACGACTCGTCGTTTTAGATTATATTCTGGTGTTTCAATGTACTGTTATAACTTCCTATTCAACTCATCTGACGTTGTCTCAAAGAATTTTCAGGATCTGTGCAACTTCCCTAATGTTGTAAATGATATTCTTTATCTCAAATCGTCTATATGTTTGTCTGTGCAATTCTTGAGACGTTGTAAATGATTATTAATGATGTTTAATCATTATTTTTTTTATACTTTTCTATAATATGTCATGTTATTTATAAATATTGGTTGGTCATGCTCATTTAGATAGAGATATATTTTATGCCTGAATCCTAGAATCGTTGTTACTCTGTTTTGATGCGTTAATTTATATTTCGTAATTTCGCCATATATTTATACTTAGCCAAACAAATCTGTACTGAAATCGTAAAGGCGTCGACATTTATTGATTTCACGTTGGGCGATTTTAATTGTTCCAGGTCGCAAAAATGGCAGGCACATTAGTGTTTTATCGAGCTTCGTTGAAATTTAGTGACATCTCTTGTGTGTTTCTGGAGCACGGTTGCAATGTAGCAAAATCGGTATTATGTTCACTAGCATGGTTGTTTTTTAGCAACACCGATAGTGTACGTTATTGAGCACGGTTGCAACTTATATCGAGTAATCTCTATTTTAACTGAAGGACGAACATAAATAACCTATATATATCATAACGGGTCACCGAATTCGTTTGGTCATATACATGCGGAGGTCATTCAGTTGAGTAAACATCAATATGACCTCAGTAGGTTATGTGGCTGATTTGACTATACGAGGTTCAAATTTTGTAAGGTAAATCACACGTTTCTGAAAAAAAATAATACTAAATATACACAGTACATTAGAATAAGGAAAAGAGATAAAATTTGGGGATTAACTGGTAGACAAACATTTATTGATATATATGATAAATAGTGGTAGTTATAAGCCATATAAGTATTATTGTGGACATATATAGATTGCTGTCGCGACTACGTGTAGACAGATATTAATATAGATGTCCAACTACGAAAATTAAATAAACTACAGGTTCGTACAATAAGTTTTTTTAGGAATGCTATCTTTATTCACATGCCTCTCACAGCGCCAGTTTGTGAACAGTATTCACGCTTGGACGAGTCCATCATGCGTGTTCCACAATGTTTATTACCGCCGAGAGTGGAAACTAGACTGTCCATAAACATCAATCAGTCTTAGAAAAAATAAACCTGTAATGACGGATCATTTTTGTTTAGGATTTACCCGTTTTTAGTTTCTTTGTTCACATCGATACCCTTTTACTAGAAGAGAACTGTTTTTCAGCACTGACTTGCTCTCAACTGCCTGGCGCCTGATATTTTAAATATCATTTTTAAGCAGTATCACCCTGGATACGAACTAACGACCGTCAGTGATTTCTACAGGTCATTTGTCCATTGTCCTTCTTCACAAAGAAGTGACACACGTGCACTATGGCAACATTCAACCCGCATGAATGGTGCTATCTTGTTTTTAGCCATCGGACGAGAAGAATACAACGGAAGTGAATTGACACGGGATGCGGGAATCGGTTGGATATAAAACGGACTGTCAAGCCCGCATGTATTATTCTAACGGTGTCGAACATGCTCTCCATCAATTCGGAAAGAGTCCTTGGAACCGTTGGAAGGGCGAACATAGGGGGGACCACATGCCGATCACCTTACTTTTCATCACGAGTCTCGTCCCGCATCATCTCGTTGTACAGTAATATCTCCATGGCACAAATTTATATGTTCATCCCGGCCGCGAAGTCCGAAATGTTTAGTAAATAAATACCACAATTGAGGGTGTCTCCATCTGCGGTCCCTAGTTTATCTTCTTTTCACATTGCGTCTTCTTCTTCCGGAGATATTGCTTCACTGGCGTGACTACCGCAACCTTTCTTGAGGAGCATCCGTTTTGCCTTCAAAGCACCATTTGTTAACGAAAACTGTTTATCGGACAGAGATACTCCGTAGTTGTTTTCGGTGAGATATTTTTCTAAGCTATGCTTTATGGCAGAAACGAATTCTGGTTCAAAATCAGTTCCATCTTGTTTCTTCAAGAAAAGAAATGTGGCCAAGTACTCGTTCAGTATCTTAGGTGGGATCTCCGATAGCTTACGATGCTTGGCATATCGGCTCTGAATATAGCTCCATACCTTTGCGACGCCTCGTTCAGTGGTACGAACTGTGCTTGCTTTTCGTTGTGATTTTATAAAATCGCCCACAGCTCTAAATCTTTACATATATTTACCATAATTTATATAAAGTGGTATGTTAAAGATGCAATATTAACGAAAATATGCATTATTTAATATTATTATTCGATTCCACACTGTGAAACAAACCGGATTCTGATTTAACACTTATTAAGGCTGTTGCATTTGCAAAGCACATAACCGTATTTGGTAGATGAAAAATCAAAATCACTATTACGCATGTGCAATGATTGTTACTGTAGCAACCAAAAACAGTGCACATGCGTATTAGAAAATGTCAGTGGTTCATAGAACGATTGCTCATACGTGTGTTAAAGGAACAGTTCAGAATTGCTGCTGATGTATTGCGACATGAGCTGTATCATCGCTAGGATGTTATCCTTGTGAAACAAATATTAATCTAATTCTATGTTATCAACTAAAGTGTTGCAAATACCGATATCATCATAATGGAAACGGCGCGGAAACGACCAGGTATTTCACAAATTATTACTAAAGAACAGTGATTCCCCTTCTACTGGTTAATATCTTCTCATGAATCCTTGTAAAGGACCCAATTGCTTTTTCAAAAATCTATTTTTTCCTTAGGAATGCGCTTTGGCACTGTCATATGACCTGCTTCATTTACGACATAATGCATTGCCTTAAAATAAAATGTAGGGAATGCATACCTGCAGTGAAAGAATATTTATGCATAATTAAATTAGCTGATCGCACATGCAGAATATATTTCTGGACACAACTAAAGCCTGATATCATTTTGAGGATCATCTGATCTCATGTTTCAGAACAGTTAAGCAATCATCCAATTGGAACCATATTTGACAGAGGTGCAAGTTGACCCTAGCTTATAAACCTATATGCAGATTGTATCGAACCTCGAACATTGATTGCAATGAAAATGCATAAATATTACTGAACGGTTAATGACAACGAATTTTGTGGGACACATTGTGATACTGGCCGATCATATCAAAACATTAGAGCGCAGAATATCTTGTGATTACCTTTTTCCGTATGCGCCAATATTAACCATTAAAAAGGCATGAACCATAGATGTGAATATTTTATATGATGTTAGGGAAGAGGTAATTCGTGCTGTGTGATTCACATTGATTGCATAAAAACATTTTCGGGGGATTGACATAATGGTTGTATTCCCTTGAAGAAAAAAAGAGAAAAAGTATAAGCAAAAATAGGATTCCAATACCCAACGTCAATAAGCACCTGTCTGTAATAAAACGTCAGTGAAAAAAAAAACTATTTGCAATAATTAATCTTGGTTATTAGAATAGGGAAATAACCATTGGGTCCACGCACATAATATATGGGGTCAACTCTGAGCGTGGTGTATGGAATAGATTTGACCAACAAATCAACAATGAAGTACGTACAGAGTATGCATTAAAGTACGCAACCTTCAAACTCAACTAAAAATACCCGAGACGTTCTTACAGCCTCGACGAAGAACCGTCATGTAGACTTTAACAGAAATATGCAGATTAATTTGTGTTAATGGTGTTGTCATTTTTTCGTTTTCGCATTTTGTAGGCGTTATATCAATATTTACTTGATAACAACAACAATATATATAAATATTACAATTATGATAATTAATTAAAGTTACTTTTCAATTAAAGTTATTTTTCAGATTGACGAAATAATATTAATAATATTGTAAATTAATACCACAGAGGAAAAGTTTGGGCACGTTTATTTATATTAAAGAAAAAGTAGTTTAAATATGTTATTTTTATTTCAGTGTATTACTCATCTGTTTCGAAGTATCCATGTTTATAATCAATTGACACTATTTCTATAGTTTCACGAGAGCCTTGAATTTAAGTAAATACTCAGCTACACATGACTTAAATAGTTGCAAAAAGCACTTCTCCATTCGATTGTTATTATTGTTTACGAAATCTATATATGTCGTTTCTACAACGTTATAACAAAATTACCATACTACTGTTTATATTTAGTAATATATATTTACTTGTTTATGTGATTGTTTGCTGTAAGTTAAGATTACGTTGCTTCATTGAAAAGTGCTTAATTTTGAAACCCATCATTTGATATATTTTGCTCTTTAACACTTTCCCAAATTACAAGGGTACTAGTAGCAGTAAGCGTATTTGAGTTTAGTCAAGTTACTTGCAGCTTCTCGTGTCAAATATTTTATACTGTTATTTCTCAAGAAGTGGTCTCTGAAAATCTGTAAATATGCTACGATAAATACTAGTAGAGCAACTTTCTGTATAATAAAATCTAATGGCGTATTTGAGACCAATTGTTTACACTTCGACATTTTAGATAAGATTTTCATTAGCTTTCAGAATATAAATACCACATGTAGTGACTGGAAATACTCTTAATATGTAAACAATACTTAGGTATAAATTACAAAAGATGTTTAAAAACTTCCAGCAAACTAATTCTTACATAAGCGTGTTATATTAGTGTGGTAAATGATTAAATTATCTTATTTTGGGACTTATTGCAACATACAGGTTAACTGAATCGATAAAAAGATTGAAAACATGTGCGTGGCCAAAACTTGTTCCCAAATTGATACTACTCATAGAGTAATATTACTTGAATTGCATAAAAGTTAAAATCATGCATTGATTAGTATCGATTTTAAAATTAACATATATTAAAGGTAGTAGTATTAGTGATAGTAGATCCAGAGTCGCTAAGGGTTGGCGTGGGCAACCATTCAAGGGATTGTGCGATATTTCCTTCGCACTGGGCGGATACGGTCCTGCAAGGAGAGTGGCCGACCTCAGCAGTCTTATTCTTAAAGTTTTAGCATTGGGAAATATAAAATTTCCGACCGCACTGTGCTTGAGAAATTATATAGTAATTTTCTGACAACCGCTCCAAGATGGCAGACACCATCTGCTAGTTGCGGGGATGTGTAAACAGACTGTCAGATTTCATTTTGTATGTAATTCTAAGGATGCTATTTTCGAAAAAGTATCAACAACAAATTGGGATTCTGTTTAAATTGCTGAGAAACATGCCCTAGCTGTACCCCCTCGTCAGTATAATGTTGATTCCAGTGACTAAAAAGCATTCCGAGCTTTCTCAAAAGTCATTGACACGTGACTTCAGAATTGTTTATGTTATGTGGTACCAGCCACCCACAGTTTCTGGTCATGTTGAGTCAAGGGTCTTGGTCGCTGTATGGTGTAAACATTACGTGTCAAAAACACGACCGACCATTTGTCCTGCTGCTGAGACAATACTCCATTATCACTTGCGCTGACCAGTGGTAAGCCTGGTGTGCCATTCTGACAAGACTGAATTTGGAAAACGTGTTTATCTGTTTATTTGGAGCACCGTATCTTCAGAACTTTTTAAATTTCATGGTGAGTTATATATGTGGGGAACGTTTAATGTTCTGATACAGGTTTTCGCCCATTCCCAGTGACACTGAAGAAACTCACGGCTCTCGATAAACACAAACTCTGTTCTATTTCAACGGAACGGTTTACAAACACTTGTTACATCAGCGACATCTTGAAAATCGTAGAAAAGCCTACCAACGAGGCTCGAACAGTATCATGGGTAATGGAAGACTATGGAGAATTTATCTTACAAATCAGAGTGAAATCATCGCGAATGACAATAACTGTAGAATAGCTGGTGCATAAATTGTGTAATAAACGATTTCCCGATATCAGAGTGTATACACAAATAAATCGCGAATCTTGTACAGTGAGATATATCCTGAATGTTTGTTGTTCAATAATCTTCCGTGAACTTAATACTAATATTTATCAAACAGTCACTAACCATGACGTCATAATTTGTTTACGCATGCGTAACAAAATGTGCATCCACGGTGACGGTAATACTGTATTTATTTATGTGTTCGCTAGTCGAGCTCTCGTGGCATTTACTTCATATTTAGGCAATCAGATTCTAGGTTTTTTTCAAATTACTAAGGTCACTGTGAGGTTTATTTTATTAATTGGTATGTGTACAATTTGTATCACGAAACTGTATTTTCACTACGAACCCCTATTATTTATCAACTCAATGACGTCTAGTATTCCATGAATGGTGGAGCTGTGGATCGGAATTAAGAAAAAATGTTGTGGCTCTTTAAAACAAATATGGTAATATTTCATAAAAACATAACGGGTGGACCATTAGAAACTTCGTAAAAGTAAGCATGTACTGCGTACGTGACTCGTTCCAACGCTCGTATATAGCACCTAATCGCCTAGCCTCACGTTACGAAACTCTGGGTTGGAAGAAAAACTGTGCAAAATTTTTGTTTTTCCTTGATTAATTTTGTTGGTGAACTTACTGTCATGTTTTGAACGATGTGAAATATTTTTCCCAAGATTTCGTATATGATTGATATTGTCAGCATCCTTTATTCTGTGTTATATTTTATATTACCTTAAACCTTGCAAATAGAAGTATGCATGAAATCATGGGAAGGAATAGTGTGCATTGCCCGTGTGATAAGAGTGAATGACAGGTCATACGTGTTTACAACCCTGAGGGGACAATTTGAATTTACCAGGTGTGCTTGTGATTTACATACAAAATGATGTTTACGATCTACTGATTTGACTACGTGCTAGCAAAACCACATTCTGATTGGATCCTGTGGAAACTCAGGTGGTGTACCTGAAAATGAGCCATTTATGCTCTATAAATAGACCAGTTGAGGACAGTTGTTGTCCACCATTTCAATTGAGTACTATGTGTCTTACTGGTACGATATTATGAGACAAATGATACAGGCTTCAATCATCCTTCTGTGAGACGTGTGTGAAATGCTCTGCGATCTCCTGGAACTGTGACAATCGACAATCCCTCTCAATATCAATAAGCAGGCCTTGCATTGTGACAGATATAATTGTCTAGATTCGGGGAATGTGCAAAAGCATCATTTTCTTTCGTAAACTATAGTAGTAAACATTTCCATCTTTTATCATTTTGTTGATTGCAGTAAAACTTTAAAATTTGTCTGTGACATCACCCGCACAATTATTGTGATGTTTTGATACGGCATAATATGAGTGTCAATGCCCAACGAAATTTTAAATACAGAACTTACACATGTTTTAATACAGTAATGAGTGTCTAGTATAGGAGTGCTTAGTTTGATAAGCATTGCCAATTCAACAATGAGACTTGTAAAATGCTCTTGCCAAACTATGGTGGCATTCAACCCGATTATCGATTTAAGAACTTGTTAGTAATCAGTGCAGGAATCAAATTGTGGAGCTAAGTACAAATGCTAATTTGATACTTCTAGCTGTGATTGTTGTATTACAATGTTTACTATATTGCATTTGTTTTTTCAGAACATCATCCGCATTTGCAAAAAGTTTGGGATTGAAATGAGGAAAGTAAGAATGTCTAACATCTTCCCAAGTCTGATCATGTGACAGTATGTTCTGTTGTATATCACCGATTATATTATACCAGTATATTGATGGTGTTAATCCATCGATTTGATTGGTCCACACCATTTGCATATGCAATTAATAGTATACTGGCGGATAATGCACAGCTAAACAAAGTGGCCCTGGAACATGAATTGACTACAGGTTAATGCGGAAATGCATAAAACCGGTAGGTAGTATTTGATTTTTAGGGAAATATAGTGGTTGAATTATGGAAAATATTGGAAAAAAATAAGGAAATATGAATATCTGAAAAATTATATAACCATAATGTTGCTTTTTGTTAATGGCGGGATACAAGTTGTGGGCGTCGGTCGTCGTACACCACACAAACCTAAAATAACCGACTCCTCAACACCGCGATTGACGGTGCCTAAACGAACGCCAGAACGCCGTGTTCTCCGTGTTGTGATTTTGAAATGGATTGCGAACCTCCAACAAAGAAAACACGATCTTTTAGTTTAACTGGTCACCAACTACATGAGATTGAGGGATTGAGGGACAAAAAAAAATGCAAAAAAAAACTATGAGTCACAGGCAAAAATGTTTGTCACCAATATCAACCTGTGTCCCGTAGTGGCGTTCGAATTCTAGCTGACAAAATTGCAGCGAAATTGTACCAGGGTAATTGCCATCACCAACCACTGTACAGAGCGCCGGCGTGCAAAGTCCTTCAATCATTCGGCCGGAGTTGAGACAAGTCATATCATGTATTTATCACAAAAACATGCGAGAATCAGATCTTACACCAACAAACCTACCTCAAAACAACGGCAAAACTTGTCAGGCATACTGTCACACAACTTTGGTCATACCAAAGACTTATCCAGGTCAGATGTTTCGGTCGACCTTAGTACCTGGGAACGTCAAATATCAACAGTTACAAGTAGTATGATGAGTCACAAAACCGGTTTATTTCACAACTGTACTTGGGCAAATTCCAGTCAAAATTCTACAAAAAACGGAATGAAAACGTGGAAAATACGTTGTTTTAATTAAATCCAAACTGTACACGGCCCTGTATTCCAAATGGCGTTGACGCTGCAATGACACAGTCAGTAAAAAGTCAGAAAGGTCGTATTTTGTTATGCTAATTGTTGTGTTTACGCTGCTCTATTCACCGTGGATACGTTTCGTTTTCACGCGGAATAAAAATTAGTTTCTTAAATATCGTATCTTCCCTAAATCATTCATCATTCTCCTAAACTTATGGCATTGCCGCCCCAAACATTTAGCAAACAATCTGTTAGTTATTGTGTTTACATTTCAAAACATGACATGTTTGACCGTGTAATGATTCATCCAAACAGTTGCAACTTCAGAAAATTGCCAAGTCCATGCGTGTCATTTCTTGTCACTACTCAATAACAACGTGTATATTGGGGTACTATCATAGGCTGTCTATAGTAGCTTATTTGCATCATATGTTTTCACGGTATAAGATTCCAGCCCATTAACTCCACATATTAATGAAGAAAAGGATGAACGGATATGAAATCGTGCGACCAGACTATGATTCGTATCACCGCGAAGGATTTTTTCGAAAATAGAAACAAAGGTACGACAGTGACGCATTTGCTTTGGTGTAGATCTCGATAACTTTATTAATAAAGTTATTTCTCAATGCTTGGACCGTATTTTATTCTACAAACCAATATGTTTGACACCCTTGAATATATTGTAAAGATAATAATAAATGAATTACTAAATAATTACTGAACAAATAATGAGCAAACATGTAATAACAATATATACAGCTTAAACTTGATTTATTTATAGTGTACTACAATGTACTTCATTTGAAAAGATAACAAACATTATACTATAGCCGAGCACGTTGGTTCAGCTGAGTATACCACCTTTATTAAAACGTGTTAGTGATCGCATGCATTAAACCACTATATCCCCAAAATTTACAGACAAATACATACTAAAGTATGTTTATACTTTACCAGTAGGTTTATGCGCGCGTTTACTTACTTTGGCACTGAAACAACCGGTGTACAAATTTAGGTCCAGGCCACAAATATGCAAAGAAGCTTTGAACACTGAGACATAGTGTTTTTTATTAACTGGCTCAATTATATAAATGCAGAAAAGAGGCCCTGGTTCTGGACGCCGTATCTCAAGATACTGCCGCATTGCAGCCACAGGGCAGAAGCTCTCGTCTTCCGAGGATGCGATAGCTGTGGAAGGTTGGTAGGATCGGCAAAGATTTATACCGCTAAATGCGCCTGAACCAGATTCAGTCTGATTAGGAATAAAAAAAATGTCATCTAATTGAATTAAATGACTATTGTTAGTTGATAGTGTCAAAGTTATTTCGTCAATTTGTGTACGTGCATGAAATGAAAACAGAAACATTGAGCGAAATAACCTTCCAGCGTACGTGTCACCTCTAGTCTGGTCTAAAGTTTTAATAAGCCGGTGTAATATTGGCAGTGTCATAGATTGGTGAGTCACAATTGGAAATAGTTGTAATGAAGCTAGAATATTTTGTATGACAAAACTTGTGACAGGGCTATTGACACCTAAAATGACATGCATATAACTAATTGCAGAACTGTAATTCTCATTGGTTGTTTGGGTGTAACCTTTGACCCGTATATACGAAATAAACAATGCCATTACAGGAACAGAGAGTGGAATTTGGAAATATATTAGGGAGCTGTACTGGGAGGTGAAGCTCAGAAAGCATTTCCATGCATGTCTCTGTCGTGCAATTGCAGCTTGGGCAAGGTGGCCTTGAAGAATTTGCTCGAGATGCTCAATAAATTTGCCATCACATATGGTTTGATGCTTGAGGACCGTCTGTTTCATGGTGTTGTTACGATGTTCTAAATACGAGTAACCTGTAATTAGATTAAAACAAATATTAAATACTACTCTAATGTAACAAAAATAGATTGAAATGCTGTGCAAAATTATTTATATTGTGTACTAATCTTCAAAGGTTTTTTTTTTAATTCAATAGCGTACATATCACGACAAAATGACAATAATTAATTGTAGTAGGAGATGTTGAAGAATGCATCGATGATATTGGCTTCACTGAAGTTGATGTTTAATCATTATTTGTTTTCATTTTTATTCTATTTTTTGGATTTGTTGAACACGTACCATGTTAATTTTTTAATATGTCATGTTATTTATAAATATTGATTGCTCTATTAGATAGAGATATATTTTTTGCCTGAATCCTAGAATCTTAATTACTCTGTTTTGATGCGTTAATTTATATTTCGTAATTTTGCCATAAATTTATACTTAGCCGAACAAATCTGAACTGAAATAGTAAAGGCGTCGACATTTATTGATTTCACGTTGAGCGATTTTAATTGTTCAAAGTCGCAAATGGCAGGCATATTAGTTAGCGTCATCTGTAGCGTGTTTTATCGAGCTTGGTTGGAATTTAGAGACATATCTTGTGTGTTTATGAAGCACGATTGCAATGTAGCAAAATCGGTATTATGTTCACGAGCATAGTTGTTATTTACCAACATCGATAGTGTACTTTATTGAGCACGGTTGCAACTTAGCGATATCGAGTAATCTCTATTTTAACTGAAGGACAACCGTAAATAACCTATATATATATCGTAACGGGTCACCGAATTCGTCTGGTCACACATGGAGGTCATACAGTTGAGTAAACATCAATACGACCTCAATATGATATGTGGCCGATTTGAGGGTACGATGTTTCAATTTTGTTAGGTAAATCACACGTTTCGGAAAAAATAAAAAAAAAATATTACTGAATATGCACAGTACATTCGAATAAGGAAAAGAGATAAAAATTGGGGATTAACTGGTAGACAAACATTTATTGATATATATGATAAATAATGGTAGCTATAAGCCATATATTATTATTATGGACATATATAGATTGCTGTCGTGACTACGTGTAGACAGATATTAATATAGCTGTACAACTACGGAAATGTTCAAGTGGTGCTGCACCATTAAACTACAGGTTCGTACAATAAGTCTTTTTAGGAATGCTATGTTTATCCATATGTCTCTCACAACGCCAGTTTTTGAACAGTATTCTCGCTTGCACGAGTCCATCATGCGTGTTCCACAATCATGTATATTACCGCCGAGAGTGGAAACTAAACATAAATCAGTCTTAGAGAAAACAAACCTGTAATGACGGAACGTTTTTAGTTTCTTTGTTCACATCGATACCTTTTTACTAAAAGAGAACTGTTTTTCAGCACTGACTTACTCTCAACTGCACGGCGCCTGATATTTAAAATATCATTTTTAAGCAGCATCACCCTGGATACGAAACAACGACCGTCAGTGACTTCTACAGGTAACTTGTCCATTGTCCTTTTTTACAAAGAAGTAACACACGTGCACTGTGGCAATATTCAACCCGCGATTGAGCTGCGAAAAAACTATAAAACTCGCCAAATTTTTCTTTATGGACTGGAGCTTTCGCCGCACGACCTCGGGCCGCAAAAGCCGTATCCAGTCCATAAAGTTGTTATCATATACCTGATATAAAAAAGTCTTTAGTTATGTTATTTTTCGCTTGTTTGGCCCCAAAAGAAAATCTATTCGATTTAATCCGGGTTTCGTTGTTGGCCTTTTTTACTGTTTCTAAACGACGCAAACGCGTCAACAACTCTCACACACTACACACTACACAAATGTAGTCAAATATTTGTCAGGGTTTGTACGTTACAGTCGTCTTCCAAACAGATTGTTTTTTTTTTCTTCGTTAATGGACATAGAAGCGGCAGCTCGGGGCATGAATGATGCTATCGTGTTTCTCCCCATCGGACGAGAAGAATACCACGAAAGTGAATTGACACGAGATGCGGGAATCGGTTGGATATAAAACGAACTGTCGAGCCCGCATGTATTAATCGGACGGTGTCGAACATGCTCTCTATAAATTCGGATAGGGTACCTGGAACTGTCGGGAAGGGCGAACATACGAGGAGGAACCACACGCCGATCACCACACTTTCAATCACGAGTTTTAGTGTCGCGTTCTTTGAACTGCAGAAATTCGTGTACCGCATAATCTCGTTGTACAGTACTATCGCCATGGCACAACTTTCTATGTTCATCCCGGCCGCGAAGTCCGAAATGTTTGATAAATAAATACCACAGCGTAATATTGAGGGTGTCTCAATCGGCGGTCCCTGGTTTACCTTCTTTCCACATTGCGTCTTCTTCCGGGGATATTACTTCACTGGCGTGACTACAGCAACCGAGGCCAGTTTTATTGAGGAGCATCCGTTTTGCCTTCAAAGCACCATTTGTTAACGAAAACTGTTTATCAGACAGAGATACTCCGTTGTTGTTTTCGGTGAGATATCTTTCTGAGTTACTAGTATGCTTTATTGCAGAGACGAATGCTGGTTTCTTCAAGTTAACAATGAATGTAGCCAAGTATTCGTTCAGTGTCGTAGATGGAATCTCCGATAGCTTACGATGGTCGACATATATTATTTTATAAAATCGCCGACAGCTTCTAAATCTTCTTTCCCGACATTTTCCGCGACACTGTCGACTTTATTATCACCAAATAATAATGAGTCCAACTGTTCTTTCCGTATATTCCCCATTCACTGAATATTATCGTCAGCCATTATTGAAGCGCAGACGATAATCTCAAATTACGCGTGTTGTTTGTAAACATAAAGTAGTTCCAGGAAATAGACGTCTTTACCAAATATGGTAAACAAGGCATGGGCGTGATATTATTCTTTATGGACTGGATACGGCTTTTGCGGCCCGAGGTCGTGCGACGGAAGCGACCGAGCTTGCGATGGCGCGTAAGCCGCACGACCGAGACAAGTAATTGTACATAAATAAGTAGACACTCAGAACATGATGTTTATATTACACCTCAACATGTACAAGCAAGTATTAATGAAGAATTTTCTAGGTACAATATTGTTTCCTTGACCGGTTAAGTACCATGACTGTTCACAATTAATTATTTTTTTAATTATGAATTAATAGTTTGTGTAACCAGCGCAACACTTGTGCATTGTCGTACATGCTACACAGTGGAGTTTGAAAATAATGTTTATAAAACTAGAATGCACACAATTATAAATATCTGTACTGGTCCGGTATTTTAAAGGCCCAATTCACTTGCCCCGGGAAAGTGTGAATAAACATCGATGTGTGTAACGGTCCAGTTAGGCTTGCCTCTATAGAGCATGGACCTGAGCTACATAGGCATCCCATAACGACATAAATAATGACGCAGTGATGTGGCATTGATTCAGGCTTATATCAACAATAGTCTTTGTCTGAACTGCGGATTTACCGTATCATGTCATTTGGAATCCTCGTTGAACTACGATGTCACGGCGATGACCACGATGTACGTACGCTTAGAGTGATGTCACGTTGCGGTCAACGATAAAACAAATATATATTAAATGCACGCCGCTCACACTTTCACTCTCATAAATGCTGCTACTGATACGTGGTAATAGCAAAGATAATAAATTTGAGACGATACATCACTACGTAAAATTCCCTGTCTATTGTAAAACATGGAGACACATCGAAAAGTCAAGTTGAGTCAAGTCTGCTACGTGAACTCACGTCTATGATTGAACAATCACTTGATGCGTTGGTGACGTCCCAAGTCCAGTCGATACGTTGCATAGTTTTATTTGTCTATGGATTATTTTTTGCATATGGCTTCGAAATCGGTCATTTTCAATGAGATATTTGTTGGGTGCCACTAACTACATCCTTCAGGTTTATGAGACGAGCCATTTGGGACTATGCGCATACACCATGACACAAAACCGGAACAGAAAATACACAACATTCAATGAAGTTATAGAAATAACAAGTGTGCGAGTTCAATACTAGATAAGACACGTCGCACACATTACGGCCACCTGTAGAACTTCATGCACCCCTCACACGGGCATGTATTTGTATGTTAATACTACGTCTTTCTCTAACACCAGAAGGGAAATTGTACCCGTGGTATCACACGTACAATGGGGGATGCGTGGATAAATTGTCACGGCGTAGATGCCTTTATGCGAACAATGCAAGGAGTGAATAATTCGGCGAGTGTCATACATTCATTTCGTGTCCCTACGTATTTCAGTCAACATGCATAAAGTAACCATCCAGTAGAGTTACTGAAGTACGAGATGTTGCCATCCACACGTGCACCCTGTTTATCCACTCGGATTGGGAGTTGATTGTAGGTGGGAATCAGTACGAATCACCACCTGGCGAATTCAGCACGAATGCGGGGTCAGATGACAGCGGATTTGTTCCCGACTCTGGCCCTGACTTGGCAATAAAAAGAGACTTCCGAGAAAACGAATGTAATTTCTATTTTTTCCAGCCTTGCCATACCACGAAGATTGGCTTGACAGTATTCAGGGTCCGTGTGATAATAATGCTGCCATAAGACGTCGAATGTAGAAGAAATATTGGACCATGTTGGAACATAGAAACGTTTGAAACGACGATCGATACATCGAACGCAAGCGTCAGTTGATGATTACCGATGATGTTGTTGTCACTCAGAGAGAAATCATTCTAGTCTGTGTTGTGCAACGAGTTCGTTCGATCATGTGATTTACCGTGATAGGCTGCGTTATTTTCGGGGGCATGCTCTCCACCACGTACATACCCTCGGACAATAACAGTAAACAATACTAAATTCATTTCATTAAAACAACTAGGGGTATTTCTGGCTCGTACTCTCTGTGTCGATTTTTTAAATTTGGGAACACGATTGCCATTTTCTTCGTTGAATCCGCTATGTGATAATGAGAAACGCATTAGGAACTGTGTAAATGTTTGTGGAGATTAAATGACGTAACCTGTTTCAGCAGTCCAACATCACGTGATTTTGATTGACAGCAGTTATTCATTCAAGCTTAGTAGCGCGTCTCTTTCCCCGGTTCGTGTTTTCAACTTTAATCCGTCAAAATCTCAACCCGTACACTATTTATTGTTATAAATATTACACACAGTCACTGCTGTGATATTCATAGTCACATACATCCATTTTGGCACGACATAATCGACCTGTAAGTTCGAGAAAACACGTTTTTAACGGAGCTTCGCTTGAGCTATTTGCTACAGCGTGACAAGCAAGTAAATAATCCCTATTGTTAAGAAGCGTATTTATAGTATACCTTGGCCTTTAAAGCACATCGTTGATGGTTGGTTATAGTTCAGGCAATACATTTATAAACATTGTGACGGTCATAAAACACTATCTAATTTAACAAAATAGTATCTTAAGATGAATAAACAAACGATGGTTATTCCATTAAAACTGTAAAATGCCTATTTAATTGAAATGCAGTGGAAATATTTTCATTTATGAAATTATGAATTTCTAATCACGAGACTGTTAAAAAATACGAAATGTTATTTTCCATAAGTAAGTGTGAAACGGTCTTATTTAAAGACATGACCAGATAGATTAAATCAAAGACAATAGAAAAGATTTCTTTCTAATGTCTTTGATTAAATACAAGTCTGAATAAACTTTGAATTTGCCAAAAGTTTTGTAACATACAAGGTCATAATCAATTAATATTTTAGCAGAAACTAAAACATTCGTAAAATCAAGTAACAAATGTATAACATTATAACAACATTATAATCTTCCACAAAAACACTTTGTAATTGTTGATTCTTTAAACTGCCTGTTACCATATTACAAAATACTTTCATGATAAATCTGATATGAAAGAGTTTATTGTTCAGCCAAAGTTATACTAAAAATTAAGACCATAATAATAATAATAATAATAATAATAATAATAATAATAATAATAATAATAATAATAATAATAATAATAATAATAATTATAATACAAACATGATTACCAGTCAGTCAAACGTCATCAAAACAAAAAAAATCTATAAATAAAATTAACGTACCTATGTAAGAATTAGCATCATAGAAAAGTAAACAATTAGTCAGGTTGCTGACCCACAAATTTAAGACTAAATGAACAATTAAATATAGCTTAGATTGTCTGAAATGGATTGACCAATATCCCATTCACAATGGGTGAAAACTTTACCCAATTGTGCATTGTTTCCTAATTATTGTACTAATTGCCGCCAGTTTGCAAACAAACGGAATTTTGACACCTCATTGGAATTTAACTATATTCAAAGCGATAATGTTGATTAATGACCAAAATATAGTTCACCTATGCGCGTCTAGTATAAAATTATGTATTTGAATCAATTTACAATAATCAAAGATAGCGGCTTTCTTATTCACAAAACAAAACTTGATGTTAAGTAGCGATACCCTGATTTTATCAGAAAATTAATGCCAATCTAATATTTTACGTATCTCACATACTTACTGATTGGGAAAATTTAAACATTCAAATCAAGTGGCAAAAATATGGTTGCCATAGATCCATATAGCCAATATCTTGGTTCCCACTTGTGATAGGATAATATTTTGTCTGTCTATAACTTGGTTGTATGGTCAACAAATCATTTTATGTTATTTTCAAACGTTTTTAAAAATGATTTCGCATCTCAATTCCATAATCAGTTTAAAATTCAACGTGGTCATTTGAAGAGCTCGGCTCTTGCCGAAATTTTTGGTGACTTTAATCATCGGTTAAGGATAAGAATAATTTAAATGTATAATATATTTGTATTTAATTTGCAACACATTGTAGGAAACAAATAGAGCCCTGCCTAACAATACATACTGAATGGACAGTGCAGTAATACAGGAATTTTTTGAGCATTATTGCAGATGCAAACTTGGACAAGGAAAATGAACAATATTTTCGATGACTATATACGATCATGGTATCTCATGATTTTAATAAAAAAAACTATTTCAGCCAAATACATTCAATAAATGACATTTGGACAGGACAGTATAACCGATCATCTCAACAAAGTAAATGACCAGTTATGCGTAATTAAAAACCTATCATCACAATTACAGATATAGACAGACATTCTAGGCATTGGACGACAAGGTATATTACCAACATATTAGATGATTGCATAAGGATATTAACCCTTAGCTTATTTGTATAACTTTCAAGCACTATTGCAGATGGAAATATAACTAATGCTATATTGATTGCTTTGAACAATATAAATGACCAACACAGTGAATTGTTATAAATGATTATGGGAAATCATTAAAGATGTATAACGCAGCGTAACCGCGGATAGAGAATTGCACGCAATGACATATTAACGGTACTAAACATGTGATTTAATCAATATATTCGATGACTCTATATGGTCACGGGATCTCAATAATATACACAACTCTAAAATCTTAAGTAATAGGTCAACCATACACAAGCAACCAATATTATTCGTGAGGGATTGGACTTAACCATATATACCATATATATACATGAGTTTTAAAGATATGCATATTTAAGGAGTTATATCACCATATATGGTCATCAAATACAAATTGGTTATTTTTCTTGTCCAATGCCTTCAATATAGCGTGGATCTGTCTTCAATAGTGTTCGAGATATTAGATACATGCATATATTATATAATGAGTTCGGTCATCGAATACACTGGCCATTTCCTTTGTGTAATGCCTTCAATATAATGCACATGTCACTAACTTCAACAGTGCTTTAGATATTATAGACGTGCTTTATAATGAGTTCCGTAACAATATATTGTCATCACATATGTTGGTTATTTCTCTTGCTCAATGGCTTTTGTGTAGGTTTGGTCACATGTCTGTATCTTTATTAGTAATCACATAAATGGTTACATTTCTTTTTCAAATGCACTAGTTCTCAAGATATGTCTATGTTAAAAGACTATGAGTTCAGTGTGAGATGTAAGCCTCTCCTCTTCCCCACAAACCATTGCAAACTATGGAAAATATTCATAAATGTTCTTCACCTGAACCGCTGGTTGTTGGCAGTACGATACAATACGAATTATGCAATAGATACAAAAACAATACATTAAACAAAAAATAGCAGTACAATTCACATGACAGTGACATTACCAATGCATTTTTCCGAACCTAATTGAACTATTTTGGCATAGCATGGCCTTCTACCATCTTATAAAATATTAGCAACAACTCCTGTACAATGCCTTCATACTGACACTAATTGTATTGTACAATCTGCAAAAGTGTTTTATATAAGTCGTGCAAATTAATGAGATTACATGACAATATGTTGTCATCTGAAAAGTTAGTTCTATCTCATGTCCAATGTCTCGTTTTTTTCAGATTTGAATGCATGATTCTGTCTGCAACATTGAATATAATAAAAAAAATAGCACTGGTTGCATGTTCTTATATGCAACAGTGCTTTACATGTTAAGGTATTTATCAAATCATGTCACATCATATATGGTCATAAGCAATGGCGATCATATACCATGTCCACTGCCTTCATTAGAGCACTGATTGAAGAGGTTACATGTTTATTTGATAAGTTAGTCACTTATCATATTCAAACGCTTCAATGTTACATTGGTTGCATTTTCTTATCTGACACAGTGCTTGAGATATTGCACTAATGCTTATGTTCATTATGAACAAACACAGCTCTGATGAACAAGAAATTGAACTTAGTTTCAGGTCGTGAGACTTGCACCTCAAGTTTGTGCATAAAATCAAAAGATGGCACTTTGATAATACAGAAGAATAACATTTTGAGAAGATGGTCAGAATACATTGAAGAGCTGTTCCAAATTTGTTTTGGGAACAAACAGCAGTCACGAAGATAAAATTATACTACTTATTCAATTTGAAAGAAACGTAACAAGGTGGTGAACAAGTTGGTATTGCTTGTATTTGCATGCTACGCCACCTTAGTTGTTGACTCAAGTAGACTCAATTATTCGCCAGACTCTGACCAAAAACCTTGTCGACTCATAAATGACATTGTATGTCTGCAATGAGTTACTAAGTTTATATTCATATAATTCGTGACTAGACAGTGAGGCAGTTCTATGATGTTTTTTATTGTACTGTGCAGAATTAGAGAAGCCCGATGGCAGGACATTTGAAGAACGGTGTTTGCTGGCTCAACAGCCAATAGCACGTGCCATTCGGGCCTTTTTATATATACTATCAGTTCACACTTATATTATGCCAGTTTATTTATATGATATGTTCTGGTTGTACATATATATAAAAGTTCTCATCACAAAAAACTCTAATATAGTATAGTGGCCGTTTTTACGTGTTGACTGCTTCGTACTGAGCTGGTTTGGTGACTTAAATGTGCGACTGTTCATACAAACAACTTTGGAATATTGGACATCGCTCCAAGATCCCCGCCAATGGATACTTGACTGAACACTTTTACTTGATGAACCGTAGGTTCATTGCTTATATTAAAACATTTCATTTTTACTTTTGGTTACAGGTAAACGATCCAACCAGTCCTTTCAAAGAAAACTTAAGAAGGCTCTAGAAATGTTACCAGGAAAGAAGCGCGTTTATTTCAAAGCATGCCGGGAAGATACGCAGTTATTAACAAACAGTTCAGGTGGCAAACTGGTCCAGAAATACGGTATAAACGATGACCAACAAACACTATTAACCACTACTGGTCAACTCGAAGAGCCATCGGCATCTCTCCTACATTGTGTAGAAATGCTCACTACTATCATCGACCTAAGAGAAACATCTATCTCTTTAGAGAGCGGGAATTCTGTCAAAGCGGACTTCATGCAAGGGCATAAACATGCACCGTACTCCTTTGTGTCACAACCATACAGTGATTTAATGACAAACCCTACTTCAGTAAAGCTAATATCGATGCATTCTTCAACATCTCCTCCTACTACAGGTTATTATTGTTATTTTGTCGTGATATGTACGCTATTGAATTAAAAAAAACATTTGAAGATTAGTACAACATATAAATAATTTTGCACAGCATTTCAATCTATTTTTGTTACATTAGAGTAGTATTTAATATTTGTTTTAATCTAATTACAGGTTACTCGTATTTAGAACATCGTAACAACACCATGAAACAGACGGTCCTCAAGCCTCAAACCATATTTGATGGCAAATTGATCGAGAATCTCGAGCAAATTCTTCAAGGACACCTTGCCCCAGCTGCAATTGCACGACAGAGACATGCATGGAAATGTTTTCTGAGCTTCACCTCCCAGTACAGCTCCATTATATCTTTCGAAATTCCACTCTCTGTCCCCGTAATGGCATTGTTTATTTCGTATATGCGGGTCAAAGGTTACACCCAAACAACCATTGAGAATTACAGTTCTGCAATTAGTTATATGCATGTCGTTTTAGGTGTCAACAGCCCTGTCACAAGTTTTGTCATACAAAAAATTCTAGCTTCATTACAACAATGTCCAATTGTGACTCGTCAATCTATCACACTGCCAATATTACACCGGCTTATTATAACTTTAGTCCAGACTAGAGGTGACACATACGCTGGAAGGTTATTCCGCTCAATGTTTCTGTTTTCATTTCATGCACGTACACAAATTGAGGAAATAGCCATGACACAATCAACTAAAAATTGTCATTTAATACAACTAGATGACATTTTTTTTATTCCTAATCAGACTGAATCTTGTTCATGCGCATTTAGCGGTATAAATCTTTGCCGACCTAACCAACCTTCGATAGTTATCTCATCCTCGGAAGACGAGCGATTCTGCCCCTTGGGGGCAATGCTGAAGTATCTTGAGTTACGGGGTCCAGAACCAGGGCCTCTTTTCTGCATTAATAGAATTGAGCCAGTTAATAAGAAGCACTATGTCTCAGTGTTCAAAGCTTGTATGCATATTTGTGGCCTGGACCCAAATTTGTACACGGGGTGTTTCAGTGCCATAAAAAGTGAACATAAACCTACTGGTGGATTTTAACCATGAATACTTTAGTATGACACATGTATGTGTCTGTAAATTTTGGGGATATAGCGGTTTAATGCATGCATGTTTAGGTTGATATTGTTATTACATGTTTGCTCATTATTTGTTCAGTAAATATTTAGTAATTCATTAATTATTATCTTTACAATATATTCAAAGATGTTAAAATCGGGTGTGCTTGGTTTATAGCGTCACAGAATAAAATACTGTCCAAGCATTTAGACATATCTTTATTAATAAAGTTATCGAGGTCTACACCAAATCAAATGCGTCACTGTCGTACCTTTCTTTCTATTTTCGAAAACAGCCTTCGCGGTGATACGAATCATAGTCTGGTCGCACGGTTTCATATCCGTTCATCCCTTTCTTCATTAATATGTGGAGTTAATGGGCTGGAACCTCATACCGTGAAAACATATGATGCAAATAAGCTACTATAGACAGCCTATGATAGTACCCCAATATACACGTTGTTATTGAGTAGTGGCAGAGATAACACACAGGGACTTTCTGAACTTGCAACTGTTGGATGAATTATTACTCGGTCAAAGATATCATGTTTTGAAGTGTGAATACAATAACTAACAGATTGTTTGCTAAATGTTTGGGGCGGCAATGCCATAAGTTTAGGAGAATGATGAATGATTTAGGGAAGATACTATATACACAAACAAATTAATAACGGCAAGTAAAGCCATAAAATTATTCACAAATAGATAAACAAAACATAAAATATGAACAAAAAATGAGCCTAAATACCTTTATTCAATTTTGATCAGAATGTAGTTTACTAAAATGAACACTTTGTACATGATTGCTATGTTTGCGATCGAATATCAAATAGGAGCTGGTACATATCAAATACTTGCATACTAGTATACTTAATGAACATAAAGTATTTTTCAATCATGTTTTGTTTTGTCATATTAGCTTACTCACATTGATTGAAACTATGTATGCTTGTGTATATACATGACTTTTAATAGTTTATAATATCTTATTCAATAATTAATTAATGTAATAATTTTTCTGTAAGAAAGTTAGTTTTGATTTAATTATCCCAATTAATTTGATGTTAGGCTAATAATTACCACACAGGTATTCTAGATCATGTATATACGGCATAAAATTCTACAAATTATTCATGTTTTGCATATTTGTATAATTTCACGTGGAAACTAGCAAATAAGTTTACGTTATCTGATTTATTCAAATGAGAGTCATTTTCAATCATTTTTGAGGGATATTGTTTAAAATTGCATATATAATTCAAATAAAATATATTTCCGTTTTCTTATTAATTGCATATGGAATAAATGTTCGTAACAGAGGTTCTGACACAAACGCGAAGATTGGCACGAGAGGGCGCCGTACGGTTTAGATTTTGGGGTAATAAGGTCCTTTTTACGAATAGATGAAATTGTTTCAGCGATTTCTTTGCAGAATAATTCTCAACAAAATTTAGAAACATTACACAGACATATACAGATTTCAAAATTATGTCTTCAGCTGTGTTACCTAGTATGTATTATTCTTATACAAAGATTGAATGAAATCGCTCTGTTTATTTCCGATAAAACGTTTCCGAGCATATTTAACCTCTGGAAATGAGCAAATAGGTACACAAACATGAAACTGAGAATGGATATTTACGAGCAATACTATTGCAATTTTTTTTGGTGGTTTCATAATGTTTAATGATGTCATTGAACCTATATTGTTAATAGTTTCGCGCATAATGGAATGTCGCATTGCCAGTCAATCTTTCCTAGGAATCTTTCCAAGGAATATTTCACTTTTAGTTTCACCTCCGTCATCTACTACTTTTAAGTGTCCTTTATATCTCGTTTTCTGGTTGCATGACAACATACATTTGACCGTGTTATCTTAAGTTAAGTAACAAGTAACTTGTTGGATCTTGATTTGTTAATTTATATGGTTGGGTTGCCAACAGCAGAAAAACAAACCCCAAATAATAATAGTTCAGAATCTGCCACCCTCGTTTTCGCATTGAAACTTTTTTGCGAAACAAAATAGTATAAGTGAAGAAACCTGGTAACATGTTGCTTAGATTCATGGGCGAGTACATTTTGATATTTATAATTTTGTTGCCAATAGCAAGAAATGAAACCCAAAAATGAATTTATTTTGCATGAAAATGAATGAAAATAATATCATTAATATTTAAACTGCCTCCATTATTTTGTTGAATATGACATGTGATTTAAGGGATCTTGCTGGCACTTGCAATCTCCAGCAACATAATTGGTATCTTGCTAGCACTTTACGCCATCATTAACTTTACCTTGCTGGCAGCGCCCACCTCCAGAAACATTTACAGTACCCAGTTGGCATTCGCCTCATCCAGCAAAGTTCATGGTACCTTGCTGGCACTGCTCGCCAACAACATGTGCTATACCCTACTGGCACCACCCCAATAGTTGTTAGTCCTCGGGCCGAATGTGCTTGTATATTAATCGGCAAACGGCGTTTGAAAGAAATGCCGCATTTCATAATTAATATCAAGGGAAAGTATGTTCTCGGGCGTTTGCTAATTTAGTATACTAAAACATTCAGACCTTAGGACTGTGAAGAGTCTATTATTATATGTATCGCTGAAGAAGTGAAGATCCTGTACAAGTATTTCACGGAACACTATCATTCCGCCAATCATCGTCATTGCTTGTGACATGGAGTGAATGTTGTTTGCAAAAACTGCCAAAGAATATATTCACATGATGTTAGAATAATAACTATTGAGTTTTAATTGTTCTGACTGCAACATCAAACATTTGTCTTTCCTGGCCGGATCTCGGCTATTGGCCGCCAAGTTGATAAGCCAAGGGTTTTCAATTCCTCGACTTAAACGTGCATTTAAGAAGTTTATTGGTCACGATCATGATTTGGTAGCTTCCTATTGGATTTATGTCTGTAACATGATTGCAGATTTGTTAATTGATCGATGTATGTTGTCGTGTTTGTCCTTATGACTTGGTGTGGTTGTTTGTCCAGTAAACTTGATTTTACATTTTTTCCCTGACATGACTTTGGAACATCATGGCGGGTGTGGCATGCCATCAGCAGATGCTTACCTTTCACGTGTACCTGGTCTGAAACCCTTGTGGGGGTTTGTGATTTTCCGCTTCCGTCAATTTTGTCGCAATATCTTTCCTAGACTACTGATATTCGGAGATTGGCTTATTGGTACTACTATAATTCTTGAATAACAGAATACGCTCATTCATAATCCATAAATAAAGGTCTGACATTTATCCCTCTTGATAAATACATGTAAGCTGATAGTAACCAGGTAAGACTTGATATGAAGCACAAGCTCCAAAACATGATCAGACTTAGGAAGATGGAATATATTAGACATTCTTACCTTTCTCATTTCAATCCCAAACTAAACACTCCTGTACTAGCCACTTTTTTCACATTCCAAATTTATCGAATTTAGACAATTATATCTATCACAGTGCAAGGCCTGCTCATTGATATTGAGAGGGACACCCACAGAACTCACACTGGACAGGGGTTCTTCACTGCTAGAAAGTGGTGGACAAGACAATACTTCTGGAAATGAGCTACGCACACTCCAAAATATCAATTCTCAAAATAATGATAAGAAACAAACAGAATAATACAATGATTAAATTCAATAAATTAGGGGATTATCCAGGAAAGTGTGCATCGGTAATAACAGTTCCAGGATGTGGTATTTGATGGCAGTCAATGGCTTCTTGTTACTCAACAACGGAGAGATACAGATGTCTTGCTTGCAGAGGAACACTGTTATTGTGGGTGGCACTACTGCTAGAAGGAGATTGCAGAGGAGCTCATACAAGTCTCACAGAATGATGATAGAAGCCTGTATAATTTTTCTCACAATATCACAGCAGCAACACACAAAATACTCAATTGAAATGGTGAAACACAATTTAGCCTATTTATAGAGCACAATTGTAAACAAGTATAATCGGCCAATCACCTTTATGAGAGTTATCACACGGCAATGCAATGCACACCGTTTCTTCTCATGATTCCATGCACATTTCTACTTAAACGTTTGAGGTAATACAAAAAAAACATGTAGAATGTAGGATGCTGGCAATATCAACCATATACAAAATCTTAGGAACAAATATCTCACATCTTGCATAAAAACTGACAGAAAATTCATCAAAAAAATGAATGAAGGAAAAACAAAAATTGTGCACAGTTTTTTCTTCGATTGCCCAACCAAGAGTTTCGTGACATGAGGCTAGGTGAGTAGGTGCCATACGCGCGTGTGACTCATGTCGACGCTCGGTACATGATTACTTTTATTTAACATAATATTTGCCATGCCTTTTATTCGACGTTATTTATCAGTTTTTATTTGTTATAATGAGCCACAACAACGTTTCTTAATTCAAAGCACTTCCGACCTACAGCTCCACCATTCTCGGGATATTAGACGTCACGGAGTTAGTGTACAATAGGGGTTTGTAGTAATCTTTTGAAATAACAGTTTTCATGATACAAATTGTGCATACACATTATTTTCGCGATGAATAAACTTCACAGTGACCTTAATCATTTGAAAAAAAGCCTACACTCCCATTGCCCGCAAGTCCGAATTGGCGAACTAATAAATACGGGATTGCCGTCATCGTGAATGCACATTTTGTTACGCATTATTAATAAAAGGGGTCAATTCTACATAAAAATGTAGAGTTTGCTCACCAAGAATCCAATGGAATCTTGACAGATTCGCTAATTTGCCGAATTTGATCGTGATGGAGGTTGGAATAGATTAGCACTTAACTGTATTCAGTTTGTGTGTTGTTTTTTCTAAGGAAAATGATTGATCACTGTTTAAATTCGAATAATTCTGAAGCTATGACGTCACTCTGGTGGTAGAGTTCTCGCCTTGGGGCTTTCGAGGTCAGTCGACGACCCCCTGTGCCATAACGCCGGATACATGTTCTACACCAATGCCGACATCACCTGATAAGTAGCTCATTGAAAACCCTGCAAAATGTCATCATCAAACTAGACGCATTTTGAATGTGAATAATTAATGAGAACTATTCATGATATAATTGCTTGATGTATAAATCGAAACAGTACATCGGCTAGAGGAAACGTTCAGCATGTGTCGTCAACTGGAGCTAGAACCAATAATGGCGTCCGTGTCCACTCACTCGGATAAATATAATTATCTAATTATCGGTGAAATGCGTACACTATGAACGATTTCAAAATGATAATCATCGCCAAACTAACATATGACGCATCATAAAAAAACGGCAAAACTATTATGTTACCAATGCAAACTTAAAGATATAAAGACAAAAATAAAGCACAATCATGCATTAACCAACAATATTTGAAAAAATGAGATAACACACCAAGAAATTTAAAACGTTCTGAAGATATGGTGCTCCAAATAAACAGATAAACACGTTTGCCAAATTCAGTCATTTCAGAATGGCGCTGTGTGCGATATCGTCACTTCCATCAGGCTGACCGCTGGTCAGCGCACGTGATAACAGAGCATTGTCTCAGCAGCAGGACGAGTGGTCTACCGTGTTTTGACACGTGACGTTTACATCATACGGCGAACAAGACCTTGACTCGACTTAGCCAAAAACTGTTGTCTGGGACTACATAACCTAAACAATTCTGAAGTCACGGAACGCTTTTTAGTCACTGGATTCAACATTATGCTGACGAAGGGGATGCAGCCAGGGCATGTTTCTCAGCGATTCAAACAGAATTTGTAGTTGTTGATACTTTTCCGAAAATAGCATCCTTAGAATTACATTGCGGGGCATATATAAAATAGATTTGAATACGAGGTCGTAACGAGGTCACCGTGAATACATTTGCATAAATTACCATCAATTTTTTTATTATTATTTTTTGTAATTATTTTTTAATTAGATTTTTTAATTATTTTTTTAATTATTTTTTTTAATTCGACGAGCATGGACGCCACGAAAGATTTTTGGCGCTCACACACACTCACACGCACACATACGCTAATAAATGCACGTCATTTTGCACAAAAGAAGTAAACAAGAATGTATTTTTTTAACGCCACGAAAAAAACGTACCATGTGAGTAAAGAAAATAGTTGCGTAGTGTGTAAATGTTTAACGTGATTAAATATTTTTTTTGTTAACACTTCGAAAAATACGTACATACATGTAAATGTGTGGCGTGGTTCAATTTATTTTTAACGCCACGAAAAAATACGAGTACATAAACGATTCGATTAAAACACAGAGAAGAGAAAAGTCAATAATAGTAAACAGTGATAAATAAAAGAAAATAATTCATTCTATATATACATATTTTGTTCATTTTTACATTTCTTACTTCCTTTCAATGAGTCAAGCAGTCTGTACACTTTTTTCATTCCATCACTCTAATCTGTCGTAGAAAAAAAAGAGAGAGAGAGAATAATATTAAAAATCGATAGTTATATAAAGAGTGTATAAGTTAGGGTTGGAAATTTAAAAGTATTAGTCACAGTAAAACTGCGGTCATAAATCCGGTAAAATGTGAAGTATGCAAAGTCGGTTGATCGACGTACGTTTTTTTTTTCAAAACTGGCGGACTACGCTGCGTTGAGTTAAAATATATATTTATCTGATCGTTTCACAGAATGAGTTTACGGGCGTAACGTAGCAATTTTCGTTTCCCCCAGCGAAGAAGGTACGTCCTCACCTGCTTGCCAAAGATTCAACGGCAGTAGACCAAGTTTATCCTTTCGTGAAGGGTCATCTCATTAATACAGGACGTATTGGCCATACATGGCTTGAAATCAGAGTATTCGATGATTGTAGATCCACGTACGAGAAATCTTTTAAATTCCATGACATGACTACTGTACGAGTCAAAATAGTCTTTGTGGTAAGGGTATTTCAGACAGAAAGTGGCCCAATGCGTTCCAGCCCGAGAATATCACCAGTTATTGATACGAGCGATGTGTATTACTCCAAAGCACACTCGTGAATACCAGTCTGAACTAAATCACAAGATTAAGTTTAAGGCGTAGGGTTATTTATAACTAGCTCGTCATGAGTGTTTCCAACGTGAAATAGACCTCCCACGTAGATGATAAACAATAGATGTTGGTGTATTTGTATATTTATGTTATCTAAAACATTAACACTCGCAAACATGGATATTGAATAGGGTTTCAAGTTGAAAGCATTACCAATATACGTGAATTTCGACCTCCGTGTATGGGATCGCGCCTGGACATAAAAAAACATTGAGAAATGAAGCAAATACGCATTTATGACTGTTCCTTTCGTGGCAGTGTGAATTACTACAGAGTTGAAATTCACCATGAATGAAAGTCGAAGAGTTAGCCTATAACTTATACCCTCTTTATATAACTATCGGTTTTTAATATTATTCTCTCTCACTCAGATTAGACTGATGGCATAAAATAAGTGTACAGACTGTTTGACTCATTGAAAGGAAGTAAGAAATGAACAACATATGTATATATAGAATGAATTATTTTTTCATTTATCACTGTTTACTTTTATTGACTTTTCTCTTCTCTGTGTTTTGTAATCAAATCGTTTATGTCCGTTTATGTATTTTCTTCGTGGCGTTAAAAATTAATTGAACCACGCCACACATTTACACATTATGTACGTATTTTTCGAGGTGTTAACAAAAAAATATTTATTCACGCTAAACATTTACACGCTATGCAACTATTTTCCTTACTCACATCGTATGTTTTTTTTGTGGTGTAAACAAAAATACTCAACCACGCTATGAATGTATACTCCATGTCAATAATTTATTCTTGTTTACTTCTTTTGTACAGTAAACTGCGTTAGTTTTCAAAATGACGTGCATTTATTAGCCTATGTGTGTGTGTGTGTGTGTGTGTGTGTGTGAGGGAGCGCCCTCTACGATACATTCTGAAAAATCTTTCGTGACGTCCATGCTCGTCCAATTAACAATAATAATTGAAAAAATAATTAAAAAAAAAATTTAAAAATTGATGGTAATTTATGCAAATGTCACGGTGACCTCGTTACGACATCGTATTCAATCTATTTTATGTATGAAAATGTATTCACAGTATCCCATTGTGACGTCATCCTCATTCAAATGACCCCTTTTACGGCCTTGTACGCTCACTTATGCTAATTTATGCACGGATCCCATTGTGACGTCATCATTTATGCTAATGTGTGCACCGTCCCCCATTGTGACGTCATCCCACCCGTATGACGTCATCGCATCCGAATATGAACAGCGCCATCATGGTCCTACCTATAGTGGAACGTAAACTACTTTGCATATGACACATTTTGCTTTTTAGTGCCTTTAAACGTGTAAAACGACATATATAGATTTCGAAAAACAATAACAATCGCATGAAGAATTTCTTACTGTAATATTTATGTTGTTGTTAGCAAGTAAATATTTTAAGAACGCCTAGAAAATGCAAAAACCGAAAATGACAAAACCATTAACACAGATTGACCTGCATATTCCTGTTAAAGTCTGCATTTCTTTGGTAAGTTCATGTCTCTTAGGGATGTTGACAAGACATTTATGCAGTATGAAATTCTCTGGTCATGTAAATGCATGATCGGGTAATTAGTAACATGTGTCGTTTGAATTATACTACAAGACGCATGTTGACAGGTGGCATGTTCGTTAAAGAAGCAACAACATCTTGCCAAATGCCCTATAGATTTTATGAGGATAGAAGGGAACCGGAAGTTATCCTGAATAAACTTGAAGGTATGCTGATGTTGTTACTCACCCCTTACGAAAATTGATAGAGCCAGTGTCAGCAGCCTGTACTGCATGGTCATTAGCAGCTGCTTCCATCCATGTCATTAGCATGAGAGGAAACTCAAACAAACAATAGCCAGCCCAACTGCCAATTCCAGGCTTCCTCGACAAATCCAAACCACGTTCAACTAAAAGACGTTAACCCCACACAATATATTCAAACTATACGGGAAACCCGGAGAATAATTTCTGTGTTTATCTACGATGAAAAATATTCCAATACAAGGTTTAGTCTTCCTGTCGGGACTCACTGTTTGATTTTCATTGTTTCATAGTTTTGTTTGCGTTCTCCATCTTTTGCGAGGAATTGATCCTCTGTTCATAGTATTGCTTTCCTTACATTAAGGTACTGTTGTCTTGTTTTTAAACAACGATTGTGGTACATATTCCTGTTTATGTTTCGTCTTTTGTCATGACTGACTTTGTTTTAGTTTAGCTGTGCTGTGGCGTGTGGAAAAATATATTTACACTGAAGTAATAACCGATAATGACCTAGTGTTTTACAGGCGCGTCATTGAGTCTGTGAATAATCATATTTCTAATGTATACTGACAGTAATATTGTTTTACTGATTTGATTCGAACAGAATGTTTTTCTCACTCTCCCTCTCTCTGTGTTTGTTATCTTGTTCAGTGAAAGCATTCCTACACTTCTTTGAGACTGTGCTTATTTTAGAGAAGTATTTATTAAAGTATTAGTTTAACATATTCAGCTAAAATTAATTTAAGCTGGTTAAAGTTTCACTGCGCACAGTGCTTCGGAATGTGTGAATGTTAGTTACCATTGACGATAAATTAGTTTTGTTGTTGGTCAGATGAGGCGATCTATGTCGAGGTTAGATTTCCAATGCCAGCCAGCAGTGTAAGAATGTCTCTGGTATTTTCTATTGAATTTGAAGGTTGTGTGCTTTAATGCATACTCTGTACATACTTCATTGTTGATTTGTTGGTCAAATCTATTCCATACACCACGCTCAGGGTTGACCCCATATCTTATGTGCGTGGTCCCAGTGGGTATTTCCATATTTTAATAACCAAGATTAATTATTTTTTCACTGACGTTTTATTAATAGACAGATGCTTACTGATGTTGAGTATTAATATCCTATGTTTTGCTTATAGTTTTTCTTTCTTCTAGAGAATACAATTATGATGGTTATTTTATGTTAATATTGGCGCATAGAGAAAACGGGTAATCACAAGTTTCACAAGCTCCATGTTTTAATATGGTCGTCTAGTATCACAATGTGTCCCACACTCGACAAAACTAGGCATATTGATGGCAAAATTCGTTGTCATTAACCGTTCAGTAATATTTATGCATTTTAATTATAATCAATATTTTTATCTTGTACCAGGCTCTATACAATTTGCATATAGGTTTATTAGCTAAGGTCAACATGCATTTCTGTCAAATATGGTTTCAATTGGATGATTGCCTAACTGTTGTAAACATGAGATCACATGATCGTCCCAAACATGATATTAGGCTTTAGTTGTGTCCAGAAATATATTCTGCATGTGAGCTCAGAGAACTGAATTACGCTTATCTATCCCGTCACTACAGGTATGCATTCACTATATGCTATTTTAAGGCAATGTATTATGTTGTAAATGAAGCGGGTCATCTGACAGTGGCAAAGCGCATTCCTTAGGGAAAAAAAATATTTTCTAGAAAGCAGTTGAGTCCTTTAGAAGGATTCTTGTTAAAATAGTAGCCAATAGAAGCGGAATCACGCTTTTTTGTAATAATTTGTGAAATGCCTAGTCGTTTCAGGGTCGTTTCCGTTGTGATGACAAAGCTATTTGCATCACCATAATTGATTGAATAGTACAGTTAAAGTAATATTTGTTTCACAAGGATGACATCCTAGTAATGACACAGCTCATTAAATAAATTGAAACTGTTTGACTTATCTATTGAAGTAAGACAGCAGCAATTCTGAACTGTTCTTTTAGCACACGTTTGGGCGTTCGTTCTATGAACCAATGTTTTTTCTTAATACGCATGTGCATTGTTTTGGCACGTGCAGTAACATTTATTGCACATGCGTATTAGTGATTTTGATTTTTCATCTAACGAATACTGTCGTGCGCTTTGCCAATGCAACTGTTTTTATATTTGTTAAATCAGAATCCGATTAGCTCCACAGTGTTGAATCGAATAACAGTTTTAAAAATTGCATATTTTCGTCAATATTGCATCTTTAACATAGCACTTTGTATAATTTATGGTAAATATATGTAAATTAATATCTGTGTAACATATCCAGAACCAAAGCAATAAAAATAACATAATCCACATAGAAAAGGGTAAGCAAATAACACCGAATAAACGGCAAGGTAAATACTAGAACAGATAAACAAGTACCTCATTAGCATAAATTCGAACTACCCACACTATAATCCAGTATTATAGAGAAGGCAATGTACGTACAACGTGGCGTATATCTGCGTTTTGGACATTGGGTTTGGTTTTCTGATGTCTGGTGGTAATTAAGGTAGAATTGAATTTATTTTTATAAATATTGAATATAGCGCTCGTTGATGTCAAATTTGTCGTTGTGACTGTAGCTGAATTCCAACTGATATGCTAGTATTCATTTGTAAAAGCGATACTGTACCATATATGCATAATTACACTACAGTAAACGTATTGACCTCGTACTGTGTGAGTGAATAAATTATCGTAATCCTGCAATAACCTTAATATGGTAAAACATTCATTACCATACATTGTTTTACTCATTTGACACATACCCCCATATATTCGGACAACCAACAAATCGTAGGTTCAGTATTTTATTCACAGCATGCACAATGTATCTGTGTTGAAAATACAGAATATGGTAAAATGTTTTACTAATTCAACTTACTGTAAAATGACTAATTTTCACTGGGTTTAAATTTCGCTGATTTTCCATTTCAGGCATATTCAGTGGGTTTTAAATTCACGGTTTTATCATTTAGTTAATGTGTTCTATGCAAAATTTTACATATTCACTGGGTTTTAATTTAGCGCATTTTCCAGTCAGCGAAATAAGCAAAATTAAAACCCAGTGAATAATAATTAACTCCATTACAGTATTATTCAAGTTGTTCAAAATATGTAAAATATTAGTGCTTATTGATTTTTAATTCGTCAATATAGATGTGCACTCTGATTAGTAGTTTTTAAACATTAGGATATGATTAACTACTACTAGCTATGATGTGGGAAATATTGCAAATTAACTAAATCACCTGCTTCCACCGACAATAAGCGCAAATGTCAAAACATAGTTTTGAATTTACCGAAAAGAACTATAGCTACTCCAAGCTAAGCGCAAAAGGGAAAACAATTTACCATATCCTATCATATTTTTGTCGAGGAAAATACAGTATTTGTATCAAGTAAAATCCTATTTGTTACAAAAAATATTGTTATACATTAGTTGTGAACTACATATTTTGTAATTTCATGCAGCTTCTTTCAGGCAGAATTCAAAACATAATAAATGCGAAACAGAGATAAGAAGCAAATTATTATTTGTCTTAAATATTCAGGTGTAATCGGAAATAATGATAATTATTTTTATTATTGGTGTACATATGGTTTGCATTATGTTAAGAATTATTCATAATATATTTCTGTATTTTTGTTCCTTGTCAAAATCTGTTGTTTTCGCGTTTTTGAACAAAACTTGCAATCGGCACTTACAAAAAAAATCAGGAGAGACAACAGTGACACTCAATGTCCAGAACTGTCGCCTGGTACAAAAACATTATTAAAAAAAAAACAAGAAAAAAAGGTATATGGTATATATCACCGTGTTAATATGTAGTTACATAAGTTTAATTAAAATAAAAATGACTGCATGTCTACGTCTTCCCAGGAGTTGATCAAACACTTAGTAATGTCGTATACATGGTTATATCATTTCTTACTAAAACTTGTGTAATAGATAACCTCAAACTCCAATGTTTTTATTCCTTAAAATTGTCGAGAGTGAAACTCAATACCGGCAATTCTGACGCTCCACGCTTACTAACCAAAGGTATAGCGTATTACCGGAACATCTCAACCAGACAATTTTTGTATTAGCAAAGTTCGATGAGAACCTCTGCTCTTTGTTGCTTTTTTTAAATAATCGATATCTTTTTACATATAATCTGGTGTGTACATTTGTATGTACATTAGTAGTAATGTAGTAGTTGTGATGTAGTAATGTTTTTTTGTTCATTTCTGACTACAATATTACTAACTTATTTTAGTCAAGATAGTCATGTATTATTTCTAATATCGCACTAACTCAATAATTTTTGCCTACTGCCCTTGGTTAGAGACAAATGATTGGAATCTTGTAACCATGCTTCCAATATATTGGGTAACAAGTGTCGGATCCGGAGAAAATAGGATTCTCGGGATTGGGAATTGCATTTCATCTTGAATTTGTTGATGTTCACTGCAACTGTAGCTGCTGCTAGTTCATGCATCAACACTGCCGTCACATTGAGAGGAGTAACTTTGAATGTGTCCATCTGCAAACTACATTGAACAAGATTAAAGAAAGAACAAAGAACAACATCTCTCCTTGTATATCTCTTCTCTCAGTCTGTCACCCATTGTGAAGTTAAATGTGTCATTTTCCTCATCCTATTTAATGCCAAACGTTCTTTCAATTGAACTTCCAGCAACGTAGCATCTGAATACCTTATGATTGCGTCCTACGGCACTCATCTGGGACATCATTCACAATAAGGAGAGTGACCTGTTTAATTTGTAATTCTGGCAATTCTATATTACTTAGATTAGGCCACCACTACCACTAGAATACTGTCTATTGTTCAATCGTTGTCTAGTCCCACACCATAGACTAAGTTTAAACATCTTACATCCATTTTTACTTCATGACCGTTCTGCTTCTCTTCACTCAGTGTGGACAAAATATAACTGATAAATTAACCAGTAATGCTCATCTTATCAACAAGGCTGCTGAGGCAGGCAGGGGAATCAGAACCACTATCACGAACTGTTTTAATACCTGGACCCAAATCAACACCACTTACATGAACAAGAATCAAATGCAAACTTAAGCGTCGTTGATGAAACTGAAATGTGTTGAGTGTAAATTATTATTGATCATTAACTGAATTAAATAAATGTATCACGTTTAGCTGGAGTTTTTATTTGGTGGTTCATTATCATAAGAGTTCGTTATGCATGTGGAAGCTTGCGATACCTACAGTATGCTAAATAGGGTAAAATACCTTCCTGCATCTACTTAGAATACAAGAAAGACCAGTTATGCTAATGTTCATAAAGTGTAGAAACAGTAGGCGGCCATATATTGCTTGTGGATGTAACTGCATTTCAACTGATGTTGACACACATAATATGTGTACCACTAGCAGTAGCAGTGCGAAGCTGTAGATAAAGGCAATATGTCAAAACGTTAGCATAGTCGGTGATTCTATCAATTGTATCACAGTGATTTCAGTCACTTTGCCAGCAGATGAATAAATATACATAGCACTTTCTGTACATGTAGTAACCTCACTCACTTGAGAATACTGGACAAAATAAAATATAGAGATGTAATAAACGAATACTTTATCATACAATCGATTACGACAGAGTGTTTAGTAACATTTGCGATTAACAGACTATTTATGTGTTGTAATGATCTTGTGACTTTTGAAAGTGTTATGTTTATATATAACTTGTTATGTGATTGTAAAAAAAGTATTAAAAGTTTATACATAAAGCAATGTTTGTAATTGTTTTACAGATGTTGCACTATGACGATATATTGGTAAATATAGTGGGAGAGTTTGGTACCTATCAAAAGATAGCTTTGTTTCTGCTGGGAATAGGGGGTACCGTGCCATCTGCTCTTTTAGTTATATCACCAGTCTTTCTTCTTGCGACAACTGATTCCTGGTGTATAGTTCCTGATCGATATAAAATCAGCAAACGAGTTTGTTTTAATAACATCACTGAGAGCTGTGAGGATTTGGTTAAACATCTCATTATACCAAAAGAAACGAGAAACTTTGGATGCAAGTCTGTCTTAGTATTTGACCAATGTCGTCGTTATAACATATCCTATGATTCCGTTACTGATTATTCAGAGGCATACATCGACCAATATCTTAACAACACTGAAACTATGAAATGTGATCTTGGATGGGAATACGATACATCGCAATATAAATCAACAGTGTCACAAGAGGTTAGTAAATTTCACATCCTAGAAATTATCTAAACTTTTCATAGCATAAAGCTTGACAACTTTTTTCCCAGCAAAAATGTATTAACGAACATTTCCATTTATAATTTGCATGAGCAAGAACATAGGTCTATGTAGGATATGTGGGGTTTCTGTCCAAACTAACATATAACGTTATTCATATTTTGGGGAAATAGCATACACACGCAAGTAATTAACACGCTAGCTAAATGATAAATAATACTCTGAACTTCACATGTCTAGATTACATGACAATCACATTTGATATGTTTTTTTCCCTTCCAGTTTGACTTGGTTTGTGATAGATTCTATCTGAATGCATTAGCCTCGTCTGTTTACATGCTAGGGATGCTGGGTGGATCTGTAATTTTGGTCATCTTCTTTGGCCAGTAAGTGATATTGTTGTCTTCTTTAGAATTAGAATTAGAATACTCGCAAACATACGGATATGTAGCAGACAAAAACACTAGACATACTTACGTATTATAATGCATAGTCAATCAGTGACATATGACGTATGACATATGGTATTTACTGTAAACGCATTAATTATTCGCTCTGTTTTAATTTCGTTAGTTTTGTTGAGAAGTAAAATTCTCCAAATTAAATCTATGTGAACATGTATAGTAACAATCGAACTCATTGTTTTTCTGCCAAGTTCATGAAATTAAAACCCAGTGAAATTGCTTAAACACTAAATAGTGAAATTTAATGGTTTTACGGTAAATGTATGATGTACATGATGTACGGATATACCTAAATATGTACGGTACATATGTAATATGTATGATATATATCTAAAGATGTATGATGTATACCTAAACATAAATGGTATAAATATTTGCACACTGTCGAGAGGTGATATGAAGTGTTTCAAAAACACTAAATGTACTTTATTCTGAAGGATCTTTACTCTATACGAATAAATGAAAATATAACATAATAAACAAGGTCAAAAAATATGATGCAATTAAATTTACTTAAAGGCAACGTAGACAATGTTTAGTTGTGTGTTAACACAACGTATATCGTAGCTTACATATTTACATGAATACGTTGTATTAAAGGTTAGCTCCCAATTGTAATATAGTCACCTTGTTTGATTTTTTTTAATATAGGTTTGGTCGAATGGATCAATTTATGATGTCATATATATTACTCATAGTTACTGGAATTCTAGAAGCATTTTCTCCCAAATACGTTGTGTTTGCTGTACTGAGATTTTTCATGGCAGCAGGGCAATACGGAATTTTTATCTCTGCATTCACTTTAGGTGAGTTTGTTTCTAAACTAAAGTGTCAATAACAAATAATGACTGTTTTAATATAAATGCTTTTTCTTTATTTTGCGTTGTTTGATACTTTTCAGTAAGTGAGTATGTTGGACCGACAAAACGCGCCATTACGGGGATGATATATATGGCACATCTTAGTGTTGGATATATGATATTAGCTGGGTATGCCTACTTCATACGTGATTGGTGGATTTTGCAGTTGGTCATTGTTGTACCTTGTATCATGTTTTTAAGTTACTATTGGTATGTATTGCTTAATCTATTGTATTCAATACTTCGCATGCGTTATGAATAAGATATACGTCAAAGTCAGTTTGTATAAAATACTGACTATGTCTATATTGTCACAGCGAATTGTCATACAACCAACCATTACACAACACTTGAATAAATGTGTTCCTGTATAAACGTAAATGAAGGTGTGTTATTTATAGGACTCATAGACACATGTGTAATTTTCGGGAAACACTTGAGATGTTATAATAAGCTTTGACTGACTAATATTGAACTGTAACTGTATAAATAGGATCATTCCAGAATCACCAAGATGGCTTATTTCTGTTGGAAGGACAGAGAAAGCTGTGGAAACCATCAAGTTATTTGCCAGAGTAAATAAAGTGACAATTCCTGAAGATCTGTTTAATCAAGACTTGGATAGTGATGACGACACAATACACTTCCATGTAAGTAGGTGTAGTGTATATGTCACGATGAAAGATGTCCATTCAGGATTGGTAATATGTTCGTGTATTAAACTGAATCGAAATGTCACAAAGGGAAATACTTGCAACTTCATCATTATGCTCTTCTGTGAGCATCTATATATTGAATTCTACCTCATGTTGATATATATGTATTAGAGTACTCATAAAATTAACTCATGTACATGTTATTCATTTACTAAACCATCGCACAAGCACAATGGATTTTACCCATGTGACATAAGTGATTAACTTACTATTCAAAATTCAATGTTTAACGAAATCTGTGTTCTGTGATGTACTCATCGTCATCGTATTGAGCAACGTGAGGCTCAAATGCAATTTACTGTTGGAGTTTAGGAAAAAACATATTCCGGGAACCAGAACAATTATTGTTGTGCTGATCTACTACGATATCCAAATCTGCGATTGAAGTTTCTAATTCTTTGTTACAACTGGTGAGATATTCTATTTGTTTTTGACATATTTTAACAAGGTGTAGTAATACATTTATGAGTCAGAAGTGGTTCAATGATATCTTCAGGATATTTGTTGGCTCTCCTTGTATTGTGGATTTTTTTTAATTATAGCATATATTGATTTGTCATATATTGAAACAAGTAGTCGGTAATTGATATTACTGATGAAGATATGATAATTTTGCATTACTACGAACTATATACCTCTCTCTGTACAGTTATGTTTCAGTCCTAACAACTTTTCTGTTTTCAAGTATTCTCGGTTGTATTCTGTCATTTTTGTGAAATCATAGTACATTAATATAAATGTCTCAACAGGGCCATTACATCCCTTGTGTACTATGGGATATCATTTGACACATCCAGTTTGGGTGGAAATGCATACCTCAATGTATTATTTGCTGGTGCTGTAGAAATCCCTGCATACATTTCCGGGATGATCTTGATGGATGTTCCCAGGATAGGACGTCGAAGATCACTTCTTATAGCATGGGGTCTTGTCGGCGTAGCATGTTCTGTGTTAGCATTTATACCTACATGTAAGTACACCTCCTTTAGTTGTGTGAACGTGCGCGTGTTCGGATTACATGTATGCGTAAAGATTAACAGTATGCAACAAACCGAATTACGTGTAAATACCTTAATCATTATCTAGCATGCGTACAGTGTCAATGTAAAAATGAAATTAACATGTAAAGTGGAATGTATCAAACCGCAATCATTATTCAAAAGTTGCCTATAAAATGCAAATTAAACTAAAACCGTTGTGCATGAACAATACAAATTGAATACAAAACATATTCAAATTGAAGGAAGAATTATACATTGACATAAATGTAGTAAACAACCAGATGTTTTCGCCCGATGGTGATACAAAAAAGCATGAAGACGTGATTAGCAATTATCATCAATTATAATTGGAATAATAACTTGCGGGTGACACTGGGGATAACGCGTGGTATTGCTCCAAGCATTTTTGATATTTGTTTAAGTGTGTAGGACGGCAAAATGTTTCTGGCATTCACCTATGCATTTTATTTCATGCAAAGTACATTTAATGTTACAGGTGGCGGTAATTATCGGGTGAGATTAGCGTTGGTGCTACTTGGGAAGTTCGGTATCACGTGCGCATTTGGTATGGTACGTGTCTATGCAGCAGAAATATTTCCTACACCTTTGAGGTAAGGATCTGCTTATCAAATATACATGTTCAATAGACGGTAACAGACAATTTACTAACAGTATTTGGCTGGGTCCTAAAAGATAAAGGTAATACGGTAACACAGATTTATGCTACTCCTCGCTAATTACAAAATAATTGTGATTAAAGTAGAGTATTACTTTCATTTCATCTTCTCCGCAAAATTTGTTTTATATGGAAAAGAATGTTGTAAATGGACAGTTGTCTTTGGTTTAATTATTAACAAATATTTCCAGGTCGGAGGGTCTCGCGATGTGTTCTGTGTGTGCATATACTGGCGGTATTCTGGCGCCTCAGTTGATTTTAATGGGTGAACTGTGGAAACCACTTCCTAAACTAATTTACGGGATTACCTCAATCATAGCAGGTATATTAGTAATATATTTACCGGAAACACGTGGAAAGCAATTATCGGAAACAATAGAGAAAGCTGAGCAGTTTGGAAAGTAAGTGCACATCGTTTGTGTTGTAATCAGTTTGATATACGATTATGTAAATAGGGAGAAATCGTCACGGTCATCATGACCCAATGGATCATTTATGGGATGTAATGCCCCGTGATATTAATGTCACAATACACCATCAAATGTAATGTTATTTATCCTCGTTCCTATCTAACCTTGTGAGTCACAAATATACGTATAACACGATGACTTGACGTGAATAATATCTATTTGTGAACTTAAAACAACGAGTTAGTTACGATAATATGAGGTTATTACGAGGACACCTCTAAGTATGCATGAAGACAGTACAGCGGGAGTATCGACCAACGCGCAGCAGAGGTCGATGCGACGGCGTACTGTCTGAGGTGTCCTCGTAATAACCTTAGTATTATACATCTTTTCCTTCAAAAGTTACATCATGGGAATGCCGAAATCCAAAAAGTTTAGAAAAGAATGTGGAGTAAAATCGTGGTGGCAGCCATGTTTGTTTTTAATATTAGAGGACGTTTACGCGCGTAATCATTCCATATTTGGAATTCGCATTTCAAAATATGGTAGGATGAAAATATCCAGTAAAATACCGCAAAATTACGGCAAGCTGTAACTTATGGCGTTACGGTTACAGATGTATAATAATGTGCTTTATTTCAGAAAAGTGAAGAAACATCGTGTAAGCAGTAAAACAAATGACATAGAGGAATCAAGACTATTGAAGTAAAAACAAGGCACGGAGAGGAAGTTTCGTTGTGTCATATTAATTTATATTATTAAAAATATACTATGTTATGATATATACCAAATCAAATCATATTGGCTTTTCTTCTTTTCATTTTTATTCATTTAATTGTTCAATTTTGTCTTCTATTTTTAATTTTCTGACTGAAGATGTGAACGACCTTGATAGAAGATCTTGTTTGTGAAGTGTCATGGATTTGTTTCAATGTGTCTGGATACCGACTTGATTGTGGAAAACCTGCTATGTAGTGCTGCTAATTTAAGTGGCTATTTTAGTAACACTGATGACCTGGGGTCACGTTCACCAGGAGCCGAGAACAAACTTCTTATTTATCGATTTTTATGTTGACATTTGTTCCAAAAGTCTAGTTATTATATTAGAGTCTCAATTATTGTTATGAACATTAGCGAAGTTCAAATATGAGAAATAATTCTTAGTTAGAACTTTCGGGTTTTCAGAGCGCATTATGAGAGTTGTTATGAACATCGTGACTGAATTATTATTATCGAACAACAAACATTCAGGATATATCATTGTACAAGATTCGTGATTTATTTGTGTATACACTCTGATATCGGGAAATCGTATATTACAAAATTTATGCACCAGCTATTCTACAGTTATTGTCATTCGCGATGATTTCACTCTGATTTGTAAGATAAATTCTCCATACTCTTCCATTACCCATGATACTGTTCGAGTCTCGTTGGTAGGTTTTTCTAGAATGTTCAAAATGTCGCTGATGTAACAAGTGTTTGTAAACCGTTCCGTTGAAATAAAAAAGAGTTTGTGTTCATCGCGAACCGTGAGTTTCTTCAGTGTCACTGGGAATGGGCGAAAACCTGTATCAGAACATTAAACGTTCCCCACACTGAAAGGTGGCGACCACGACGGGACTTACTGCACAATAGCGTTTGTGTTATACAGAACCGTGTAATACAACAGTGAGTATTATTGCCAGCTTATATAAAAAGAACTGAAACATTTGATGCGAAGTTAAAGAATACGTGAACTGTTCATACTAAGCCACACAGAAATACACCAAACATGGCATTTACGGAAGAGAAATTTGCAAGGCAACTAACAATAGCCAAACTCAAGCTTGAGGAAATTACTGAATTATCACAGAGTGAATGTACTGCTGATATAACAATGGCGTATGAACAAGTAGGCGAGTTACTGAAACGGCTGGAGCATTCGAGAGATCAAACAACTGAATATCTGTTAGACAAAGAATCAGAATTAGAGTATGTGAAGCAGTGGACAACAACGCAGAAAGCGTCCATGCAACCAATCAGGGAGGCTCGTCAGCATATCAGAAAATTGGTTGATGATGCAACAGAGCGAGAGACACAAGGGAAACTAGAAAAGGAACTACATATCCAGCAAAGGGTGAGTGAAGAGCAATCCAAACACCGACTACGACAACAACAAGAAATTGAAGAGATAATTATTCGTCAACAAAAACGAGAGGAGGAGTGGTATTTGAGAAAACTTGATTATGAAAAACAAATACACGCTAGACATGCTGAACAGGTGAGCAGTGGACAGTCTTTAACAGCGCCCTCTACACAAGCAGTGAAACTACAAAAGTTATTACTCCCTTCTCTGGTGATTACAAAGACTGGTTACGCTTTTGGAATCAGTTTACTGTGGAGGTGGATGGGTCCAATATTGATGAAGTCAGTAAATTTAATTATCTAATTGAATTGGTGAAAGACAAACCAAGAGAGGACATCTTGGGACTGCCTCACACTGCTGCAGGATATCAGGAAGCTAAGAAAATACTTCTACAAACATACGGTAAAGATATTAAAGTACACAAATCACTGATAAAAGACCTTGAGGAAATTCCAACTGTTACTAACATCCACAAATTGAATGAAGTACATGACTTTTATAACAGGCTATCAAGAATTGTGCGTACACTCAAAACAATGAATAAACTGACTACAGCACAAAGCTCAGTATATACATTAATGGACAAACTAGGTCCTGTACGTGAAGTGCTTGTACAAAAGGATGACAACTGGGAAGAATGGGGTCTAGAAGAGCTTGTTGAGAGTCTGCGGAAATATGTGGAAAGAAATCCACAGAGAGTTACTGAGGAGAATAATACTACAAAATGGAGAGATGATAAGGAAAGAAAAGATGAAAAATTGCTGCTTGGGAGTAATGGAGATCACACATCGAATCGTAAAATTAAGTGTGTGTATTGCCGTTCTGAAGATCACTCCAGTTATAGTTGTGTCAAAGTGCTCAATTTGGCCACAAGGAGAGCCATACTCCGTAGAAATCGAATGTGTTTCAACTGCACAGGAGTTGGACATCTTGCAAGTGACTGCAGATCAAGGGGATGCAGAAATTGCAAAGGAAAGCACCACACATCAATTTGTGACAGGGCAAAATCTACACTTAACGTTTCAGAGAGTGCAAAAGTAGAAAAGGGACTGAGTATCACTACACAGCATACAAGTGCGATTCATGCTACAGTCCTGAGCAAAGTTGGAACAGAGACAGTTCGAATCATGTTTGACACAGGTGCTGGTAGTTCATATGTGTGTACTGACTTGATAACACAATTGCACTTGAAACCTATAAAGAGAGAACAACGCTGTATAGAACAGATGTATGGCACTGTCAGGAAAACTGTCGAACTGTACAATATTACAATAGAATCACTAGCAATAGGTGGGTTTTCATTTGATGTCACCTGTGTAAATGCAGAAAAGGGTGTTTTAACCCACTTACCAAACCCAAACATCAAATCACTGAAGAAACGACATGTTCGGTTTCGCAGACTGCAGTTTAGTAAGGAAGAAACGACTGAGAATCTACTTGCTATTCACATCATCTTGGGAGCAGCCGACTACCAGAGGATTCGAACAACAGAACCGCTGGTGTTGGGCATAAATCCAGACAAGGATCCAGGTGCTGAGTTCACTATGTTGGGTTGGAAAATTTCAGGAAAACAGTCATCAACAGAAAGTCAAACAGAGAAGCAGTTCTTCATGAAAACCGGATATGAAGAATTTGAGAAGCTGTGCTCATTGGATGTTTTGGGAATTAGGGATGTGGATAGCAAAGACACTTCAATGATTCATGAAGAATTTAGACAACAGTTGAGTATGACAGAACAGGGATACTACGAAACCAAACTGCCATGGAAGGAAGATCACATTCCTCTTCCTACAAACAAAGGCTTATGCACAGCTCGACTGTACAGCACATCAAAGAAACTAGAGAGAATGGGGAAATTAGAGGAGTACAATAACATTATGAGAGAACAAATAAATGAGAGAATTATTGAGCCTGCACCATTTCATCAAACAGGGAAGGTCATTCATTATGTGCCACATCAGGCTGTTATCAGAGGGAAAGCAGAAACAACAAAGATGAGGATAGTGTACGACTGCTCAGCAAAAGCCAACACAAAAAGCCCCTCACTCAATGACTGCTTAGAGACAGGCCCCTCACTACAGCCACTACTGTTTGACATTATGATAAGGAACCGCATGCGAAAATATTGCATCAGAGGAGACATCCAGAAGGCTTTTCTTCAAATTCGAGTACACGAACAAGACAGAGATGCAATGAGAATTTTGTGGTACAACAATCTACAAGATCGTCAACTGATGGAGTACTGTTTTACACGGGTGATCTTTGGAGCAACTTCAAGTTCATATATCCTAGGAGTAACACTGCAAAAACACATTGAGAACTATAGGGAAAACTATCCAATAACAGTCCAAACCCTATTGGATGATACATATGTTGACGATATTCAAGGAGGAGGAGAGACAGAACGTGATGTTGCAGTATTCAAAGAAGAATCTACCAAAATACTATCAGAAGGTGGGTTTTCACTTCACAAATAGCACAGCAACATCACCCATCTTAGCTCCAAAAACAACATAAAACATGAAGGGACTGATAACACATCAACCAGTGACACAACGATTCTCGGTATCCCATGGAACAAGATGGAAGACACACTGATTCTTGACTTTGAGCCAGGCTTAAAAGGCAGTGAACCAACTACTAAACGGAAAATGATATCGGATATTAACAGCATTTATGACATACTTGGGTGGAGTTCACCAGTAACTATCACTGCAAAATTGATCTTCAGTGAAGTTTGTCTCCTTCAGTTACATTGGGATGAAAGGGTGCCAGAGGGAATTCACAAAAAAAATGGTGGATGTGGATAAAGAGCTTGCAACTAGCACCAACCATAACCATACCACGCTGTGTGTTTACCGACACACCCACAAGTTTTGAGATTCATGGATTTGCAGACGCCAGCAAAGTAGCTCTCTGTGCTGCAGTCTATGTTGTGGCATGCCGGGACTCAAAACCAGTCAGTCAGTAGTTGTTAGTTGCCAAGTCCAGAATCGCACCAAAAGACAGGACCATCCCAAGATTGGAATTGGCAGCTGCTCATACTTTAGCTAAATTGCAGAATAATGTTTCAAAGGCACTAGCTGCATTTCCCATCACAGCCTGGAATAGTTGGGTAGACAGCACAACAGTTTTGTATTGGCTTCAAAACCACGGTGAATGGTCAACATTCGTTCGCAATCGAGTAAGAAAGATCGGAGAGCTTACAGATGCTCAGTGGAGATATGTACCGACAACAGAAAACCCAAGCGACTTAGGGACCAGAGGCACAACGCCAGACCGTCTTGGTACACTTTGGTTCAATGGGCCAAAGTGGCTTTCAAGTGAGATAGACAGACCAGTTCAACCAGAGATTTCTGAATCAGCAGGCACGAAAACAGAAAAGAGGTCAACGAAGTACAATAAAGCTATGCTCCTGACAGAAGATGAGAACGACTTGAATAAATGGGTACAAGACCTCCTGAGCCGATTTCCCTTCTGGAAGCTTTTGCGCATAACGACACACATAAAGCGTTTTGCAGACAGCTGTAGAGGGATGAGACGGATTGGGCCTCTCACTAAATCTGAGATGTCAGCAGCGGAAACAGTATGGATTAAAATGACACAACAAACAAACAGAATGGCAGTCGACATTGCAATATCAGTAGATCATGACGGGATACAGAGATGCAGCAGTAGAATCCAAGGTTACAATCCAATCTACATTCCATGAAAGACAGCCTTAGCGAGACGGATAATTGAGCATTGCCATATTCTAACATTACACGGGGGAGTAGCCACAACAATGAGTAAGGTGAGAGAGAAATACTGGATTCTAAAACTGAGATCCCTAGTCAAATCAATACTACACAATTGCAACAATTGTAAAAAGTACCGTGCAAAAATGTTGGATGCACCTGTGACATCAGTTCTGCCTGCCTTCCGAACTGAATTTACTGAGCCCTTCGATGTGACAGGTGTGGACTTTGCAGGACCACTTCACTACAAATTAGGCAAGAGTGAAACGAATAAGTCTTACATCGCTCTCTTTACATGTGCAACTACCAGAGCTGTACACTTAAAGCTGTGCAAAGATATGTCAGCGATAGAATTCAAACGTGGACTGAAGGAGTTTGTTGCACGGAGAGGATCACCAAGTTGTATGGTGAGTGACAATGCCAAGACATTTGTTGCGACCAAGATGTGGCTAACTAAGCTTCAGAATGATGAAGATATATTCAACTACCTCACAACAAAGGGCATTGAGTGGAGATTTAACCTGTCACGCTCTCCATGGTGGGGTGGTTTCTTTGAGAGACTCATTGGCATCACAAAAAGAGCCCTATCCAAAACTATAGGACGAGCGCTGCTGATGTTCGAAGAACTTGAGGAAGTACTGCTGGATGTAGAAGTTTTCATGAACAACAGACCATTGTGCTACATGGAGGAAGACTTAGAACAAGTAGTTATCACTCCAAATATGTTGTTACGCTGACAGCCAGCACGTTACCTAGAGGACAATGTTCATGACTTAGATGATGACATAGGCAAACGTCTAAAATACCTTAAGACCTGTAGAGAACATGTACGTAAACGTTGGTTGAATGAATATTTACATGCATTACAGGAGCGTAATACCAAGGGGTTAGAAACCAAAAAGCATGAATTGCCAGGAAAGAACTCTGTCATTCTACTGAAGGACTCAACAAAGAACCGAGCAAATTGGAAGATAGGACGCATTGTAGATACCATTGTTGGTAAGGACGGAGTGATCAGAGGATACAAAATCAAGACAGGCAGTGGCTACATCGTTGAAAGGCCACTACAATTGGTTTGTGACCTAGAAATCAGCAATACAAATGATGAAACTCCAGTGGGTGATGATATTAAATCAGAAGAACCAGTTGGGACCCTCAAGAACCAGAATGTGAGTCGTCCAAGTCGAAAGGCAAAGACTGCTGCAGTGAACCGCTTAGTTGGTGTCATTGCAAACGAGATTGAGGACGATTAGAAAACCATGATATTAAAGTTAAGGTAACTTTAATAGGGGGAGGGTGTGGAAAACCTGCTATGTAGTGCTGCTAATTTAAGTGGCTATTTTAGTAACACTGATGACCTGGGGTCACGTTCACCAGGAGCCGAGAACAAACTTCTTATTTATCGATTTTTATGTTGACATTTGTTCCAAAAGTCTAGTTATTATATTAGAGTCTCAATTATTGTTATGAACATTAGCGAAGTTCAAATATGAGAAATAATTCTTAGTTAGAACTTTCGGGTTTTCAGAGCGCATTATGAGAGTTGTTATGAACATCGTGACTGAATTATTATTATCGAACAACAAACATTCAGGATATATCATTGTACAAGATTCGTGATTTATTTGTGTATACACTCTGATATCGGGAAATCGTTTATTACAAAATTTATGCACCAGCTATTCTACAGTTATTGTCATTCGCGATGATTTCACTCTGATTTGTAAGATAAATTCTCCATACTCTTCCATTACCCATGATACTGTTCGAGCCTCGTTGGTAGGTTTTTCTAGAATGTTCAAGATGTCGCTGATGTAACAAGTGTTTGTAAACCGTTCCGTTGAAATAAAACAGAGTTTGTGTTCATCGAGAACCGTGAGTTTCATCAGTGTCACTGGGAATGGGCGAAAACCTGTATCAGAACATTAAACGTTCCCCACATGATAGCTAGTTTCTAGTGGAGTGGCTGACGCAATGATCAAGGGACCCGCCGTAGGCGGCAGTTTTTTCATGCGAGGTCAATTTTGGATCACCAGGTCAATCCTAAACGCGTAATTAGGACTGAGACGAGAATCAATTTTGGGTGCCAGAAATTAACCAAAGACGCTTATTTGGGTATAATTTGCGCTGTCAAGACAACGTTCAGGTTAATAAAATAAGATTGACGACGTTTTCCCATGAGAAAAAAGTGAACTATTTGTTGAAAAAAGCGGAGAAAAATTGATATGCAAAAGTCGTGACGTCGTCATGGAAATTGTCTACAGTACACGTACACGCATCTTTCGATGAGGTAGATTATTTTGCTAGTCAGCCAAGGACGCCGTACAGACATTGTACTAATAGAAGGTAAGAGCTCATGTTTTTCCACAAATTTTAAAATATTCTTAACAATTGCTTTACCTATAAAACTTTGCAGACCATGCTATGATCATTCAGTGTTTTGAACTAAACGACTCATCGCTTAGCAAAGCCGATTTTCAGGATTTATTGGCACATGATGTCATGAATCAGGGAATCTAATGGCCAAAAATAAATCGCCAAATATTGCATCGTACATAAATGATGACAGCGATTTACTAGGCCTATGGCCTGTGAACTCGTATGATTTGTGTGATGTGCACATGCACGGTGCGACTAGTAAAAATTACCTAACCTACCGGTCCTTCACGGCCACAGTTGTCACGATGCATCTCAATAAAATAGCATCTAAAACCAAAATGAGGCCGATATGTGTAAATACTTGTACATTAATAGTCTGGTCTATGCAGCCAGCAATAATGAAATTGCAAGAATGATGACCTCGGATGTAGCCATGTCTAGGGCATGGATATGACCACCCTATTCGTTATTCGGCATAGGCTACCACACACTGTATAATATTATGCAAAAAATTGTATTTCATTCATCACATTGGCATGGCTGGCTGTACCCATTCTTACTTTTTCATGACCATTGTTTGGCCCACTACAATTTTCTTGTGATTTAGGCGTATTTTTGTCACATGAAGAAACAGCAAGAGCTGCAATGTGTACAACAAAAATGCTCTTATCATGCTTGTGATGTTGCAATTGTAGATAAATGGCCACATCAGGAATGTACATAACTGTTATTTATTAGGCAGAAACTGATAGGGGCCTATTCCTTGTGCTGATGTCTACCTACACATGTACATCAGTGAAAGTTTTGCTGTCACCAGCTGCCATTCTTGAAATGATGCCATCGATCAACAGTTCACGCCACTCACCTCAACCTTAAACAATGACATGTTTTGTCATTTGTTAATAAGGCCAAATTTTATTTTTATGGAAATAGTTACCTTTTTCTAAAATGAACACAAGTTGATATTAATATCAGCGTGTAAAAAAACAGTTGTTTAAAAAGATTGTATTTGATGTAGACTGAACATGTTGGGCAAAAATAAATCTAAAATAATAAAATCCCTGCCTAACTACCCAATAGTTTTTACCCTAATACTGGAAACACCAAATTTGTTTTCATTGGCCTCATAATGGTTTGAGATCTTTTCAACATGGTCCACATAAATAATGAGGAATAAACTGGTATTCTGTACAAACAGATCCATGCATTTACATTCTATGTTTCTGGTTTGATGTTGAGTCATTTACAGCCCTGTCATTGGTGATACCAGGATTTCAACTCACTCCAGTTATATGTCAGGTGGCACATTGCCATTGCCATGCGATAAATTCATTATTTTTACGATTTCCATCAGTCTGATGGGATTGATATCATTCATATAAGGCAGTGATATTCCTATGAAGTACAATTACATATCATATATTCTCTTTGCACCTACTTTATTTTATGTGCATAAACTGTGTATATTTTCAATGAGAGGATGCTTGAATGCACGGTAGTGCTTTCAGCATCCTCTCGCCAGTTATTTACAATGTGCCTCAGGATTATATTATGGAAAGTCCAATCATTTCCAAAGCATTATCTATTTCAACAATGTTCTTCCTATTGAACATTCCTCTACTCAACACCTTACTCAAATCATTCATTACCTTTATATAATCCTTACCACTTACTTGTTTTTTTTATTTTCTTCCAGGCGAGATAATTCAACCATCGTCTGTATCTCCTACTGGCCAAACTTGACAATTATTTTCACTTTATTCTTACTCGAATGTTTTTTGTAAACTTGTTGTTTATTGTTAGTTAAAATGAAAAATAAAAACTTTATTATTTCCTTGTTCATTACAGACGATTATTTTATTCACACTATTTTACCTGGTTGTCTTCCAACTTGTCTGCTAGTGATGTCTAATAGCAACTGGTCAAATTACAATCGAGTATTGGGTGGGTCACAGTCTTAGTACAAATAAGCCATTCACTGCCAAAGAACAATTACAATCATTCTTTCCGATCAAGTACTTTAACCTCACCTTCTTGATTCAAATGACATAACCAAAAGACTTAAAACATCACCCACTTCGTATAACACACAACACCATTTTCACATAATTGTTCATACATGTATACATTGTCACAGCAAAATCAATTCCATAAATTTACCAATGGCTCAAGCAAATCCTTTGCCTATATTAACTATAGTCTCTTCTGTAAGCCATCTAATACTTGTGACTTGTGTTTCAATTACATAACGTTAGTCCAAAAATGTCAGCTTCTATTATTTGAACACAATCCCATTATCAAGGTCACGTTTATATTGTGCTGGTCCCGCTAACTCTTGATGATATCATTCAACACTTTCCCATAACCTGTCATCATTTAGGCTTACACGAGGTTCCAGACGGATTTCAGTGACTGACAGTGAAGTCAGTGATTGGAACTAATTACGATATAAACGTCGCCAACCCGACTGCTGTTACTGATAGTTTGGTATGTGTAGTCTCTTAATATAGCGGACAATTAATCAAATATATATGACGTGGTAAATACTTTATGTGATTGGCTACATGCGAGTGGAATATGTGGAAGCCACGCCTCTAGCTCTTAAACTTCAATGTGATAGGTTAAAGTTTTGAAGTGAATAAAGCTAGTCTTAGTCAGTCGTGGCGAGAACTCCACGAGGCAGGGGAGTCTTGGGGTATTCTCGGCAGATGATCCAGCATTGGCGAGCTCTCCACAGGGCTACTGAGATTAGAAGTTGAAACGAATTCCATTTGTGTGTGTTTTTTGTTCGGTGGAAGGGTTGGCGAACGTAGCGATCCCGTGTACCTGAGATAACGTTTAAGAACATGATAATTAAGCCGTTATAGAGGACTCAGATAGCTAGCTTAGTTAACAAATCAATATATTATGATAGTCGTGCGAAAGTTCAAGCATGATTGTATATAAAGCCTTCACTGATTGGTTTTAGTTTGCGAGAGTTGAACGAGAGTCCTAGAGAGGTTGTTGATCAGGCAATACCAACAAATTAAATTAGGGAAATATTTAGAAAAAATAAAATCACACACCAAGAAAAATTATATAAGAAAAGGTTAAAACATGACAATTAGTTCTGATTTAAATTTAAAACGAAAGTCAAATTATTTTGAATGTTTGTGTAGCTTTTAAAAATGCATTATGACCATAGTATGACAGAATCAAATGTTCTCGTCTTCGCGTTTGTCGGTTATGTTTGTTTTCACAAGTAATTTATCCGATACCCTTGTATCGCATTCGACATCATTTATGGGACCTACTTATAATTTAGTTCAAATTGATAAATTTTATGCTCGCGTAAGGTAGCTGGATTCACGCACACACACACTGTTTTAATCGGTTTTACTTCGGTCGTTCGTAGTTATTTTTGTCCTTAATACTCAGGCCAATCTCGATTGGAATAGGATAACAAATATCAGTTGTGAGAAATATAAATACTTTTGTGGGTGAATCACTAAATATAGTACAGAAAGTGCTGAGTATTTTCAAACTCAGGGATTAGTAATAGCACCACTGATGACAACAAGATTTTCAAATATTTAATTTTGAGATTATTTGAATATACAGAAGATACTTGTATTAATAATTTGGATGATATTGAATGGATTTTAAATAGATTTTGTCTTAAATTAGAAGTACTGCTTTAGCGTCTATTGTTTCTTTTAGTTACTGTCAATTACTTAGACTATTCAGAAATTGTCTTGGACAAGTATGGTTATACACACAGCAATTTTAGCACACACTGAAGATTGTAATTGGTATTTGGGGGGGGGGTTGCCTGGCAATGGCGGATATCATGTGAAATACAAATATGCAATTTTGCTCCACCTTTCATCTTAGCACTGGCTATCGCGAAATTGGGCGTGTTGTGTGGGCAATTGGTATTGACTAATAAACATTTATAGTTGTTTAAAATTATATCATCGCCAGCCAGTAACAACCACTATAACATTTTAAACTTAATTGTCTAACAAATATGGACGAATCTGAATCAAGTACAAACTTTAACGGCACAGCAATTGATCCTCTGAAAAGGTATTGTAAGACAAGTGTATATATAAATGCAAAATATTTGACAATGTTATAGAGCAGAATCTGAGAAAATAGGAACTTGTAAAAAAATTTACAGATGGGTTTTCTTTATGCTAGTATAGTATGTTAACATCATTCATACCAATATATTACTGGTTATATCCAACGATAAACAAATTAATTTATGAACAAGATTTATTCTATTCTAGTTATTATATGTTACTATACCGGTAAGTGTGTTAGTATACATGTTCATGGGCAAAGATTTGTTTGTCTACACTGAAGTGTAAATTTAACAAATTAACTGTGGTGATAAATGACATCATGCACATTGAGTGAAACCATACTTACCTTACACCAAGTCGATAGAAATATATTGATTGGAACATTTCTTAATCTGGGGCTTACTGCGAAATGCCACCTTCATTTTTGCTAGGTTCCATTAAGGCAGGAGGTCTTAACCACCTTGAGCTGCCAGTCACTGGCCAGCTAGTGTGTAAACATAAAGCCTAATCCAGTCCATGGCCCAGACTGTCAAGTAGAAATTGACAATTTACTAGTAAAGGAAAGAAAAATTACTATTTACATAACGAAAAGTAAAAGGTAATCTATATGGTTTAGATATAAAAATGACGAAAATATCATCTGTAATAATAATAATAATAATAATAATAATATAAATGAACTACTGGTACAACGAATTTATATGCAGAAGAAAAGAAAAAAATGCAAAGAAGTGGTTCTGAATTTTTTTAAAGGATGAAGGAGTTGAAGATTAAGTGACTGGAGGTGAGTGATCTTCAATTAAACAGAGCGTCAAATTAGCACCTCAAGGAATTTGTTCATTTTAATATATTCAGACGTTCAGCCATACCTAAATCAAATCGAAAGAAGATATTGATTGAAACATTTTGGAAGAATGCATTAGCACAACTATTGGGCGCATGGTCTGTCTGGAGCTCAACAATTAAGTCGATTCTAAATTCCCAATTTGAATATTAATAATAGATGACATGAGCAACAATATTCACTGCCGTATAATCCTTCTTGTGACCCAGCTGTCCTATCAGAATGACATGGTACTAGGGTTATATTTAGTGCTAACTTAAACCACAGGTTTCTAACATAGTACTGCCTACCTCCACTTAAAATTCTAGGTGGAACTATGATCATAACACAAGCCCAAGGTTTCTGTAATTGGACTAAAGAACCTCAAGCTTATTACCTACACTACTTATATTTATGCTTTATGTTTACACACTAGCTGGCCAGTGACTGGCAGCTCAGGGTGGTTCAGACCTCCTGCCTTCTGGGTTAAATAACGGCTGATGAAAACAATCATGCGTTGAGAAACGTGAGTTAGCCAGTGACATGGCCTGATTCATATGCAGGTTGACAAATATTTTTCTTATGTATTTGTATGCTTTGGTTATGATATATTTAGCCAATTTGCCATTCGTTGTCAGGAATGTGGCTCTATTCTATTGCCTTGGTGGTTTGTTTCATTCCTGATATTTCTGGTTATATAATGGTATGGAGGCGGGGTTTTGAGAGGGGAAAATTGAAGTCTTACTTTTCAATTGTTTAACATGAAATCAAGCCATGACTTCACAGTAATGGTAGGGATGCAGTGACAATGAGAGGTTGATATTTTGCTCCTTTCTCAGTCTGAGGCAGGGAAGAGCAGAAAGACTGTTGTACATGGCAAATTGTGGATCTGATTCTAAGTCGGCGCTGGCATATGGCAGAACTTTAGCACCTATCTGGGCGAAGCCTAAGATTTGTTTTTTTGTAAAACCACTTCTAGAAAATCTGATGGTTCCAGTACATTCGTATGTTTTGTACCACACCACTGATCGGGCTAATTCAAGATCGCCATTGTCATAACATTCAGTACAGCCACTTTACATCGAAGTTCAATGTCAATATGAGTCAACAGATTTTGAAGTTTTGGGCAAAGTCAAACACATTTATCAATGATTCACCAAACAGGCTGCTTATGTGCAACGTCTCTTCAACCAGGGGTACCTGGTTTGTGATGTAAATAGAGTTGTCGCAGCGAACTAACATTTTCTTGTCCTAAACTTTGCTTAGAAAGTGGACTAGCCGTCTTTGTTTATGTGATGTCTTACTTCTTGTGGGTAACCACTCCCCCTTACTCTCAGGTTTATGAAATAGGATCCCTATTCTACTGAAAAAGCATCAGTGACTGGGGGGGGGGGGTTATGGATGGAGAGTATGGATCAGTCTGGAACCCCATCGTAGGAATACTTGGCAGGGTCCACGCAATATGCTACCAACTGTGCTTGTAGTACTAGATGCTGAATAGGGCATACTTGGAGGACCATTTCTGGAAAATTGAAAAAAAAAGATATTCCAACAGAACCCATAAGAGTACTCAGCGTTACTATTAATATGGAGCATAGTGCACAAGAAGGTGTCTGACAATGACCCATGCTGGTGAGTGCCTTACTAGACCTTGCTGCATTATAAATTCCATACCAGAACACTAGCTCCTGTTCAGGGTTTTGGACACAATTTAGTTGGTTTACTGTGAAATGCAAAATGTGTAAGATTTCTGTTGACACTGTAGATACAGGTTTATATTTATTTACCAACTATGTGGCATGCTTTTGGTTCTCCGAATAATTTGGTAAATATTCCTAGAGCAAAGTTCAACCCACAGGGGCAAACATTGAAGTGGTTCTTTGTACCATGAATCATGAAGGGGACTGGGGACTTTCATGGTGAATCGATCTGTACAGTACAGTAGGATCACCAGTTTAAGCAGAAGCGCACACAGCCTGGAAGTACTGATTCTGACAGCTCAAGTCTACAATACAATAGAGTTCATCCACCCATCCCACTTTTTCTCAGATTAAACAGCTTTCTGATTGCCAAACTGAAACTTTATCTGAGTAGGAGTGCTACTGTGCTTGCTGATAACCCTGATTTTGAAACCATATCAATCATATAAAATAGTGCCTTGTGCAAAGCCCGACACACTGAAGTCGTTTAGACTGGCTATCATTAATGTAGTGTGAAATGGTAACGCAATTCAGAGGAACTAAAATTGTCAACACAGCACAGACAGTAAATTTTAGATCTAATCTTAGGGAGTCCAGTTCAGGCTGGCATTGACGGCGCTTTCAAACACCTTTACATGCTTGGATCCAGCAAAAATAGGGTCAAGAGTTTCTACTGATCGGGTGAAAGTATGGCAGAATTGTTAGTTGCATGGACCTGTGGCCTTAACATGTATATCATTATTATTTCAAAGGTAGGCTGGGTATACTGGGGTCCCTGTACAGGATTGCCCTGGAACATAATTAATTATAATCAAAACTTAGAACCACATACTCGAGTGAATGAAAATGAAAAAGTTTATAAGATTTTAATAACATTTTATTTGGAATCATTAAATAACCATATATTAATATCCAAATTACTTTAAAATTGTGAATCTACAAATACACCATTGCATACTATAATACACCAATTCAACCAAACATCAAATTACCACGATATTTGAGATTTTGTACAATTACAACATACCCCCTCCCCCCTAAAAAATAGAATGGATACAATAAAGTATTATTTAATAGCACCTCAAAAGATAATATAAAATATTGTGCATAACATTCTTACATTTAAAAATCTATCATAATGGCATCTTATATTGATATAAATAATTCGTGTTAATGAACATACTCATCAAAAGTAACCCTCTGTACAAAAACGAATTTAACTAAAAATAATTAGAAAGAAGTTATAAATTTCTGAAGACTTGGCAATAGCATGGAAATCACCATAATTATGTATAAATGCAAATGCGCTTGTATTGCACTTATTTTAACTATAAATCAAATTGATATATTAACACGATCAAAGATTGTTAATTATTGGTAGCATTTTCTAAAGTTTAAATTTACACTCCCCCAAACCTAATACTTCAAAGTGCCAAAATTATCACGCAAGATGCATACAAATATCATATTTTTACATGCATTGTAAAGATCGCATGCTATCCATAACACACATATATATGAAACGTTAACCCAAGCAATAAACTTTAGACATAAATGAATGCCAAGATCTCATTGTGAAAACAAAAAAACATATGTAATTAGTATTATACTCTCTCCTTTCATCATAACTGTCCTGCAATCCTAACCACGCCATGCCAAATTTCATTTTTAACAAGCTATAGTTTAGATTAGATTAAAGATCATAGAACTGACAAATACAATATATAGAAATATTTAATTACTAATCGTAGTCAGTTTTACTGCCCCCAAATACCACTGATGAATGGCCACCACATCACGTTATATTGAATAATTCTTTTCTATGTATGTTAAATAAGCATTGTATTTGTGACTAAAATCAAATACAACATGCACATTTTCACATTATTTGAGAATATATTACTCAACAGAATTATCATAATCAGTGGGACATCAAGTCTTTAGCATGAATAGTATGGATTAATCCATTTGAAGAAGGAAAATATTCTGAATGTGCTACAAAGGTATATCAAGTTCAGTGTCTACAACTCAGTTGAGTTTGTAATAATATAAAACAACTATGCCACTTATTCCGGTACTTTCATTGATATGACTGGATCACAAACATGCCCAATTGGGACATTTTAATGCATCGTTTTGTTCTAAACAGAAACATAGTGCTCATGTAGCAGAAACAAATAGCCAAGTCTAGAAAATTGTGCTGAAATATCAAATAAAATAAATTGATTCTCATACTAATGAATGTACCAGGAAGAGAGAACTTTCACACATAGAACATATAACTGTATTCCAACAACAGTGAAGTCACACTGATACACACATGTACAATACTGGTATATGACCACTATAATTTGTAATACTAATTACCAAATGTCATAATAATTGTGAATAACATGAATAAAAGATTATTGATATGTTTCAGAAAAAAAAAAACTGATGCACTAATTCTGAACTGTAACTCACAGCTCAAAACAATAAATATGAATAAATAATTACATGCATGAATATAATTATGCAATTATTGCATATCAAAATGTGTAATCTATCACATATTTTTAACTATCCAGAGGGTGAAGTCCTTCAGATTAATTTCCTTAATTAACCTTCAATAGTTAGCACCATACATGTATGTATAAAAGTTTACAAGTGAAAAGGCAGTGTTTTTTTTTTTTAATATTGGCTAAGATAGATTCAGTTTCTATATCTCCCAATGGAAAGACGACATGTGAGGACTATTTTGAAACAAATGTTATTCCCATAACCTAAAAAAATCAATCATCAATTGAACATTAAATAAAAATCAGTTTCATATACATATAATATAGATATCAAATATATTCGATATTGCATCTGATAATACTTCATCATAAAGTATGAAATACAAATCCAACTACTTTGTGCATTTTCAGCCCCAAATATGACAGAAATATAAATATTAAACTGCCTACATTAACCAGATAATGGAAAGAAAGTTAATTACATTACATTACATTACTCAATCAATTAATTTCCAAAATGTCATAACATCACTTACAAGAAGATGTCTTTAAAGTGACTTTTTCATAATAATTTGGATACTTATTCTTTGTGGTAAGTAGGAATGAAAATGAGTGGAATTATTGATAGTTTCCATGGAAATGGTATTTTTAGATAATCCACAAGATTTAAAAATACCAAAGAGTACCAATTTTTGAATGAATGTTGGTGAAATTTATGAAGGTGACAACAAATTTCAAAATTTAATTTAATTAAAAATCGGAGGATCAATCAAATAAATCTGTAATATAAATCCACTGGAGATCAAACATGTTAACATTGTATGTAGTTGATGCTAATATGGTACATTGTACTGTACTGTATATGTTAGTATTTACAGCCACAGTGAACATATTTATTGCTACTCCATATGTTGTTAGTTATAAATCAGCTTTATTATGCTAGTTTTAAAAAATTATTTATCGAGGATATCAGAAATGAAATATAATAAATACACATTTATCTTTGTTGTGTTGTGACAAATATTCACCACAATTATTGACCACACATTGGTGTGAAGTTGGTAATGCTGAATTCCAAGGGTTAGCTCATTCTACATAATTTTTTATAGAACAACAAATTTCATATAAATAACTGCACTTATAAACATTGCACTACAAATAGTTTCAGTATTGCACCTATCCAAAATGGAAGAACAAAAGGAATGAAAACCCATGGAATCAGGATGATAAATTATAATAATTATAAATCGTCAACAAAATATACTCTTTAAAATATGTATTTTGTCATCTGCAATAAATAAACTTGTGAAGCATAAGCATAGACTTTTATATAATTTCATTTAAATGGGTCTGGATATCATGTGGTTGATTAGTGACATTGTTTTTTCAATACGCTACTGCATAAGGACTCGATTATTAACTGGGTTTTATTTTCGCTTATAAATGTAGCTAAATACAGCAAATAAAAACTCAGACAATACTGCGCCTTGGGCAGTGTATGTTCAGTACAAAAAGTATATGGTCTACCAGCCTGTGGGATTGAGTGTGTTATGCAACAAATGGAGCACATACCACATCTTGGATGTATGAAAATATAATATAAATTTCCATTAGGCAATATCGTCTTCTTGCTCTACCAATAGCTTGCTGGCCTCATAAGTACGGGCAGTAGGTACGCCAGTGTACTCCTTCATTCGGTTCTTGTGTTGACGGATACACATCCCAGTTAGGAAGATGGCTGATGTCAGGGAAACAATCCCAGCTATAACAATTGCTACAAATTTGAAGAAAAAAATTGATAAAGAAAAAAAAAAATATTACCGGGTAGTTCCTCCATGTAAGCGATATAGGAAAAACAAGTAGTTGTAATTGATTTTGTTTGTATTTGGTGGGATGGAAATTTTAGTACACGCAAGGAGGGAAAGAATGCCATGAAAACAATTGTAACAACAAATTATATACAAAACCCAGCATAATTTGCTTTGTGCCACATCAAATACAAGCCATGCATGGCACCGTCCCAGTAAGTTATCAAATTTAAGATATATAGTTTTGTTTATAGTAGTATAGTTAGAACATCAACATGTCAGAGTGTGGATCCAGAAGTTGATTTTTCAACATTAAAATGGTTGACATTCAGTCATCTTGTATCTGATCATCAAATGAGTACTTGTCCTTATTGAGAGATATTGCTCTGGAACACCAATACTGTTAATTAATACAAAATGGCCACCATTTGGCCATTTTGAATACATCTGTATATCTATTACATGATGTATAATGAATACATAAAAATTGAACTTAATCAGTCAAAGCATGTCAGAGAAATGGCACTAGAACCACATTGATTAAAAAAATGGCCACAAATTGCCCATTTTGAATCCAATCTGAAAAACAAAATTACCTGCATTCACGTCCCATAGCGTCCAATGTATGTACTAAGTTTGAACAAAATCCGTCTGTAAACAGCAGAGATCCGGTTTCGGAATTGCAGAAATGATTGATTTCAGTACAAAAATGGTCGCCATTCGGCAAACTTGAATCAGACCGATGTACATATGTATAATATTATGTATGATGTATGTGCGAATTTTGAATGTAATTGGTCCAGGTACGTCTAAGATATAGGTCTGGACTCACAGGCGCATGGATGCATGGACTGGGACTGTGTCCGAAAGGGTACTAAAAAATAGTTGGATGTTTCACGGCTGATTGGATTTACACAAATTTCCCGTTTACAGTGTTGGATTTAAAAAAACCTTGATCTGTAAGATGAATATTATCAGTTCAACTTACCAATTATTAATCTTTGAGACAGCGCTGAATGTTTACTAGATGGATTTGCGTCATCAGGTCCATCCCCTCCACCACTGGCACCACCTCCACCCCCACTTGTAGTAGGTTTTATTGGTGTTGGATAGGTTATGTTCAACATTTCTGAAACAATCGCTAAACTGCCGTTATTTGGTGCAGCTTCCAAACCCATTATCTGGCAGATCAGAGCGTAGATATCAACATTGTTGAACGACAACGAGGAAAAGTTACTTTTGAATGCTGGTCCATGAGCAATGAAGAAGGAACTCATCGACTTCAAAGTATTACTATATCCATCATCGCCTTTTTGGTCTGAAATAAAAATAACATGAATAGTTGACAATTTGGCAAATGAGTGTGTCAAAAGTCATATACAACATTCTAAAGTAGTTACATGAACATACATTTCAATGCTAAAATATTAAAGCAAGGGAGTCGTTACCTGCGTATGCGGTAAACAGCTTTAGCATAATGTTGTTTAAAAACAAGCATCTACCCATGAATCTTTGCATTCGTTAGCAAGAGTTGTTATCAACGCTCGGGACTAAATTCCCATGCATGCACAGGTGACATCCCCACCACTTCAACATCCACAATTATTTTCTTATTGTTAAGTTTGAATTGATATACAAAAATATATGCACAATCACTCAAACAAAATTGATTTGAAAGGAAACATTATCTTTATGTTACTGGTACTATTGTAAAAATATTTTTTCCCACTATGAATTTACTTAAAATATTCCTCAGCTCAGACTCACAAGAGAGAAGTCAGAAATATACAAGGCATACAAAAAATGGCAGTAAATAACACTATGAAGGCACAGCAGTATAACAGAAAATTTCTTTTGTGGTGTGATTCCTTCTTGTAAGATGTTTTTAATAAATTTTGACCTTAAAATTGGATGCTCGTGGAATACTGAAGTTCAAACCTTGTAAGCAACAACTTGTAATATGAAGCGTCATAAATATACATCTTTCTTTAGTCCCATCACTCTGAGAAACCTCTAGTATTTTGCCATGGACCATCCAAACAGACACATGGGCTCATTAATTAATTTTTCCGCAGGGAGATTTGCTATTTTTTTTTTAAAGCAATATTACAAGTCTCAGCCTGCAATCACACTATCAAGAGATGAAAACAGACTGTTTGAGGCACCTGGGCAATTCCCAGCAAATACAACATGTGCTCTTTGTGTACTATAACCTTCAAAAGTAACCAAATATCATATTCAACTGTCAGTAATGCTGTATTTAATTAAATACTTACAGCTGTATGTGTCATATTGTTTGTTATCAGTGAGTTACAGGTGCTCTTCATAAATTGATGTCCAAAGCTGGAAATCCCCTAGTATTTTCGTGAATGTAAATGACAATTTTACTTGTAATTTAACTCTGGTCACTTTAATTGAAATCCCCTCAGTGCATTCAAGAGTAATCACTTTATGTTTGTCAAAGATGAGTGTTTTTCTGTTCATTTTAAACTGAGAAATAATTTAGTATGGTTCACGCATATTCAAATTTGGATGCACCCATGTAATATGATGTGTGAAAACACTCTGTCCAAGCACACATAAAAAATCAAGGTATATGTATAACCAATGAAATTAGTGCTTACATTGGGGGGGGGGGGAAGAACTAAAATATCCAAACGTGTAGAAAACGTGAATGCAATAACTGAATTGTAAGCATACTGAATGCTAGAATAGAGATAACAGTTACACATAGGTAAAAGTTATTACCAGTATATCTGACTAACTACACTATACAAATTGCATTCAAATTTTGCAGGAACAGCAACCAATCAACATACAGTGTATGTACAGGCTGCTTTCTAGTGGAATTAAATTTGACTGGCATATAGTACTTTGCAGTTAGAGGCAAGGAACACTGGCTAAAGCAATTAGCTTACATCACATTTTAAATCATATTGGACTGGGACTAATTATTCATAGTAACATACATGCACAAGAGAATGAAAAAGAAATTGGGGAATCAATTAACATAACTAACAACACTGGTGTCCATGCGGTGAACTGGGATGAATCAGGTAATCAAATGAGATCTAATAATAAGCCTTATAGCCATTGGTGAAAAAAAAAGCAAAACCAGAGCCAGAAACAAACACTTTCTTGATGTTCTGTAAGATATGATATTCTTCTCAATGACATCCTTGAAAATGATTCTATTCTTGCCGTTCAATGGTAAAAATCCAAATTCTTACTACTTCATCTTTGAGAATATAAATTCTCACTAATTTATTAGCGAGACTTCAAATTGCATGGTTTTTCACAAGGGATTTTAGGTAGGTTGAATTCTCATCAGTTGGTCAACAAAATCTCACCAACAAAATTGGATTTTCGCTTATAAATCAGCGTAAATTTATATTCTCACAAATAAATCGGTGAGATTATACATTCTTACCTATGTGAAGTGGTCAGAATTTGAATTCAAGACAATAAAACAATAATTTCTCACCATTGAACCACAAGAGCATAAATGTGAGAAAGCATATGTCTCTTGTTCTAGTCTTGAACGTTTACTAATAATATATGCATGACCTTCATCCCCCAAAAAAGGGCACATACCTGATAATTTGGGAGGGGGAAGGGGGGTCACCAGGAATGCAAGGTCCCTTTCATTGATGAAATTGTTAGTATTACTGTTTGGGCAAAATAAAACAAGTCATGACACGACACAGTCCCTGTTGTTTTTAATAAAAGTATATTCAAGAGCAAGTATATATATATCTGTACATGTACACGTTTTGTCAAACATGCATGCAATCTTGCGAATGTATTGCATATTAACAGCTCAGGCAAATGCCTGAAATACTGTTCTACAAAGGCTTGATATTGTTGCATATTGTATTCTGACTGACACTCATATAACAGGCATGATGCAAACTGAAGACAGTTACAACTATTTGGTAACAGGTATGAAAAATCATGGTAGAAATGCTATTGAAAATGATGAAAATGTTGAATTTCAATGCTTTTTTAGCCCTAAACGGCAGTAATTTCGTCATCATGAATCAAATGTATACACCATTACATGTGCATATGTCTGACATGATTTCTGGTATGTGTGGAGTTTGAAACATTTGAAAATGACAAATTAATATCAATTTATTTACGTGTCAGTTTGCCTGATTAACTGTCTGAGAAATGAGTCATGACACATTAACAGCTCGGATTGCTTATGTCATTTATATATCGTCCAATCCCATCTGTTGTCACAGCTTGATTTATAATCTACCATATTGCAGTGTGAGGTTGTCAACTGTTATATTAATCAGCTGACCTACTCATTGCAGATAACGTAACATTGACATGCATCTCTATAGAGTAAACTTGGCGAATGTAATCCCTATACAACTTTCACAAAGTCACAATTTCAATGACTGTAATGACTGGATGCTCGTGGAATACTGAAGTTCAAACCCTGTAAGCAACAACTTGCAATATGAAGCGTCATAAATGTATATCCTTCTTTAGTCCCATCACTCTGAAAAACCTCCAGTATTTTGCCATGGAGCGTCCAGACAGACACATGGGCTCATTAATTAATTTTTCAGCAGGGAGCTTTGCTATTTTTTTTTTTTAAAGCAATATTACAAGTCTAAGCCTGCAATCACACTATCAGGAGATAAAAACAGACTGTTTGAGGCACCTGGGCAATTCTCAGCAAATACAACATGTGCTCTTTGTGTATTATAACCTTCAAAAGTAACCAAATATCATATTCAACTGTCAGTAATGCTGTATTTAAGTAAATACTAATATACAGCTGTATGTGTCATATTGTTCATTATCAGTGAGTTACAGGTGCTCTTCATAAATTAATAAGATTAGGGGTGTCATAATAATGGCAATGTCCAGCATTATAATACCATGAACCATCATTTACAACTAAACCTTTAGTCACGGCAGACACCCCTCCCCACATCACCCCCCCCATACCCCCCCCCCAAACTTGCTCAACTGATTTTCCACCAAAAATCACAAAATATTATACACATGTGGAGAAGGTGATATGTTCATAGACATGTAGAAGGTAAAAATATCACATAAAACAGCATGTTTCCCCAAAAACAGAGCAAAATGTGAAATTTGTTGTGTCTCTGCCTGTCCTCGGTCACGACGTTAAGCTCAAACATAAACAAAATTGCCAATTTAATAGTGACAGAAAATTCAGTCCTAAAATACACCCAAATTATAACATTTTCAGTATTGTGAATTAAATGTATGTACTTTGTATTATGTATGTTAAAAATTGTAGAAGTTTACGTTGAATGGTCGATAAAGGTGATTTTTGAAGAAAACACTGGTAATGGTTCTCAGTATTTAAAACATAATTATGCAACTTTTGTTATTTTCACAAATAAGAAATCGAAGAAAGTTGGACAAGAACAACATAATTGTGTCAAATATTAAGCGAAAAGAATCCTGATTAATACAGTTAATAAAGAAAATATCTAAAATTTTGGTACATTACAGATGTATACATGTATAAGCCACTCATATCATTATTTCCTATCAATGGGCTCCGAGTCCATATTTACAGACATGGAAATGAAGGATGTACAACTCAGGTATACATACATTGTATGCATTGGGAAAAATATGTAAGCTTTCCCATTAAAACTGCTACTCTTGGCGACAAGTAAAACTGAATCTTTCACATGCACAGGAACAGTATACAGGACCAACAGCTTTACATTCCCATCTGAAGAGAAACCATCCTCCCAAATACGAATGCCACAAGCCTGGCAGATACTCTATTTTGCACTATTGAGTGGTCAGCCGACCGTGGGAATCAAAAACACAATCTCCCAGATGACAGACTGACATACTAACCACTATGACACACACCAGGTAACACTATGCTACACTGCACTGTAGACCACTTTAATTTGGCGAGAAACATTTTTCAAAACAATTTCGTAGTACAAATCGTTGGAAATTTTTCTGGAGGTCCTTCGACATAGAGTGTCAGTGTCTTTAATGAAATATTGTCTTCATGACAAAAGATGATAACAATTTACAGTATTCAAACATACAGTTATCACAATTTTCCACATGACGGAATTTAACACCACTGCCATGCATTGTTAATGTCAGCTGCAATATATTAAAAACACAGTATGGACGGGGAAAATGTCATTTTCAATCATGTTGTTTGATGCTTGAACGCTGATATTAAGTATTCTTCGAAACAACACAATTTTCTGATACTGATGTGCACTGATTGTTTTGGTAGATTTATGTTTTTCTTATTACACTGTGTGAATACTGTTGTATGTGATATAAAAACAATATTTTTATTTTAGGATAAATCTCAATCCAATTTGCTCTTCAATAACAGGGTTTGACACTCACGCTGGTCCTCTATTCCGAGTCTAGTAAATTTTGAAGGACTAGTGTTTTTTTTCCCATTGTTTTAATGAGTGGAAGGTGTACAGGTGTACACGCACACATCTCTACAGGGTACATATACCTGTCCTACTATCTCATGACTTCTGTTTGAGAGCATTGCTATGTAAATGTTTCTATATTCAATTCAAAATGATGGCGAAAAGAGACTACTCTTGCAAAAAAGTAGCAGCACCAGTAAGATTTTAGGTGCGATAGCATTTTTCCAGGTTCACTAGCCCTATTAGATAGTGATGAATTTTTTTGACTGTCTAACCCTGAATGACCAGCATGAAGATGTATGAAAAATTGTATGTTTTCATTCATATTTCAACTTTAATTAATGCAGATTTATTAAATATTTATTTTGTGATTTTGCTTGTATTATTATTTTATTCATGTTAGCCCCAAAAAATCAACACAAATAATGACATACAGTGGTCCCTCGCTAAGTCACGGGTGTTGGGATCCAAGCAAAAAAACATGACTTATCAAGGGTTGCGCCTTACCAAAGGGTCTTGTGAAAGGGTTATACATTGAAAATTGATAACAAGCACATATACACACATGGGTTTATTTATAGTACATATTTTTTATCGAACAACATCACAGCATCCATGTCCACATGGATTCAACTTATGGCAGCAAGTTTAATAGAGCTTTATCTAAGGGGACCGGTTGAGAAGTGTCTAAAGTCACGACCCTTGACATCTCGAGTCAGGCCACCATCACCCTTTTGTATCTCCGTAATTGATGACCAGTAGGTGTTAAGTTGTCTCCTCCAGCCCTTTAACAGCAAATTTAATACACAATACGATGAAACCTGAGTTCTTCTACTTTAAAACTGCCAGCAAAATACAACAATTTTTGGGAGCCATGGAACTACCCGAAACTTACTGAGGCGCGACTTAGCGAGGGGTCACTGTATTTCAGGATTCAAGACTGTTAAACTGACATGGCAAGAAAGGCCCAACCACTTATAACTACTAACAAGTAACCTGTAGAATGCTGTGTGGGTCATATTTTTATATTGATTTTTGTTGCATATGCAGCAAATAGTTACCAAACAATGAGAAATCTATAGGATTGAATATTAGACCTCTCAGGTGGCTTCACATGCATAAGTCAAGACTGCCTAACCGGTGCTTACACCAGGTTTTAGTTATAGCACCTAGACGGTCTGTGGTTACAGCTTCATGTTCCGAGTAATCGCAAGAAATTGACATGACAATAGAAATTCATGAAAGACTGGCACTCCCATGCAATTAACAGCAAGTGAAATTCCTGGGATTGAAACATATATGTTGAAGTCACTGATGTAGGCAACGAAAAACTTCAAGTTGACATAAAGACGAGGTAGTTTATTTAATCAGTGCTCAACTAGATTATAATTAATTTGTTTATTTCAATTTCTCCTGAAGTCAAATAGAATACACTGGTGAAACACGGTAGTAACCGTGGGTGAAAGGATGTTTTGGGGTGTAGTTTACATTGTGTATGGAGTGGTAGGGTCGGGTGTAGTTTGTTCATTTCCAACTCTTATGAAGTCATGTAGAATTTCACTTAATTTATTTTTGCTGACATGTTTTCAAGCATTACATGTGAATCCAATTTTCACTGTGCTGTGTCTCAATAGAGTATGAGGGAAATGGAATTTTCACTGAAATTTATTTCAGGGGAAAAATGTTTTTAGTGATAATGAAGTATTATGACAGAACCCCATACCCTCGCCGTGGCTTTCAATGCGTATGGAAGTTATTTTCACGAGTGATGCGGTGTATCCTGCTGCCGTACTTTCACGAGCGAAGCCACGGGGAGGGCGTGGGGTTCTGTTATTATTACATATGTCCCATATTTTATTATTTGATGTTAAAGAAAGAACGTGCAACAAACCGGGATAGAAATTTAGGTCGGGGAACCCAATTGGCCATTAATATGCTCCAAGACAGTACTGCGACCTAGCAACGCGTGTCAGTGTAGAACGCGTGTCACTGTACGTGTGAAAATAAAATAATCAGACGTCTGATTTGAGTCATTGTCCGAATAAATAACTCGTGGATTTTTAAACGCGGTGGTCGTCGCGCAGCGCGTGTTCGAATTTCTTGTAAATAAACAATGTATTTTACACGCGTTGTATACGTCGCTATGAGTTCCATATCGAACAGGACGCGACACAATGACTGTCGCCCTTTAGTTGGGACCACGATAGAACCAGGACTTAAACTGGGCTACTACGATACACGATTTATGTTGAAGTTAAAAGTTCCTCCACAGATGCCGTGCAACTGCGGTACTTCACTGATGGAATGACTTTCGTTGACATCGGTCGTTGCTGACCTGTGAGCTGCACATTACAACTTCGTTTGTGATGTTGCTTGCTGGTCGTGGATAGACTGAGTCTTGGTTACCGGTAAATGTTGCTCATTTGGCATTGGTAATCTTTATTTGGAACTGAGTAACACCACAACGTCGCCAGCAGAAACCTCCTGGTATTTCGAAGTTTATAGTTGCGGCTCCATAGTAGTAATCGCTGATTTTACTGCGGGTCCAGGCTGCGGGTGAATCTTCCGAGAGCCCTTTAAGATTTATAAAACTCAGTTTCCAGGTGGTCAACATACATTACGTTCTCCCAATCCTAGTTTTCTATGTGATGTACATGTAACATGCCAAAAATGCTGGTGAATGATTTGAACCTGACAAAAATAGCAGACGGAAATGTGTTTACAAAATAAAAATAGTTCGGTAGCCAATGGAAATACCATGTTCATTTGCATATCGACCGTGAAAATATCGAAAACATTATCGCGTGGTGACATGCAAATTAGTTTTAATCAAAATAAGTGACTACCTAAAATTACCATTACTGTTATTCAAATTTAATTTCACTCGGCAAGTATGTACCCTAAGGGAAAAATATCGTACTTCTAAATATTGTTTATTTTGGCTATATTTCGAAAAACAGTACTCCTGAAGGGACTACTTTATTTGCGCTCAGATCTCATTTGCATTGCATTTGCATATTAATGCGAGATGTAGACACACCCTATTATAGTAAAATATTTCTATATCCACTAGAGGGACTGTGTTATATCCTATAATAGGGTGTGTCCACATCGCGCATTAAAATCTGCATATAACATTAGCGAGTAACAAAGATTGTGATGAAGGAAAGAATGGTATAAACAAATATCAGCGATTACTTGAAATAGATACCAGGAAGAGGGGGGGGGGGGGGGGTGAAAGAAAAGTTATATAGCATTTTATTATTCAATAATTTATTAAAATACATCAGTTTGCCCAACTCCCTGTGATACAACACCTCAGACATAGCTCATTGTACGAGCTTGAGTGTGGGCACAAAGTTACTATTTGAATTTTTGATATCTTTTTTCATTAATGAGAAAGTTGACCCCAAAGTTAGAGTAACTGTTCACCAGGAATGGCTTTTTAACTCTTCTGTGATTTTTTTTGGCTTGGCTGATTTTGTTCATACTTGACAAGCAGGTCGTACCATCACTAATTGGAAAAACAATCCTGACCCATCGCTACCATGCCAACAGCCAAAATCTGTTTTTTGAATACTCTCGCCTCAAATGTATTACCTCCTACCAGTCTTGTAACAGCAGTGGCCAAATGATCATGCCTTTTATTCTGGCTACGTTGCGCACTGGTAAGAGATCACCGGCGCCGACATCGTTACACTGTATCAACGTAATCCCAACGCAACTTTGAATAAACTGTAAATGCTGCCTCCAATCTAGAAAATACTATCGCAAAACGGTTGGAAATAATACATTTAACGGCTGAATACGTCCTAGCAATAAAGTAAAGTGACTTTTAAAGAATGAATGTTATTTTGCGAACCTCGTATAAGGTGCCCGGTTTTAGTTATAAACCGACGTTAGCTTCACGACGTTCATGTCCTACCATGGTAACAGCCGAAAACATATTGCTTGTTTTCATTGGCAACCTAAGTATTTTTATTTGTAAACAAATTTTCATCTGCTATTTTTATCCAGTTCAAATCGTTCAGCAACATTTTTGGCATATTAGGTGTACATCACATGGAATACTACGATTGAGCATCGTCCGCCTGCACGGTGTTGTTCCGTTCGGACATACCTCCCTCTAGAGTGGAGTGCTTCGCCGGAAATTTCACCTTGAAAATTCAAGATGCGATTGAGAGAACTTGATGTATGTTGACTGAGTTTTATCATAGTACGAAGTACCAGAAGGCTTTTGCTGGCAACGTTGCGGCGTTACCCAGTTCCAAATAAAGATTACCAACGCCAAATGAGCAACATTTTAACTGGTAATCAAGATTCATTTAATCCATGACTAACAAGCAACATCGCAAGCGAAGTTGTAGCATGCAGAACTAGTAAGTCATCCCGTCAGTGGAGTACCGCAGTAGCACGGCATATTTGCCTTCGGCATTGTATGCAAACGAATCACGTGGTGTGCCGTTCTCGTTCAAACCCGGGATTCGATCAATAGGGGAGTTTCAGTAAAAAAAAAAACATTACAAATCATGCAAGTTCAACATTTTCAAACCAATATACTGAAACAGAAATGCTCAGCGATGCAAAAAAGGATAAATATTACTTTTCAGTATACACATCTCTGATTTTACAATCCCTCACATATTCTACTCCCAATTATTCCTGCGTAAAATAGAATAGCCTCTTTCCATGTTGACATTCTCAGTAAAATCATGTGATAGGCTGTTACAATTGGCTGTTACATACTATTTCGCCGGTCTGGAAAATGTGTTTAATTAGCTCTCATTCAAGCGACAATGCACATTTCCCAGTGGGAGTGAACCTAGCTCGAATCTGCCATTAAAAAATAGGGGTGTTTTCAGCAAAAAACGAATAGTCCTTGAGTGCACACAATACACTTAATTTTAGAACAAATGTTGCATTAGTTACAGCAGCAGAATACCACAGAAATATCAGACGAAACATGAAAACACTATATATTGTATTTCGGCCTGAACCCTCTCTATTGCAATTCCAGGGATTACCCCCATATGTGCAACCATTTTCCACCTTCGTATCACCCAACCCTGAAAACAAATTCTTAATACCACGCTGAAGCGTTTGGTAATAACATGTTCATCTACCATGTCATGAGTAAAAAAATTACAGTAAAATGAATGTCATGCATTAACAATCAAATCGAGGTACGATTTCAGTTAACTTCTAATGGCAGCTATCTTGGAATTGGGTTGTTAGGTGATCTTACCTTTAACGTCGTCACGCGAAAACACAATAGTCCATCCTTCATTGGCAACAAGAATAATAGGCATGATACGAGGATTCTTTTTATAATGCAGCTCATCTGGTATTTCATCTTTCAGATATACTGACATATGCTCGTCAGATCCCAGAGCAGTATAGATAATTCTTGTAAATTTATCTGAAAAATAAATTGCAATCAATAGTTTATAATATTTATTATACATCTGTCACCACAACGCCATAAGTTACAGCGTGACTTAATTTTCCGGTACTGCACTGGATATTTTCATCCTACCATATTAGGAAATGCGAATTCCAAATATGGAGCACTTATGAGCGCGACATTCTCTAAGAGTAAAAACAAACATGGCAGCCCCCACACAAAGAAGTTCGCTGAATCTGTTCTGAATTTTTTAGGATTTCGGCCTTCCAATGATCCTTGGGAGGAAAGGATGTGCAATAATAAGGTTATTATGAGGATACCGCAAAGTATGCACTTAGGCAATATGCATTGACCTCCAATGGAAACGAATGCATTCACTTGTTGTACCTGTATCTCTAATAGATTCTTAGTTTTTTTAACCAGTAGATCATTCATTTGTCTCAGTTTTTAACAAGTTGAATATACATACTTGTACATTGTCGCCAAGAAATCTTACAGAAAGATGCTCAAATATCAAGATGTTATTAATTATATGTGTATATGTAAAACCAGTGTTGCATATTTTCCAAAAATGAAAACTTCCAAAGGTAACATTGAATGCCAACAATATATAGGAACAACATGCACAAAATAAAAGTGAAACTTGTAAAAAAACTGGCAGTAAAATATAGGGTTAAAACTGCATATTCCTACTGTACGCAGGTAAATCAACGTCAATTGTAACCCTAAAAAAAATCCACCACATAATTGACAATTTTATAAAAATAATTATCATAAAACAAAATTTTCATTTCATGGCGAAAATTATTTTTTGATCTATGCATAATAATGATAACAATAAAATTTATAAAACTGGAATATTATTTCTTAGCTGAAAACATTACAACTCTAGAAAGTAACTGGCCCAAACTGCAAAAAAAAATGTAATGAGTTGTTTGGTTTGAAGTGAAGCAATATAAAAATGTAATGTTTTCAGCTAAGAAATAATATTCCAGTTTTATTAATTTTATTGTTATCATTATTATGCATAGATCAAAAAATATTTTTTTCTCTAAAATCCAAGCATGCATGCAGCTTTTTTTTTACTTTTATTCTGAAATGATGTTTATGAATTTTTCAATTTCTTTTAGTTTTTCTAAAGTCAGTATAAAAAATTATGAAAAAAAGCGAGCTGTGATGCGCACATTTTTAACTGATGCAGTGAAAAAGAAACAAGAATATTTTTTTTTAAAACTCACATTACCTGTTTTTTTTTCAAATTTCTAAAAATAGTATATTATATTTAGCCTGAATGAACACAAACAATGTGTCACACTATCTATACATGTACGAACACAATTTGAATTTTTTAATTTAATTTGTACATAATAATAATTAACCTGAAGCCGGGAATATTTTTAATGTAAAACAAAACTATTCATGAGAACCACTTGTTTCTGCCATTCATTTTGGCTGGTCATGGAGGCTCTCAGTGGACAATGTGTTAACACAGTGACTAGAAAATGGACAATCAAGGTCAGAATAAAATTAATGGACATTAGACAATGTCAAAACATAAAGACCTTTGTCTCATATTCTTTCTATAGAGAATAAATTTGTTAACAATTTTAATGATCTGGATCAAAATTCAACAACAATACTACTTGTACTTTTGATGATATCTATATTTTATTATTTACTAGGTTTTAGTTTTGTCATTTTTGATGACAATAACAGTAAACTAAACAGAATCCAGAGGATATGTAAAGTTGAAATAAAACTGAATTTTCCAATGAAATATTCGTGAATGTAACCCCCAGTAATATGATCAAAAATCGTGATTAAAAATGAATTTAAATGTTGTTACAGTGTCTTCTATGGAGCAGGGAATACAATTGTATGTGATCATGAAGTATAAAAATAAACATCACAGCTCATAATGGGAATAGATTGGATGAATATTTAATGATATACAGCATTTAAGTAATCTACTTTTTAGGAAGTTTCTGCGTGCCATGGGACAGTAGCAGTACTCAAGACATCAGTTAAATAGCCATCATCTTATCTCCTGTAGTTATATGTTAATTTGATCAGGCAACCTATTAATATGCAAATCAGTACAATGAGTAATATCCAGTGGGATTGAATAATTTCACTGATGCACACACATGTTGAAATGAACAAGCGTTTCATTTTGATGCATGTTCAAACATGTACAAAATGTTTTTTTTTTTACCAAAAATATAAATTTTCACAAGAATATTTCCATCATACTGGAGTAAATTTTAAGAGCATTTTAAACAGTAGTGGCGTATATTGTAATGAAAGTGAGGGGTATGAGCAGGGTCACCAATATAGTTGTTGTTTATACCCATATTTTCACTACAAATATAATTGAGAATAGTTTAATATTACCGTCATGAGGGCGGATTCCTACAACAGGGGATGTACCGATGATATCAAGCATGTCCGTTATTTCTCCCAAGATGTCCTTCAGGACAATTAAGCGATCTGTGGAGTCCACTGCAGTCATTCCATGATCACTGGTAATAATAACGTTGGTTTTATTGTACAGGTTTGTCTCTCGCAACCGCTGTACGAGATGACCAATTGTTTCATCGCACATACTGATAACACCCACCATTTCTGGGGCATCTGGGCCATATGTGTGGCCAGTATGGTCTGGTTCTTTTAAATACAACAACCCCATATTAATCGGATTCTCAGTTGAAGTGAACCAATCTATGACTGTATCCACACGTTCATTAAACGTGACCGTGTCCGTAGAATTAATACTGTTACGGAAATTTGGTAGGGTGTTTTTAATTTTAACATCCGCTCCCGGCCAGTCGTATACGCCACTTTTGCCGCCTCGGCGTTGGTTGGTCACCCAAATTGGTTCAGCTCCTGTGTCCCACCACAAACTGCTATCATTTCCCGTCTTGCCGTTATCGAAATGATCATCGAGAACAGGGTCGTACATCTCGTCCGCCACGATGCCATGGCTTTCTGGCCACAAGCCTGTTGCTATCGTGTGCTGATTTGGAAAAGTGTCTGTGACGAACGCGCTTACGATACCGTCTGGAGCGAACGATCCATCTTTTATCAACTGATCGAAATTGGGCGTGTTCGCCTTGCTCAAATAGTCCCATCGGAAGCCGCCGAAACTGATCAACAACGTTAAGGGTTCTTCGCGGAAGGCACAAGATGCATCAAATGTAGTAAAAATTAACAAAATGGAGAGAGAAATGGACTTAGCTAGCTCCATCGTCATCATCGCTTTGAAAGCATGAGGTTTCGCGTCCAGATGTTACACATATATGCATAATAAGCGGGCGATCGTAATCCACGCAGCCTGTTCGTAAATTGACACGTGTTTGTTTACTTCCGGGTAATTGAAAGGCCCGTTTTGTTTTATAGAGGGCGCCCTATGTTTCCAATCATCGTTTGTATACTAGTACTTTATATTTATATTCGCCTTCCAGAAAATCAAGAATTCAGAAAAATATAGTGGTAAAGAAGACCTTTTCTAAAAATGTTCCTTCTTTCTAGTACTAACCGTTCTGCTCATTCTCTTTCTATGCACTTAATTTAATTTGTATTGGTGTATTACATGTATTTGTAACTTGAATTCTCTCTCCCTAACCTTTTCTACTGATTCGAATTTCTTTTCTTCCATAAATGTATTTGCTCTCTCTTTCGATTTAATACGGTCGTAAACCATCTGTTCTATATTTACATGATATGTACGAGTCACTGTGTTAAAATTTTTAAAGTAACTGCTCTTTTACTCATAATTTCAATTTATGTAATTGTTTTCCCCTTATTTTTTAAAGTCATTGTTTGCACACGAGCCATGGAAAATATCTAAAAAACACGGGCGAGTCGTTTCTGGTCGGTCATTCATCCTACATATCCAACATTTCTACAACTAACACTGATAAATACGGTTTTGGTAAAGCCGGCCATTCATAACTGACCAACGAACCAGTGCGTGATCGTGTTAGAAAAAGCTGCATTTCACTGCCACCAATCAGCGTTGCTGTATCATAAATGTGAACGGCTTGGGGTCATCACATATTAAAACAATGGCGTGTTGACTTTGCGCTGATTCGCCGAGAATCAAGTACAGAAGGCAGGTGCAGTCAACGGAGCTGTTCGTGAAAAAATGTGTTCGCAAGGGATTTTTAGCGGGCAGGCAAAATAAAACATCTTCAGTGGGAGGGAATTAAAAATAGGGTTTCTCAGGGGAATTCCAGTAGGAGAAGATTTTTATTCAGAGGGCAGGCAAGTTCCATTTTTAGATTGAGCGGGTAAGGGCAAAATCACTGATTGTACATTGTATTTTTCAGAAGTGCAAAATTTAAACTTGGGTACAACTCTCTTAATAAAGAGTGTTGCCGGTGAAATGGGTCATGGCATTTTGTCATTTCATGGAAAATATAGGTATTATATTATCTTTAAATTCGCCTGCTATAAAAAAAACGTTAAATTTAATTCACATGGGTTTAAGGATTGGAGCTGGTGACCAATTAACTTCTTCTCTGGGAAATGATAGTGAGAAGGTAGCAGAAACTATTGAGAGGGGAATATTAAGACAGTATGAACTGGGTGGGAGAGAGTAGATACAACTGTGCGTCCAGAGGGCAGGCAAAAAAAATGAGTGGGGAGAGGGCAGTGGGGAACAAAAACTGAGAAGGGAAAGGGCAGTGGGAGCAAAACCAAGTGGGGAGAAGGCAGCGGGGAACAAAAACTGAGTGGGGAGAGGGCAGTGGGAGCAAAAAACAGTGGGAGGGCAATTTAATTTGGTTGAGAGGGAGGGGAGTTGCGAACAGATTGACCTTTCCCCTCCAAATTAAATTAAGCCTTAATAATGTTCATAAATTAAGTTACTGTTGATCAAACATAAATACCAAATATTTTTGAAAATTTACTCGTTGACTGCACCTGAGAAGGTCTATATTCGTTGACACGTTTCCAAAATTTGTTATTCCAACGTTGAAAATTGTTTGTGGGCAAGTGAAACAAGACGATGGAATGTGTTTTAGTAAACTCACAAAACTTTCGAAACTGATAACATATCGACTTTCCCTTTCCGGTTTCGTTGCAACAAACACATCATTTCCCTCAGATACAGCACTAAGCGCTTTCCTTTGATAGACAGTAAACTCGTTCACAGAGCAAAAAGCTCACAACACGTTGATTTCTATATTCCAAATTGTTAATTTTACCAAGTAATGTGTCGGTTTTATCATGAGTTCTGATTGGATAATGCAAATGAGCCCAAGTGAATCTTATAATCGTACGAGGGCGTGCGACATACAGTAAATCGTGGTGAAATCTGCCAAGGGTTAATGTTGAGGCTTCGGCTGAATAAATGGTCCTTGGCTGGCGAAGATGAGTGCTTCCGGACCAATAAGTCAGGACCATATACATCTCTGTTCCCATAAGTTGTTATAGTACTTTTAAACGAGATCACAGCAAGACGAAGTCGAAATGAAGAAGACTGGGTCGAACTCGGAACTCACTCAAGGGCAGTTTTGGCATTATTACACGATGAACATTGGGCTATCTGGAACTCGATGTCGGTCATTGACTTTTGGGTTGCTTCATTCTTGTCTTCGAAACATTCATTATCGTATTTAATTGTTTTTGTTAAATGTCGTGTTTATCAGATTATTATATTTTTGAAATATATATATACATATATTCTTTGCTCTGAAACCTTGTCTGTAAATATACGTACTGTTGACGTACAACGTTTTCCAGTGTAACAAAGTATAGTGCGAACGTAGCATCTACAATTTAACTTTCAACCAATCAGGGACATTCCGGCCTCGGTTTCAGTATCCTACCAATATTGTAAATGCTAGTAGGGCGCGCAACTGCTTAATTAAGCTCCGATCTCTACCGCGTTGTTGTGTTTTACAGCTCTCCAAGTTTATGTAACCTTTACGGTAAAGTCTCCTACACATTAGTGGATATACTGCATTGATGAAATTCCTGTATATACTTGCTCCCAATGTATTTCTACGAAAACGTCAAATCTTGGGCGAATATTTCGCAAGGGCATTCAAAATTTAAAAAAAAAGAAGAAAATACAGTAAAAATCTGTGTTTTAATGGGCCAGACGAAAACCCCAATATCCCAAGCTTTGATTTTGAGACGACTATCATACAAATACGTAATCATATGCGTATTTAGCATTTCTTGAATAATCGGGGCCGAAAATACAATTAAGTGCTTGCGGCGTTTCATAATAATTGAGTTCCATTAATAATTGTAACTTAAAATATTATTCATGGGATATGTCTTCTTCATAACGTCATTGGTATGTAGTTATTGTTTCTGTTTGCTCTACTGCTCTCGGCGGTATTAGGTAAGTATACGCCACAGTCACAGTGGCTAGGGACTGGCACCGAGTCTAGTTTGAAGTCCGAATAAAGAGAATTGCCATCCCAAGTGACACAAAAAATAACACAGCCACTAAACAGCTAAGAAAAGTTGAAAAAACTTACCGAGAACTTTTTAGAGGAAAAACGTGGTTTTGTTAGGCTTTAGTTTGCATAGTTTTCATCTATAATTTACAGATAAATGCACCAAGGACGATGTGATTGATGTTCTATTTATAATATTTTCGTTAATTTACAAGTTTTGGGTAAAAACAGTTTTAAAATAAAAATATTGTGGATATTGGATTTTTTTGTTGTTGTTGTTGTGGCACAATGCTGTTGCCATAGGGATTTGCATGATAAAAATCAGTGGTAGAATGATGTTACCATAACGATTTACATGATAAAAAAAGCTTAGGACTTTATTGATCTTTCTGACCTGAAATTGTCAATTTCTAACACTGCCTATCTAAACTTGCCTATCCGACGAGATCTGTACAAAGACGAAAGGCTCGAAGTCAGCATATTATTCACTGAATTTAAACTACCATTGTTTAGGTCAGGTTTAAGACTCGTAATATGGCACATCATTGGTTAGACTTCGACGCTATTGAATGGTTCGGATTTGAAGTTACTTTTGAACGCTGGTCCATGAGATGAAGAACGCACGTATAAATTTATAGCGATTGTCGCAGACGTGGTCAACTTTGTCGTCTACAGGATGAAAAGAATGTATGAGAAGACGAATTATGAAGGTTTATATATTACAATATATATTCAAATGTTGAAATAATTGTAGGATCATGATCATGCTGCAATGGTATTCGCACTGTATTCCTCCATTGTTTGTCAGTATCGATGACTATTTTGCAATTTTAAGTGTGGATTTTGGAATACTCATTATCTTTTTAAAGTTTATTTGATGTTTGTGATACCCGGTTTAACATGGAACAGCAAATATTTAACAAATTATTACCGGTACTTTATAGTCCATGCATACTTTTCGGTATCCTCGTAATAATGTCGTAATTTGTTTCCATGTGTCTAGAGACCGGTCACTGATACGACTTGATAACTGGTTTCTAGTGAGTGGCTGGATGACATCATTCAACACTTTCCCATAACCTGTCATCATTTAGGTTTATAAAAGGTCCTGGACGGAACTCTAGTCAGTGATTGGAACTAATTACAGATATAAACGTCGCCAACCAGACCGTTTGGTATGTGTAGTCTTGTAATATAGGGAGCAATTAATAATTGATATATGACGTGTTAAATACTTCGTGTGATTGGCTACATGAGTAGAATGTGTGGAAGCCACGCCTCAAGATCTTGAACTTCCATGTAAGGTGCGATGGTTTTTGAAAGGCGAATAAAGTAGTCTGGGACAGTCCCCACGTGGCTCCATGACGAGAATTTGACAGAAATTCTAGATCTGTGTGTGTGTCTTTGTTCGGTGAAGGGTTGGCTAACGTAACACTCCCTGGTATCTGACGTAACTAAAGGATTAATAACACGATAATTAAGCCGTCATAATAACCTCAAATTATACTACCCTAAACTCGTATATCATCATTGACGACTTACTATCATACAGTCTATCTGATACCACAGGTGTTCTATCAACGTTGTCAAACAGATTCAAATTTTCCAACACTACAACCAATGTCGTCATTTCTTATTAATAATATTGATTTTATCATATAGGTTTGCTTCTTCCAGTCTCTGTATCAGATAACCTGTCGTGTTGCCACAATTCTGGTGCTTCCAGGCCATATTGATGTCCACTGTGGTCTTGTTCATTTAAATATAGCAAACCTAAATTAATAGGATTTAGTTCTGTTAACCATTCGATAATCCCATCAACCCGCTCCGAAATGTTCGCCTAGAATCGGGTCGTACATGTGGTTAGCTACGGTGCCATGATGGTTTTCTTCCCACATCCCCGTCGCAGTCGTAAAATGATTCGCTTTCGTATTTGTTATGAATGAGCTCACGATTCATTTTGGAACTGTGACACCGTCATAGACCAATTGATCAAAATAAGGTGTCTCTACTTTTCTCCAAATAATCCCACCTGAAGCCGTCAAAGCAGACCAGTAAAGTACTAGTAAACAAACTCTCTTCATAGGCGGCAGAGAGCCAAATAATAACTAAACTATATACAGCGGACGTATACCTGTCTCAAGTTCACACAATGAATGAAATTCTGAGGACGTTAAATATTAATTTCTATAAATCAAAATGGCATCTACAATTAAATTGACAAGTCCTGGAATGAGTTTTCATTAATATTGACGAGTTAGTTCAACGTCATTTTTATTATTCAACCGGTCATAGAATAACTTATATGAACTATTTTATTATATTATATTTGAATTTTTATTCAATATATACCTCCCCATGTTATGCACGTTGTTTAATTACCATATATAGTGGCCTTATCAAAACTTGTGTTGTGCGTAAACTTCCCGTCATGCAATATATCGCCATGGTGACGTCAGTTCAACCCAGTCATCATACATGATGTCACAATTCCAGGGAGTACGCAATCTCCATATTGATTACATTAGACTTAGTTGCTGAATAGGATTGGCTTCAAATCTGGTTTGCCGTTAAAGCGGGGGAGTCGTCACCTGCGCATGCGTCAGATGTCCATAGCGTGTCACTAGAAACAAGCGTCTACTCCCGAGCCTTTGCGTTTTTTAGCGTGTGTTGTTATCGTCAGTTGGGACTCAATTTCCGCGCGTGCGCAGGTGACGACCCTCCCGCATTAATTATCCCGACATACAATAGGGATAGAGATTTTAGATCGGACTACATACACAACAAAATGGCTCTAGTGTAGCATACTCAATATTATCAACGCTTATGTCCAGGTTTCACAATTTTGACACAGTTGGAGATAATGGAACTGCGGTTCAACTATAATTCTGTGTTGTCCACATCCACTTGTCGTAGTGTATCGGACAGTCTATGTCCTGGCACTGTAGATTCCACTGTCTGGCTGTCTTTTCCGGGTAAAAGTGGCACATCGTCATCCAGTTTTAAGTTGATAGAACCGGAATGGTGACCTTTGAAATGTTTCCATAGATACACGGGTGCTAACAATATGACACTAATCAATGCAATTGAACAAACAATGATGATGGCTATAAGAAAGAGAAAACATAATATAAATTGTTCTGAGAATAATTTCACACATTTGTCACAAAAACAATTGATTGACTGATGATTAGTTTCGACGTCATAATTATTGAAGCAATTGGCCAACGCCGAAAGCGGGTATATCATGAGATTTCGCAAAATTCACCGTGACCGTGACGGATTACACAATTGCTCATGTGTAATATGGTGTGGATTGTGCTAAATCGAGTGGTATATATGTATTCGGCGGTGGTTAATTGCCATTATATTATATTAACTTTAAAGCATCAAACACCATGATACAGTACTGACACGTTCTTTGCAACGGTAGAAAAATAAAAAAATTGGCCCTGGAACTAGCATACAACATGTACACATACACTGAGCGGCGGAACAAATTCGCACCCGTATTTCGGATTTGCGAGGTTCATTCATTCGGCAGTGTGGATGTGTGTAAAATCGCCATAGTTTTTAAAAATAAGCAGACGCCGAATAGTTCCGTCCGCCAAATTACATTATGAGGACCGACATAACTTGCATAATTAAAACACGCTCTTACCCAATCAGAATGACGCAATCGGACACTTATCTTGCTGGGATAACACCCCTCTCCCACAGACTATTACGAGCATACTATTGTGGATATCGGTGATTTATTCATTTTTTTGAATTGTTTGGTCGTGGGAGGATGTTGTTTCAATATCGATTTGTGTGATAAAAATCAGTGGCAAAATGTTGTTACCGTATTCATTTTTATGATACAAAATCTAGACAAAGCTTGGAAACAGCATTGATCTTGCTGACCTAAAGCTTATGTTAATTAAAGGTACGTACCATGAATGTAAAACAATCATGTCCGACGGGTCTCAAATAAAAATGCAAATAAAATGATGTTATATCATGCACCAATGGTTATACGTACCTAAGTGACCAGACAAGTACACAAACGAATGACTCGAAGTCAGTATATGATTCACCGCACTTAAACTACCATTGTGAGGTCCAGGTTGAAGATTCATAATATGGCAGATCAACGGGTAGACATCAACGTTATTGAATGGCTTGGAAGTAAAGTTACTTTTGAACGCTGGTCCATGAGCTATGAAGAACGCACGCATAGATTTATAGCGATTGTCATAGCCGTGGCCACCTTTATCATGAAAAATATGAATAAAATGTATGAAAAAAATAGTATTACTATTATTATTATTATTATCATTATATATATATATATATATATAAACAATATTGTTTAAAAAAGTCAGCTTTTGCTTACGGTCTTTAAACGCAACACAAGGTTATAACACCCATGGGAGACATCCAGGCGACGCCATGTTTTTTTTTTGTACGGGAATGGGAAATCGCTCTCACAAACGTAAGAAGCATTATAAATTACAGTTTCAGTGGAGTAGTTTCTCGTGATGAACTGTTATATAATTAGAAATTTTGAAAATTAGCTACATCGTTGAAAAACATTAATTTCAAGTTGACAACGTCATAGTTTGATACGCCGAATAATTCTACATCTAATATTTTATCCAAGCATAATTACACATTACCTTTGAGATGTTTGTTTGATGCAATGCTCCAGCCTTCACTCGCAACCAATAGAATAGGCATGATACGTGGATTGTTTCGATAATGAAAATGTTCTGGTATATCTTCTTTTTTATAAACGGTCAAATTAGGATGTTTGTTGTACAATGCGTGGTATATAATATCAATGTCTCTGTCTTAGAAAGGAAAAAGAAGAAGAAAACAAGCCCATAGTTACTAACAATGATAAATTGTGAGCAAAGAGAAAATGCATTTTGGTGAGCAAAACAGTAAACGGTTTAGTAACGCTTTACTTGCCAAAATCGCCGACAAAAAATTACGTAACAGATGTATTATTTTATGTTTTACTTATTTTGGCGAGATCTCGACTTGATTTGTTGAAATCATTTTCTATGTTTGAGCTCCTGTCGGACTTAGTGAGCAAATTTGAACATTTTTCTCAATGTTTACGTTTGCCATTTCTTGTCGATGTTTGTGAGAAACTTTACTCAACGCCTCGGAATATTGCTTATCATAAATTTGCCCACCACTTACAAAACCCAGTAATATTCAAGTAAGAAAGTAGAAGCCTGCTATTAATTTATAAGAAGTTTTCCTTAAATCGCACGCCAATATTCATTTAGTTTCTATTGAGAAGTTCTAGTATTGCCATTTATCAAAATCCGATTGTTTTTACATACATGTATGTTGAAACACCAAATTTACGTAAAAGGCTCTTGAGCCTTACAAACGTAATAAGCTAGACCGATCAGCGATAAAAAAAAAACGGAACGCAAGCGTGGAAATTGGGACAACAAACAACACACAGCGTTATGGTAGGACGCCATTTTGAACCAAAGCTTGACCTGGCAACTGTTGTCAGGGTTTCTCGCGGAATCTAGTAGTGAGCGGAACATCCACTACTTATGAAACACACTGGAATTATCTACGTTGTTTTACATTTCATAGACGACTTACTATTATACGGTCTAACTGATACCACCTGTCTTCCATCAACGATCTCAAACAAATTCAAATTTACGTAGTCTTGCAGCACTATAACTCGTATTTCGGTGTCCAATGTCGTCATTCCGTGATCACTGGTAATAATAATATTGATTTTATCATACAGGTTAGCTTCTTTCAGTCTCTGTATCAGATAACCTGTCGTGTTGTCACACATACGGATGACGTCGAACATTTCTGGCGCTTCCGGGCCATATTGATGTCCACTGTGGTCTGGCTCATTAAAATATAGCAAACCTACGTTAATAGGATTTGATTCTGTGAACCATTCGATAATCTCATCAATGCGCTCCATAAATGGAGTCGTGTCACTATACTTCTTGTAATGGCTCGGTAAAACTCCTTTAATTTCTGTTTCACTGCCTGCCCAGTAGTAAACACCACTCCGACCTCCTTGTAATTGATTGGTCACCCATATCGGTTCGGCCCCCGTGTCCCACCATTTTGTTTCTCTGTTGTCTTTATCGAAATGTTCGCCGAGAATAGGGTCATACATGTGGTTAGCTACGATGCCATGGCTTTCTTCCCACATGCCCGTCGCAATCGTAAAATGATTCGGAAACGAGCTAGTCATGAATGAGCTCACGATTCCTTCCGGAACTGTGACCCCGTCAGAGATCAATTGATCGAAATAAGGCGTTTCCACTTTGTCCAAATAATCCCACCTGAAACCATCAAAGCTGACCAGTAAAGTAAACAAACTTTCTTCGGAGAGCCCAATAATTATAGTTAAACCATACGCAGCGAATATATACCTAGTCACCTCCATTGGTCTTGCATATTAGTGCATTAGCTAAATGCCAAGGTTACACACACGATACAGTGACAGGTATTGACCCGGGTATTTAAAAACTATTTATAAACATAAATATTTATAAACTCAAATGGCAGTATAAATCTGGATGGCAGTTGACATACAATTCAACCAACACAGGAAATGTATGTATTGTGCCATCATCCGTTTTCATTAATATTGATAAGCTTGTTCAACATCATCCAATCAGCTAGCATTTCATAATAAATAAACAATACGTCACAACCACTGCATTCATTCCTCAGCTCCTGAGCGCGAGGTTATTTGTAGATAAGTTGGCGATCGCCGCTGTGTCTGCGGAAGTACTATGGGAGATTGCATGATGGGAGTGAAAAGTCTTTTGATAAGTAAAATAATTTTAGAAAATTGAAAACTAAAGTGACTGTGAAATAAAGGTTGGTTTAAATTATTAAATATCATGACATTTGGATGTAATAATGAAAGGAAATTGAACTGGTATGAAAGGGCAGTACATGTAGCCCGAACGCAAGGTCAGAATCCGGGGTCATAATACGTCACAATACATCCATCAAGGCGGTTGCAAAGTGTCAACAACTATGGATGAGGTAAAAGACATGAAAATACATTAACCATGGTCAATAATCATACGCAAAAAAATACAATAACACGAAATACAGAATATAAAAAAACAAAACAAAAACAGATAACGCTAACAACTATAAGGTAAAATTATGTTGATAAACTTTCCTAGACTGTTGGCAATGAATCTTTTATTCCCATAATATGCTCAAACATATCTTCTTTGGTAATTTTAAAATATTATCATTGTACAATGATAGAGTATTCAAAAAGTTGCTATGTGCCTTTACAATTTCATCCAGTATTCAGTCAAAAAAAGCATGCACTTCATCACCAACAAACTGATCAGAACACTGTGTGCAAAATCTTTGCTCTGAGGGTATTTTTTGGTATCTTAATTTTCAATTGGTAATATATATATATTTAGTTTATATACTGATCGCGTCAATCATAAATTGTCTTATATTGTTTACGTCATTTGTTATTGTTCTGAGTAATCAGATGAGTAATATAAGATGGGAGCGTGTAAAGAGAGCGTGTACATTTCTGAAATGAACATAAAAAACAAGCGCTACTTGGCGCGTGACTGATTTTTCAGCTCCTGAGAGCGAGGTTATTTGTAGATATGTTGGGAGATTGCTGGTATGAAAGGGCAGTACATGTAGCCGGAACGCAAGGTCAGAATCCGGCGTCAAAATACGTCACAATACATCCATCAAGGCGGTTGAAAAGTGTCAACAACTATGGATGAGGTAAAAGACTTCGTTTGCAGTTTGCGTGAATGGCCGGGGAGAAAAAATCATGCAAATTCTGTGCTTCAGTAACTAAGTATTTGCTTTTTCTTTTTTTGTGCAATGGAAATTAATACAAGAAATGCTGCCAATAAACATGTCCTTCTAGTACACAAAACAACCCTGGGACGTTTATCTTTGAGAAATTGGAAAGACGAAAATCCCCTGGGACAGTCGTTGTGAAACAATAGACATGCTTCGCCAGGGTATCAAGTTTATTTTGATTATTTGAAGATGGAAACTGCTGCTTTATGGAAGAGCAAAGTTCAATGTCATTGGCACAGTAATGACGTTTTTAGAGGGGTGACTCGGGAGAGAGTATTCGCCGTGACTCCAGACTTCTCATTTGGGTTCTGTCACCAAACTGTACGTGTTGACGACTCGTATGCACTTCTGGGACTTGTAATAATTTTCTGGAGACTGCATAGCAAAGCACATATTTTCCTTATTAATTGTTTATAGTTTTTATTATCAGTTTGTATTGTTCATAATTATTTACAGTAATAACATATTTTTCCGATTGTGTGCATGCCAGCTTTGCCCACACACAATTAGACAGGATGATATGTACGGATATGTGTGAGTATGTTTCATGGATTAAATGGTCACTCCTTTGCTTCAATTCCAACTACATCTCTGGAAATATCACTTGCTGTTTATCATCCATATTTTGATATCTCACAATGTGTCGATTGCGTATCTGGAAATTCTAACTACTATTTTGCAGAATTTGACCAGCCTTGCTTTTACCAGTCATTTAAGTCAACTCTCATATTTTCCTTCACAGTGAAGGTTAATGCATATATATTGTAAATTACACAGAGGTAACATTACAATACATTTCCCTTCACATTCCCCTGTATTACATAACAATCTTTGAGGTGAGGCAGTTATGGTTCTACAACCATCACCATTTCTCTTGTAAATGATTCAAGGCATGCGCGTGTCATATTGATGTGAACAGTGTTAAGCTTTTGAGCCAGTCACCATAATATATATTTGAATTTAAATGAAAGCCGGGGTACTGATCGAATTTGGTAGTGTTAAAAAAACGAGCGAAATTTAAAAATAAAATAAGCATCTGCAACTTATTTTGCCAGGTGTTTTTGTCCGTGTATTGCTACATTCGATCTGCAAACACGGCGGACAAAACCGAGATAGTGGTTACGGATTAGACAGTACCATTTGATACCATTTAAGGTAGCGAGACTATTATTTGTGTTGAAAATTACGATTTTCACGTTTATTTATTAATTGATGAAATGCACTATAAACTTTCATGTGATAAAGTCAACATAACATAGAATGTCATGTAAGTTGGTTAAAATGTAGATTTTCTGAAGGGAAGCAAGGCAGCCTCAGTAGTGTTTTCCAAAATCACAACACAGGTTTAATCTGTGTGCCTATAAGTTTCAAAGATAAACTCAAGACAAAGCAATGTTAGGATGTGTTATCAGTAGCTATCTGACACACAATGAGTGTTTCCAAACATTTGAGTGGTTTGTCTTCGCCCCTGTTTGTTTCACAGATTAGTCATTTGCATATGAATGTGTCAGACACAAAGTCACACAGCCACTGAAAAAAATCATTGATTATGGTGTTTTCATATGCCGAATTTATCCAATTATAGCTATCCCATTCCTTTATTTTTTTGGTTTCCAATAGCCTTACGCATTTGGATGTCCCTACACATGTTAAATGACGCTTAGTTTCACATATAGGCTTGCTGAAACAGGTAAGTTTTGAGTTTGGTTTTGAAGATTTGGAGCAGAACAAATGTCATTTGGTAATTGATTCCATAAAGATGGTGAGAAATGGGCGAGTGACCATAATTCTTGAGATGAGTTCTAGGTATGACAAGTGTATGTTTCTTACTTGAGAAAAGGGTTCTCTGGTTTTGTTTTTTGTAAATTAGGTCCGATATGTTGGGTGGTGTACGTGAGTAGTAAAATTTTAAAGTGTATCCTATAGTGAACTGGCAGCCAATGTAATTTACGAAGAACAGGAGTGATATGATCAAATTTGTTTGTACGTGAAATTAGACGGGCAGCACAGTTTTGAACCCGCTGAAGCATTGCCGTAACCCAGTTTTAAATTAGGGGTTATAATAGAGTGAATGAGTTTAAGACAGATATGGGAACTCCATATTGGAGGGTTGTTTCTTTAGATGAATGACCATTATTGGCAATTGACTGATGTCTGTCAGTGAGATATAAAGCTAGCCATTGCCAGGCGAGATCACATATGCCCATATCTGCCAGCCCTGCAAAAAGGATGTCACGGTCAATCGTGTCAAAGGCAGCAGACAGGTCTAGGAGGACAAGGATAACATATTGTCCTGCATCAGTACACATTGATATGTCATTGTGGACCTTGATGAGTGCTGTCTCAGTGCTGTGAAATTTCCTATATGTGGACTGGAGAGGTTCCAGAAGAGAGTTCCTAGCAAGATGGTCATTTAGTCTCTTGGCGACGACTTTTTCCAGAACTTTTGAAAGGAAGGGTAGGTTAAAGATGGGTCGGTAATTGCTGATCAAGTGTTTTTCTTTTTGAGCAGAGGCATGACAACTGCAGACTTCAGATTAGCGTACAAGTCCTTATTGGAAAGATAGATTGATGAGATACATGAGCCAGGGTATGTATGTGATAGTATCTGTGATTGAACTTTCTTGAATAAATATATGGGAATTTGGTCGAGGAAACATGATTTAGATTGTGATTGCTTAATGATTCTTGAGTTCCTGTGTAGTAGGCTGGAAGTCGTCCAGATGTACATGTAGCATTTAATGTAGAAATGACTGGATTATTATCACCCTGTCTGTCTAAATCCAAACTATGCCGAATATTGGTGATTTTCTTTGTGAAGTATTCACTAAATGTTTCTGTGAGTTGATTGAGTGAAGAAGGAGTTGTCAGTGGTGATGTTTTATCAGTGGTTAGATTAGATGATAACTGAAATAGTGCTTTTCGATTGTAAGCATTCTCTTCAATTATATCTGAATAGTACTTAGATTTAGCATCTTGAATAAGTTTGCTAACTTTACAACAATGGGTATGGTAAATTTGCTTGTGAATTTTCAGTTTCGTAGTGCTCAACTTCCTTTCATGGAGTCTGTGTGTTTTCTTAGCTACCATTATGTCCGTTGTATACCAATCTGCATTAGGGCGCACATTGATAAGAAGTTTACATTGTGGTGCATGCATGTTTCCTGAGGCACGAGTTGTAATGAGAAATAGCCACATTCACATCTGCTGAAGGTTGACTAGGGTTTAGAGTATCCTTAATGTCACATTCAAAATCTTCCACAACAATATCTGCAATGCGACGATATTTAATTTCCTTTTGAACTAATGGAGGTTTAGGTAGTAAGACTTGTATATGGATTGGAAAATGATCTGAAATATAAACAGTGTCAACAGTGACATTGAGGATTAGGTCAGGGTTTGTGAAGACCAGATCAAGTGTGTGACCATGGGTGTGTGTTGAAGTGTTCACCCACTGCTTTAAGTTACATGAGTCCGAGTATTGGGATCAGATAATCCATTTGCCCAGTGACAATTGAAGTCCTCAATAATAGATATATTGCCAGTGTATGTAGATGAAGTTTCAAGAAGATCTCCAAATTCTTTGAGGAATTTAGAGACAGTGAATTTGTTCTTTGCGTTGGGAGGTGGACGATACACAGTAATAACTTTAAAAGTAGTGCCATGGTAACGCAGAGTGACTTCAACAGCTTCAAAGGTAGTAACATTCTGTAGCGGCTTCCAGGTGGTGACTGTAATACTAGACTTAAATATAAATGCAATCCCTCCACCAGATGATTTCACGTGCGGAAAATGACGGTATGTGTATCCAGCTGGTGTAACTTTGTTAATTATTGGTTCATCGCCACTGGTTTTCAGCCATAACTCTGTGATTGCAAGTGCATCAATATAGTCGGAAATTAGTGTAGCGTGTTTTGAACTATTCAGAAATTACCCTATGCATTCGATTTCTAAATGTTTCATGTAAATCACTGCTACACCTGTTTTAGTGGGAATGAACCTTGTTGTTAGAAAGTTGCTGACATTTGTGTAATTCGTTGTATTTTGTGGTTACTGTAGTTACCATACAATCCCGTTATACAGTGCAGTGCTACTGCAGATCTTGGATTTTGATTTGGCTAACAGGTGTGATAAATACATTTATAGGTTAGGAATATAAAATGGCACACCATTAATACTTAGTTTTGAATGACGTCTTGAAAGATTGGGGGAATGTTGATTGTTTGTACTATAATACCGGTGAGTTTGATAAATTAATTAAATTCATCTATTTTTAAATGAAAACTAAATTTACAGGCGTAAATTTAAACAAAACATTAGTTTGTATTTCAATGTTATTGATTCCCACAATAAGGAATGACTGACCAATAAAGGTCAAGTAGTAATGGAATAGGATGGACAAATGGATGCCTAGATATTGCAGGAATACAAGTCATACTGATGAACCAGATAAAATGCATTTAATTGACGATTACCAAAATTTAAGTCTGGACATTTTGACTATAAGTGTACCATTTGTAGTGCGGCACAGTATAAAGAGAAAACTAACATAATGTAACATTCTTTCGTTTCAAAGAATGACTTAATGGAGTACAGATTGTTTTCTGTGGGGGTTTTAACAATGCTTGTAAATAGCTGAGACTGAAACAAGTCACACTCATAAAAGTAGAGATATAAGGCTGAAATATCTAAGTAGGTTATCTGTCTGGTTAGCATCGGTAGATGCCATCAGGTGTCTCTACTGTATAAGATCTCTGATTGAGATATTGCGTTATTTCTTTTCACCAAAACCAAAATGGAATCATTCTGACAACATATGAGTAGATATTTGACTTGTCTTGTTCACTATTGGATTCCTTGTACTTCGTTGGAACGCGTTTTGCTTTTTCAATTGTGGCTTTTTCTGTTCCACTGCTTTGAAAGGTCTGATTACCAAATGTACCAATTCCAATGTGTGTTCAAACGTGGTGTATATTGGGTTCCATTACCGGTTACCACTTGTTTAGCTATTCCATGCCTCACAAGGTGCTTCTTTGTTGCCTTGTTTGTTTGTCTAGCTCGTAGATGTCACTGTATTAGTCAAAAGTCACAAGATAGTCAGGGTTTTCATGTATGAAGTGATTAGTCGCTACTTTCTCCAATGGACATCGAGGCAACTTATAACTCTTTATTGTTTCCTTTGCCTGACTTGTTCTGCGGGTTTCACATGATGTGATGTGATCACACTATTTTTCCAGGTCCTTATTTGGAGTGTACCAGTTCTAGACTAAGTTCATTGAAAGCTGATTAGTGCACTGTGCTCAATTCCCATGGGGAGTTTGGTTCTGTAGATGAGTGATATAATTGCTCCAAACTTGCTTCTATATTTTCCACTTTTCAATACTTGTGGCGCTGTTACCCACATGTAGAGCATTTGGCGGTAAAACAGGGTTTGTTGCATTCAAACATAGACCCTAAAAATGATTTTAGGGTCTATGGTGCATGATGAAGGTTAAAGAATGCTGGTTGGAGTCGTAGTCAACTTCAGTAGATCTCGACACACAGAAAGACTAGTAGAAAGCTCTATTAAACGCCTGGACGCAAATATGTATGTAGTAACAAAGGAGTCAGATGCACGAAGGAAAACTAAGGGGTCTCTGTCAAAGTGGGGGAAAGTCGTCATCTACGCATGCGTCGCGTGTCATTTTTTAAAAACAAGCGTCTACTCATAAGCCTTTGTGTTTTTAGCATGAGTTGTTATCGTCGCTTGGGACTCAATTCCCGCGCGTGCGCAGGTGACGACCCCTCCGCTTTAACGTGTGAGAGCGCCCTCGCCTGGCAAAATTATTGCCTACAATAATACAACAATAAACCATGGGATATACATGCATTTATTTGCTTATAGAAACCATGTAAAACAATTGTATAAGGGGAACTCAATTGGTTGTGATTATATCAGGTACGCAATCTATTGTACTACATGGAATGATGGAATTATTTACCATAAGTGGGGGAAAGGGGTTATAATCTATTAGACTTCCTTGACTGGTTGAAATTTTACAGGGATGTAATCTACCGCACTCCATTATTAACATAATGGAGGTACAATCTACCGTACTCAAACACAGGTTTCAATTGTATGAGGAACACAATCTACTGCCCTCTATAGAGTGGTGGAATTCATTACATCATGGTACAATCTATTGAACTCACTATAGTGGTTGAAAAAATATGGACACAATATGTTTGACTCCCTAGATTCATTGATATTATCAATTATACAAGGCACACCCTAGACTGGTTGAAATGTTATCAGGAGAAATTCCGAACGAAGAGGATATGACATAATGTTCATAGCTTTTTTTGTATGTATCTAGTGTTGAGGAAACACCGTTGTTTCAGAACAGAACTATTAAATTTGTTGGGTAAACTACAACATGCTTCCCCCTCCCCCCTCTTGAGGGCTGAAAGAGCGCGACATGTTAAGCAGCTGACCAAGAACAGAGTACAGAACACAGTAAATGTGCATAAAATTTATTTATTTATTTGTTGATTTGCTTTTTGCAAGACTGTTATTTTTGGCTTATTGTAGTTGAATTTTCAGGCGGCACATTTATATGGTATGAATATGTGCGAATTGCAGGTAATATGTCCTAAATATTTGGGTGAATCAAAAAGCTGGCTGGCATTGCAAAATCTCTTTTGATAGCTTTTGTAAACCATGTTTGAATTCACAAATACAGTGATCAGCCTGAGTAACTTGGAAATATGATGATTCCTCAAATATGTGCTGCAATTTGCATACATTAATACCATCAATTATGTCACATGACAATTCCAAAACATAATTGCAGCTGCCAGCTTCAAGCTGCAGAATAAACAGTTTGTTTAAAATAGGAACTGTTCTACCATGACCTGGTAACTAGTCTGGAATTTCTGTTTTGATTTCATCTCCCAGGTCAGTGATTGACAGTTATTTATATTGGTTGATAAATATAGCACATTGCTGATTTAAATATGCTAATTTTCAAAATAATGATCGACAGTTATACGTTTTCTTTTCATCTACTGATAGTAGCCACAGTAGCGAAAGTGTAACTGCCTTAATCTGCAGAACATTGGAAAATAAATTTACAAGTTAATCAGTAAAATTTCAGCAGAAAATCCAGACAAATATAAAGAGTGGGTACAAAATGTATTCTGGTTACCAGGCTATATCATTAACTATGGTTAAAGACTGGTGTAGGTTTCTATACAATCAGTCATACAACATAGACGGGATGTAGGCAGAGTCACCCGAATAACACCCTCACTATACACCCCCTGCATAGATTTAAAAGCTAACTTCTAAAGATTATACAACTATAAAATTTATACAAATTAGCCACCTAAATTAAAATTGGTAGTGCATACATGTAACTGGATTATACAAGATAGTGCTGCCCAATTGTCACTAAGAAAATGCTAATTGAAATCCAATTGGCTCTTATTATCATACTTTATTAGCCACATGGGCTAATTCAATAAACATTTACCATACTGCGTAAAAATCTTTAGATAATGTCCAATCTATAATTTGTTACATTGTATTGAGACTGAAAAATAGGTTCATCATAAAGTTGATTAATCGTAACGTGATCACAGTTCCGCGACCATTATATTTATATACTGGTACTTAGTAATTGTTAACACCCGCCTATTCAACTTTACACAATGTAAGGATTCAACAGCATTTGAAATTTGAATAAAATGTTAATATAAACATTCCTATATTACAGTTTGAAAATACCACAATTGTGGTTATTTATTTCCGCTAAATTAGATAAAACAGAGAAATAGAAATAAGTCTGGCCACTGCCATACATGTATGCTATTACTCCAGCATGTTTGTGATTTCTGTTTTTGTTTGTGTGTACTGTTAATGGCAGTCAATCATATCATGCGACAGACGTGGATGTGATGAACATCCAACTTAACTAGTTATTCACAAACAATTATTGAGACCTAACTTGCTAGTATAATGACAACATCTGAAAAGCTGCAAAGCAAGGTGCATCAAAATCATTGTTTCAATTCGAACAATCTTAACTAAATAATAGTTAAATAATCAAATAGCCGCAATAATTTCACAAACAGTATAGCAAACATGCTTGAGTGGGTATGCAGTAGCGGTCACATGCAAAAACATTTTGTAATACTTAACCATGGAACTAAAATATAACTTTTTTCAAATCTTTAACTCAAACATTTGTATCAGATACAAAACTAATGTTAGTCTCATATACCTTAAAGTTAAACACTCATTCAAGAATTATCGCATTGCCACAGACCACTGTAATTCGGGACAGAAGTCAATCATGTTTGAACATTATTCAAAAACATTGGCACATGAAACTTGAACAAAACATAAAATGACTGCCAACACTCTGTGTTATATTTTCTAGTCCAATATTTCCAATATTTCACATTGGGGTCAATACAACTTATTTCAGAGTGCAACGTAAGTAAAATGTTTTCAAAATATATAATTTTTCATTCCAAAATGACATCAAAACAGAATACCTTACAGTTAGTTAGGATATATAAATTGTTGATTATGTTAATTTGTTCTAAGGCAAAACAAACAGTTGTTGGTTAAAAACATTCTGAAAGACATAAAATGGCAGTCAATAAATAAATAATTTGTTAAAAGCAATTTTTTTTTAAAACGTTATTTGTTGCACATGAACAATACAATCACATCAACAACAACATAAAACACACAAGATTTTCAGCAGACTTAAATTAAACAATTTGGTTCAGAAATATAAGCAATGTCTACGAAAAGTTCACAACACTCTTAAGCTGGGATAAGTGTCCTTTATCTGCATTTAGTGGCAAATAAAATAATTATTCATATACATGTATATTTTGAATTATTTTAGCTAAGAACAAATACAAATGCGAGAAGACAGGTAAAGTTTAAAAAGTAAAATGAAAAAAAGATAAAAGAGTTTTCAAAATATTATTAAAAAGACATGTTAAAACATTAATGACACAAATAGATTAAAAGTAATAAAGATAAGCACTGTGTACATGTATAGCTAACTAGATCGCAATAAAATTGATTACACTAATCAAAAATCTAAAAAACACAATTTTAGGATTATAAGTGTGAAATGCAACAAAGCTGTGACACTATAGTTCAATAGAAACACCTCTGGAAATTACATAAGCACATGTAACAAATATGTTATAAGCGTACACTGAGTATTTCATTTTTTTTAAAGTGATTAGGAATGGTGAAAAGAAAACCAACAGGGGTCAGCGGTATTGCTGGTCATATATCATTTACACTCGCTGTACACATCATTTACTTTTAAGTTCAAGTTCATAGATTCACTTCTAAAATACAAATAATTATGGATACACTTGCGGTGGATGGAGTAATTTAAGTATACATTACAAGCTAAAACAACTGAATAATTGGAATCATAACAATTATTCAATCAGTTTTTATTATTAAAAAAAAATATTTGGCAATATGAATGCGAGCAACCAAACAACTATACAATTACTTAAAGGCATTTAAAGAAACAAACTGTGTTTTGGAGAATTGTTTTTCATCAAATTATGATGAAAGCTGCATATATAATTATTTTAAAACATGGTTTTTAGACAATCCAGATAATAAAATCTATATATAATAGCTAATTATAAACTTTGTGAATAATTTAATATGTTAATTTTAGACTATATATATTAATTTGTACATTATTGTAAATGCATTAATTATTCATCAGACTTTAATTTCAATATTTTGAAAAATCTACTTAATTAAAATCCAAAGCAAACTGGTAAATTACAACGTAAATTAATGCTTTTACAATAATTTGGAATTTTTTATTCCCAAATGTAAATATATTTTCGAGAGTATGAATATGGAATGCAAGGAATTTAAAAATAAGTAAAAATTCCAACCTGTCCATGATGGATATAGCCAGCAAGTATTATATAAGCAGACATCTTCCATCAAGAAACAATGTAATGCTGGGCCAATGTAAACTTTCTTGAATCAAAAGAGAAAACACATGGTGATATTACATGGCATATATTTATAATAAAATGCAAATAGCAAAGAAATTCATTTTTGTTGCTAATTACTTCCTAAAAATTCCCCCCATGTGTGGTACCACAAAGTTTATTTTGGCTCAGTGTTACAATACGGCTGGTTGGCTTTCGTGGATAATATTAAAAGGAATGTTCTGGCAATAAAAAAAGCAGACCCTTAGTTTGGGAGAACGGGAGATAAAAGGAATTGCAGTCAGTCCTGTGTGTCGTTTCACTCCCTCAGTGCATGATAAAAATACCCAGACATCTTCATCATAAAAAGAATAATTGTCTCCTCTGTCTCAACATCAGCTTTAAAATATGGAGCTAACAGATCAGTTACTGTGTTATTTGCTCCAAAAACTATTTGTTTTCTCATTTACTTTTATGCAATATCTTCATCTTGCTCAGATAAAAGTGGTTTGCTGCCCTCATAGTTGGTGGCTGGGAGATCAGGACGGTAGTTTTTCAAACGATACTTGCGTTGACGCACACACATTCCAGTCAAAAGTATGGCTGCTATTAAGGCGATGGATCCAGCAAAGATGATGGCTGAATAACAAAGAATAATAAAAAAAAAAAATTACATATATATATATATATATATATATATATATATATATATACATGTATATATCAACAAGCAGCCTCTCAGCTGAGATAGCTCCGCTGTTAGCAATGCACATTTCAATTAAAGAACAGAAGATATCATTAGAAAATGAACAATATGCATAGTATCAATGCAATGGGACTTGCTGTTTCAAAAATATAATTTTTCACCACAAATAATTGTGGTTTTTAGCAAGAAGAAAATATCACTTTTTACCAAAAATGACAAAAATATTCACCAAAATTAGATAATTAAAGATATCATTACAAAATGAACAATCTGAGAGAGGTCCACATGTAGTACCTATATATGTAATATCAAAGCAATCGGACTTACAGTTTTTAACAAGAAGTCGAAAATATCACTTTTTACCAAAAATGACAAAAGTATTCACCAAAATTAGAGAATTAAAAATATCATCACGAAATGAACAAACCTGTGAGAGGTCCACATGTAGTACCAATATATATAATATCAAAGCAATTGGACTTGCGGTTTTAAACAAGAAGTCAAAAATATCACTTTTTACCAAAAATTTAAAAATATTCACCAAAATTAGAGAATTAAAGATATCATCACAAAATGAACAAATCTTATAGAGAACCACATGTAGTACCTATATATGTAATATCAAAGCAAATGGACTTGCGGTTTTTAACAAGTCAAGAATATCACTTTTTACCAAAAATGACAAAAATATTCACCAAAATTAGAGAATTAAAGATATCATTACAAAATGAACAAATCTGAGAGAGGTCCACATTTAGTACCTATATATGTAATCAAAGCAATTGGACTTGCGGTTTTTAACAAGAAGTCGAAAATATCACTTTTTACCAAAAATGACAAAAATATTCACCAAAATTAGAGAATTGAAGATATCATTATGAAATGAACACATCTGAGAGAGGTCTACCCAAGGTACATATACATGAAGTATCAAAGCATTCAGGCTTGTAGTTTTCAAGAAGAAGTCGAAAAAGTAAAATATTGACACGAACGACGCCGGACAATCACTCAAACATGTATGATAATCTCTGCTCAACAAAGTCGACAGCGGAGCTAAAAAACAGGGTTTGGGTTAAACTTTTGCATCCAAGATTTCTAACATACGAAGGCGGCAAAAACATGGCGGATAATGTATCACATTGAATGCTTGCATTTGACAGAAAACATTCGCTTACAGTGAGACAATTTTTTTTTTTTTCATTTTTTGTATATTATAATCAATACTGAGTAATGATCAACTATTGCACCGCTTCAGAAGACAGTAAGTTATTCATTTGTGAAACACGACATGACCAGTTTACTCTACCGACACCATGATCAAATATTTGTTACTAAGCAATGCATTTGTGGTTTTATTTGCAACTTCTTTTAGAGGATACTTTCCATATACTAACAAAATTAAAAAATGAATGCATATTACATTAAATATATTAAGTATTTTTTTGTCATACGAAAATACTAATACTTTTTTGGTTGGCTGTAATTTTTCAACATTTCATGACACTTACTTTAGAACTAAATTAACGTCATTCATTCACTGATGCCTAAATTAGAAATTTTACAGTAATCTGTGATAGAACTAATTTCCAAATGTTTTACTCTAAACTGACATTGTGATTTGGTAGATGAGAACCATAATACTATCCCTGGAAAACAACAAAAATAAGCTAAAGAAGCAAGAGAGTAGACATTTAAAAACAGCTGTATAAAATAAATACACAAACAAAAACTAACATATAATTTAGTACGGAATAATTTAGTATTCTCGCATCTATACAGGAGGTGCCATGCCCTTAATTATCAACCCTTGAAACTTACCGATGATGAGTCTTTGAGAAAGTTTCAAGTGATATGGAAAGAATGCAGGTACTACTGGTATGACTGAGGCAATTAGCATATCATTCACTACATTTAAACTACCATTATTTGGACCAGGTTGAAGACCCATAATATGGCAGATCAGCGGGTAGACATCAACGTTATTGAACGGCTTGGAAGTAAAGTTACTTTTGAAGGCTGGTCCATGAGCAATGAAGAATGGGTGCATAGATTTGTAACGATTGTCGTATCCATGGCCACCATGCTCTGAATTGAATAAAAAGATAATTATATTAAGAATAAAATAACTTAATTACGAGATACTACTAAATGTATTTCTATGAATAGACCATCTTACAATGGAATGAGATGGGTGCTGGAAGCTACATGTATTTTTAATTTGTTTTTCCAGATGGGATCCATATAAAACAAGCAGCCAGTCGGCTGAGATAGCTCAGCTGTTAGCAATGCATATTTCAATAAAAGAACAGAAGATATCATTAGAAAATGAACAATATGTATAGTATCAATGCAATGGGACTTTCAACAAGAATTCAAGAATATCACTTTTCACCAAAATGACAAATTAGATAATTGAAGATATCACCATGAAATTAATAAATCTGAAAGAGGTCCACATGTAGTACCTATATATGTAATATAAAAACAATCGGACTTGCGGTTTTTAACGAGAAGTCGAAAATATCACTTTTTACCAAAAATCACAAAAATCTTCACCAAAATTAGAGAATTAAAGATATCATCACGAAATGAACAAATCTGAGATAGGTCCAAATGTAGTACCTATATATGTAATATCAAAGCAATTGGGCTTGCGGTTTTAAACAAGAAGTCAAAAATATCACTTTTTACCAAAAATTTAAAAATATTCACCAAAATTAGAGAATTAAAGATATCATCACAAAATGAACAAATCTTATAGAAAACCACATGTAGTACCTATATATGTAATATCAAAGCAAATGGACTTGCGGTTTTTAACAAGTCAAGAATATCACTTTTTACCAAAAATGACAAAAATATTCACCAAAATTAGAGAATTAAAGATATCATTACAAAATGAACAAATCTGAGAGAGGTCCACATTTAGTACCTATATATGTAATCAAAGCAATTGGACTTGCGGTTTTTAACAAGAAGTTGAAAATATCACTTTTTACCAAAAATGTCAAAAATATTCACCAAAATTAGAGAATTAAAGATATCATTACAAAATGAACAAATCTGAGAGAGGTCTACCCAAGGTACATATACACCAAGTATCAAAGCATTCAGGCTTGTAGTTTTCAAGAAGAAGTCTAAAAGGTAAAACATTGACATGGACGACGACGGACAATCACTCATATATGCTCCGCTCGACAAAGTCGACAGCGGAGCTAATAATCTATGATTGAAGTTATTTAACCTATTTAAAATATGCATACACATGTATATCCTGATTAATAATAATCAAACTGCAGTATTATATAGAAAAGTCTGATTCCCAAAGCTCTCTAATAAATGACCTACCGGTATCTAACCTCTGGACTGAATTAATGATGTTGTCAAAAAATCATAGGAGATTGAGCAAAAATTGGTCGTTTTTGGTTTTTCTGGGCCAGAAACGCAATGGTGATAAGACTTGATTTACAAAGACATAATATGATATGTTGTTTGAATCGGACGGTTTCATTTGTTTTGAGTCTTTTGTGTGTCAAAAAACATAACAGCATTATTTTGAGTTAATCAAGAATATGTTCTGCTCCAATAAAGGATTTTGGTATGTCAGTCAACAATCAATTCAACAACTCTTTATTGGAACGACTCCCCAAAATTTGACAATGGTAGTAGCACAGAATGGACTTTCTGTTCAGCTTGTTTTTGATTTTAGCAATGTTCACGCCACTATACCGTACATAAAGACACACACTCACGAACTTGACAACATTCACTTGCACATTTTATTTGTAAGGATAGAAGCTAATAGATGGAAATACCGGTTGCATCACTCATGGTGATCAATGATTCTAAAGCTGTCTAGGATAACTGTATTTAGTGTTCATTTCGATGTAATGTGTCTACATTTGTTGTTCTCAATTTTTGCATGTGGATGTGCTGTGGATTCAAGCTTGATTTATAGCAAAATATAAAATGAATCAAAGCATCATGGGTATTTTCTAATTAACTGTGCACAAACGCCGAAATTACGAGTGGCTAAGCAACTTTATTTTTTTTTTTTTTTTTAAATATTTTTTTTGTGCCAGGCGACAGTTCTGGACATTGAGTGTCACTGTTGTCTCTCCTGACTTTTTTATTTTCTTTCTGTATGTGCAAATTGCAAGTGCTAGTGATGACACATAGTGCATGTTGCCACAGAAGTCATATTCATGTTTGGGACTACATGACAGGGCTGTGCGGCCATCTCTCTGTCAAATGGAAATTTGTAATGCGCTATCCTGGTGTCAACCAGGCCCGGTCGAACACAAGCACCTGCGGACCTTAACCAAGGTTCCCCCAAAGTCGCATTCGTTAGTGAATGAATCTCGGCCTGTGGAATTGGCCTTCCCATTGAGTCTGTGGCACACTCACCCAGGGTGGGGGTCGACCCTTTGATGTTCAGCCTAAGGTAGGATTTGAACTTGTGTCTACCGATCATGAGTCTGATGCGACAACCACTATGCTACCAGTGACCGCTAAGCAACTTTAAAATCATCGTCCTTCGACTCCTACAATTTATAACGCACATTATGCAAAATACAAACCTTATTTCAAAATGTTATAATTTGGGTGTATTTAAAGACTGAATTTTCATTTTGTTTGTGTTTGAGCTTAATTTCATGTTCAAAGACAGACAAAGAAAAATAATTTTTCTCTGTTTTAAGGGGGAACTTGCTGTTTTATGTGACTTCGAAAAAAATGATGAACCCACAAAGAGACTGTATACTACTTTGTCTTATTCTGCAATCCACACTTTCTGAATTTGCATTATTTTATAACTATAAAACTAACATATATATATATGTATATAGGTTTCTGTACTGAGAAATCATAGTTAAAACAAAGACCCAAGAAAATAGTGTCTTTGGTTAAAAGGTCTAAAGATTTGTAAGTAAGTAAGTAAGTAATTCTTTATTGCTATCGTACCCCATATGAGATCTTGACATAAAATACAATAAAGTCAAAAACATGTAATAATAAAAAAAATGAAAATAAAAGGAAATACTAAAAATACTGTAAATGAATGAAATAAATACATATCTCACAATAAGAGATACTGTAAAATACTTTATTTTCGCTTGGAATTTATTTTCGCTATTTTCGCTGAAGGGATGATTCAGTGAAAATAAAATCCAGCGAATACACTTTTTTTCCTATATTTCATATTAAACTCAACAACAATCAGTGAAAATAAATTCCATACAAAACACCCAAAAAGCTCTTTCAGCGAAAATTAATTCCAGCGAAAATAAAGTATTCCACAGTAAATGAATAATTGTAATATAATGTAAATATGGAAATCTGTGTTTTGTGGGGTTTTTCTTTTGGAGACAGCTGGTACTGAAGTTATTGTTTGTGTATATACTCAACAACAACAAGTTGTCACAAGCTGTGCAAGTCCTAACTATTGTCACCTTCTGTGAACACAATTGGGTATAGCCGATGCAAACATATGAGATTAGCTTAAATCTTGAACATTACTAACATAAGACTTGTTTAATTATATTCTCACTTAGAACAAAGGGTTGATCTGACAGATGACAGATGACAGATAAACAATGTATAAATTAATTAGTGAAGACAAGCTGTCTATGTAAAGATTGCCAAAATCATGTATGCACAAGTATAAGCTATAAGCTGTGTACACTAACGCTTTAGCTAAGACAGTGACAGTATTAAATCATAGGTGTTGATTAGATCTGCATTTCTTGGCAGCAGATATCACGAAAAATTCAAATAGCATTTTTCATTACAAAATTAAAGATATCATCTGGAAATATTCAAATTGAATAGAGGTCCACCCAAGGTACACATATACTAAGTATCAAAGTAATTGGAATAGCAGTTTTTTGGAAGAAGTAAAACAAATTTGTGAATTCTAATATACATGTAACGCCAAGTATCAAACCAATCAGAGTAGAAGTTTTCAAACTTCCAAAAATATTCATTAAAAATAGAGAAATGAAGAATCAGATATCATCACAAAATGATAAAATCTCATAAAGGTTCATTCAAAGAACATATATACCAAGTATATAACTAATAGAGTATTTGGTTTTCAAAAAGCATTTGAAAGAAAAAGTTGATGTAGGACAACAACGTCAGACTTATACCAACAGCTCTAAATAAATAAATTAAAAAAATGAATAAAATAAAATAAAATAAAATAAATAAACTAAAAATAATTTCAAATAAGCATAAGTGAAATAAATAAACTTCAGTTTCAAAATGATGATATTTGTATTAGAATATTAATTTGGCGCCAGTCGTATATTATATTCAATACATTGTATTTGTGGTTGTCATGAACACAACATTCAATCTATTACTATTGTGTGTCACACCATCCGTTGAGAGAAAATTACGTCTCCAAAACGATGCAGGTTTATAAGTATAACGATTAAGTCTTTATTATCTTCTCGAAACCATATGCCTCTATTCGGAAAATTATCTCACGGGTGAATACTTCTCATCAAGGTTAAAAGATAATGGTCTATAAATTCTAAGATAATTATCATGTTTACAATGAACTATTGTTATGCAAATTATAGACACAAATATGAAATATGGTATCAGCAAAGATGTATTGTTTCATTGTTATAAAATGGAATTCTATAATGTAGAGAGTAGACTCCCATGGAGACATTTAATTAAAAGTTGTATGGTAGTGTATATTATCTCGGATGGCACAGCTGATGCAGGAACAAAATCAACACATGAATGGAGAGTAAATTTGAAGAATTAAATTGTTGATGCCAGAAATGTTCATTTCATATTTAACGTTTTCAACACCAAACTTTATTACCCAAATATTTCTGCACTCTTTTTCTTATATATTTTTCAACATTTCTGGAAACAAACCCGAATTTTGGCGTCCAACAGACAAAATTTGAGTCAATTTTTTCAGTCTCATTCTTCTATAAACAGGACTATTTTGTGAATTTGTGATGAAAAGAGAGAACTGGTGGTGAAAAAGTTAACCCTAATTTTGTCAGCCCCATGTACTTTTATACTGATTTGACAACATAAGGATCAATCTGTTGACAATTTTGTTGAATTCACACGTCAAAGGGCTATTTCGTTGACAAACTTTCAGTCCGTCAAAACGATTTTACTTTCATTTATTAGAGGCAGGGTATGATCCTATATGAAGTACATCGCATTTTTTGATGCACCAATTTAAAATGTTAATGACTCATGAATATTAATGAGCGACCAGCACTCTTGTCAACCTGGGCATAACCCTGAATTTGAGAACACCCCTTATAGTTCCAACTCATTTTCATCAAAAAAATTACAGTCACATGACCTATTATTTTTAGGCACTTAAGAAGGTGGATATTTCATAACCATTAGTGACATTAAGGTAGCGAGAAGGGAAATTTTCACTTTTTTCTTGATTTTTCAAAAATTGATAAAACGGTTACTTTAGACCTTGATACATCACCCCAGGTTTACAAAAGATCGAAATTGCGAAATAACGTTGCTCAAATTAGTGTTTTAAAACACTAGCAGAAAAGACTACAACTGCAGTTTCGTGGATATTTGCATAGTGTTTATCTTTGGAAGGAATTAAAGGATAAAATCTTATCTGTATACTCTGTTGTTGACGATTCTGATATAACGGGTGATAAGCTTCCAGTTGCAAACAATGCGTGTTTATCTAACGTCCATTTCAGCATTATTGTCAGTCGAGACTTCGTCGGAGAATCATGGTCATACAGTACTCATTTCGCCCAACCTTCCGCTTTTACATCAACCGCTTATCGCTTAATTTCAGACCACACGGTCTTGTCCGACCGGAAACCGACCGCATTTTAATCGCGTTTTTTTTTTCGCTCGCTCGCTTATTGAAAACATTGACCGCTCGCCCAAACACTGAAAACTGGCACATGGGTGGTCGAAATGGTGGTTTTGATAGTGAAGTGTGAACATACAACTAGTATTAACAATTATTACATTCTGAACAACACTTCAAATCTAATAGCTGTATTACACTTGTATCGTGAAAGCAACTGAACTGGGACCTCTTGTTACGTGTTTTGGGTGCTTGTTCTAGATGTAATATTTTTATTTTTAGTTTAATGAGACAGTTACGTGAAAAAAGCCTAGGTAACTCCTTTTGACAGAGCAAAGAAACGAGGAAATGTTAGTGACTAATTCCAAAAATAACGATATCGAATCCACATCGGTCCACGTCTGGTAAAATTTGACATTCAATTTTTAAAATTAAGTCACGATCATTGAATGAGCTCGGTCTATACTGTATACGTACCGTAAAAGTGTTCCCACAAAAAATATTTTCGACTAAAAACGGCCATATGCCCTGAAAAAATCGAACAGAGCTTGACATGTATGAATAATTTATTGGGCTTAAATGAAAAACGTGTCAAATTTAGTTATAGCCATAACTATTTGGTGGCCAGTCGATGAACAATTCAATGTCCTTCAGGGCTGAAAATCATCGACGCTACTCTGGTTTACTTTATTTCACAACTTGCAGAGAAAACTGATTCGCGTGAGCTCTAATGTATCTTAGCCTAGTATTTTCTTTATGCACTAAGGTCAAATTCCATCAGTTTGTCAAAATATATGTTTTTCAGCGAATAATTTTGAAGCCTGTCACAGCACAAACAACAATGTGAATCAACGCCGGTGATTGGATTGTACGACGACCCTTCAATTAGCGTCAAATATGCTTTGTTACAACATCATTGATTGGCTGAGAGTCACCTGATCGGAGCACGAACTGGGTCACAGAACCATATTTGTCCGTATTATCAACAGGACTTTGCAAAATAACCACACCCACATTTTCAATCTTTTTTAGCGCGGAAGTTGCCAACAAATGTAAAAAAAATTGTGAATTTCATGGATTCGAATAAAATAAAGCAAGCGATTGATAAAGATGATTATTAATATTTTCCCCGATGCTCTTCGAATTTTTATTTTTTTTATTTCAAGGTAAGAAATGGCTAGTTGAAGTTGCATCGTCTTCAATGCGGTTGTTTCACCGCGAACAACTCTAGCTCTGTTTTGGGCATGGTTTAGTTTTGCGATGTAAAATAAAATATATATTAAAATAATAATAATAATACTTGATTAATTATTTGGGGTTTCAACCCACAAATTACGGACATGATCTCCATGAATTACGGTCAATGTTTGTCTTCTCTCGGCTGATTGTCACGGTGTTGATCGACGCCCTTCCTAAACTCAGTATGGAGAAACCAATGGGGATCGACATTCCAAACAAACAATCGAAATTATCAACGAAAGACGAGATTTTTCTAGATATTTACAAACATACTGTCATGACAAACATATGTAAAATTAACAAATACACAAAGAGGTGTAATATTAGGTTTTATTTTAGGCTTAGAAATATTTTCTTTCACTCAGCCCATGCATGTAACTGCCATTTAGCTTTACGGTCCTTCAGCATCGGGGGAAAACAACAATAATTATACAAAACACATTGCGAAGACTCAACAATCAGGAAAGAAACCCCAGACAACCATGTCGTACTTGTGTTGAAATACATTTTGTATTTCACGTCAGAATATTGTTTAAAATAAAATATTCAGTCCAAGCCAAATCGAGGTCAAAGGGTCAGATTGCGTGCATATAATTATATACAGTTAAAACAAAAAGTATTCGAACTTTTGTCAGCTGCTCAACATCTATAAAAACCAGAAAGACAATTAAAGGACAATGTAAACCTCGGAAATTATTCTGTTAGTCCGAATTTTAAATGCGCGCGAGCGAGCAGGTGGGCGGTGGTATTTCGGGGTTTGCGCGGTCGAAAAAAAAGCGGAAATTGTCCGGTTGAATTCAACAAGCGGTCGCAAAAGCGAGAGAAAAAGGTGATTGGAAAGCGGAAGCGGGCGGGAGGTTGTGCGAAAGGAGTACTGTAACTTTGCACAACTTTCTTTTAAATCGTTTTATTTTCCAAGTCAATATTCTATTTTACTAATACATTTTTTTTCTAACGCAATGGCAAAGAAAAGAAAGAAAGCGTTGACAGATGAGGCAAAGAAAAATCTGCCACTCAGTGTCGCACTCTGACACAGCAATTTTTTTCAAACATCGGCCATTTTGTTTCACCATGAAAACCGTTTTATTAGATGTCTTATCTGAGACACTTGAAGGATTAGATTGTTTGTAAACTGTCAGCATGTACAGTGGGACAGTAATGTTTGTCAGAGGATTATCCCTCGTTGTTCGTTTGCATAACAATGGAAAACCCAAACGTTCCTGGAGTACGGACTCAAATGCCAGCAGTTTTCTTCATTTTTCACGCTCGAGCTTGAAATTATTCATTATCTGACACTCTTTATGAGTTCTATGATATCAGTGGGTAATATGTTTGGCCATTTTTAGTGTATATTTATAATAATGCAGCAAATCTACAGTGTTTTATTAACCAAAACTGTTTTTCGCGTTTTTCTCGAGTTGAAGTTTTGATCGAGAACGACTCATTGGGACCGCCGCCAAATCAAGTGCGTTCGGACTAGGACATTCAAACTCGCAGTTATCGTTCAAAAGATAATGATGGTGCGAAATATGTCTGGGTTTTTAAAGAAAATGCTTTGTCACAGAATAATAGTCTGTTAAAGGTGCCAAGTATGAAATAATTTGGGGACAAAAAAACAAACCTGCCTAGAAATCGGAATAATAGGTCTTTTGATTATCGGAGACGCATTTCAATGGACTTGATTACGGACAATGCATAACTTAAATTTCACCAGGAAATTCCGCAGTGTGCTCTCGCAATCGCGTACTTAGTCATTTTTACAAGGTTCGCCATTTTTGATGTCACGTGATAATTATGTAAACAATGTCTGTCCAGTTTGTGCGAACTTGCACCTCTATACTTAGTCTTTTGATATATATAACCTAAATTACTGTTCTGAACGAGACAACAGACAGAGAATGTTTTATTTAAAAACGTCACAAAACCTTCTCGCTACCTTAAGCACTGAGGATATGTTCATGTTAACTGATGTGTGACCAATGGCAATGTACTGTACCAGCATACATATCTGGCTTGAGTGAATAAGTTAATAATAGAAATGATATCACTCTGGAAAGCTAAGACTATTTTTTTAATACATCACCTGCTAAAATATTCCAAAATGAATGGAAAAAACACCCCTCCAATGTAATAGTATATGCCCCTCCAAATAACTATGTGTGTTCTGAAGAGGGACATATAAATAATTAAAACAGGGGAGGGCAGGGTTGGGATTAGAGCTATGGATGAGGGGCCCTCAGGATTTCTTACTATACACATATAACTGTTGACAAATGGTCAGTTTTTTGCTTTAGATTTTTTTGAAATCGACAAGGTTTGAAATACAGGTTTTAAAACTTCCTCCATACGATATTTAAACACATACTATCTATTACTGGCTGACTGTCACTGTTTGAGCTGGTTGCATACAAGTCCCAGACTAGCAGGAACATGTATATTTCATATAAATTAAAGGCATATTTCAAACATGAACAACGCAACATATGATTTGAACTCGCAAGCTTGCAAAGCGTCTCGCAACTGCAAACAAAACATGGCTCAAAATAGCTTGAAATGAACAGGATTACAGTGAATAGATAGACATGCACAGACCAAATCACTGATAACACAGACAAACTAAATACATATACATATATATAAAGTTGTCAAGTATTTATAACCAGTAGATTAACAGTAAAACTAGAACTTACGGGTTGAATTCATATATTCAGCTTTAGTGGATGCGATGCTCCACCCTTCATCTGCAACCAAGATAATAGGCATAATTCGGGAATTTTTCTGATAATGGAATTTTTCTGGTATGTCTTCTTTCAGGTAAACTGTCAAATTTGGATGTTTATCATGCAGGGCATTGTAAATAGTTACAATGTTTTTGTCTGAAAAAAAAAAGTATAAATGAATTATATATAACATACAATCACACTTGTGTTAGGATAAAACGATGGAATATGGGTATACATTTTTTGTTGAATACTACCTGTCCACTACCAGGCTTGACTGTACAAAAGAATTTATAACAAAATCACTGATATGGAATTGAGATATGCACCAGTCATTGTGTTAACATTATTGTGAAGTCATCATTATTAGTACTAAGCCTACCGCAGACATCTCGTCATCGTTATTCATGTGTGACACATATTGACAATAAATATGAATCTCATATGAAAATACTGTAAAAAAAATATTAAATTTGTATTCGTTCATTTTTTCATATTTATTATTTCATTGTCTGAATATGTGATATATATATATATATATATACATTAAATTTTTGGCATATCCGATGTTAGTGATTGTTGCAATTTAGTTCCCTTTAGATTGTGTAAATTTCATTTCCGAATGGTTTTGAATAGTATTACTATGTGCATCGATTCACCTCTTAACGTAGTCAGTCGTTATCCAGAAAAAGTGCAAACATGGGTGAATCCGCACTATTCAATACTTCATGTAATAGTCTCAGTATACTAATTATGTGATATAAATGATCTCAGAGTACAATTTTTATATCAGAAGTTAGATTTTATAACCTTTCCATTTTTTTGTTTTATCATAATTTTGAAAACACTTAATGTATGAATTAGCATCAATTATTATATCTAAAGTGCGATCTCGTTCTTAGAATGTTAAATTAAGAAAATCAATTACCATATTTGTATTTTAATACAAATTAATATACAATGGAGATAATTTAGCTGAAATAAGGCATTGCAAAAATAAAAAAAAATAGATGTTTCTGGTCAAACTGTTTTTTTTAAAAATGGGTTGTTTTTTTCACTAAAAATATTTGATGGCACACAAATAAAATATTTCATAGAACCTTCTATCAAATTTATTGATGTACGAATCCCAAATAGAAGATACACATCAATAAAATTATACATGTATGACATTAATTGTAAAATGTGAAATTGACGAGAGACATTTTTCTGTTTGATGATTACCATGATTATCATGAGAAAGAAAATAAAACATAGAAAACAATAATGAATCCAACAGGTGTCAGTATCTTTCTGAATAATTAATAAAACATGTGTTGTTTTTTTGTTTTTTTTTTGCTTTACAACATAAAAGGTTTCCACAGTGTTTTTTTATGTGGAATCTATGCGTTGGATATATGGTAGTTGCATAGCTGCTCACTGTTAAAAAAGCAATATGGAAACATGTACAAAAATGTACAGTTCCTTTTTAGTAAGATCTGACATTTAGTAACTGGTTTATTAGTGCAATTTGACAGAATTCAAAGAAAAGAATAATTTATAAATTAATTTAGGATTAAAAATAGATTGTACAACTTAATTAAGACTTCATCTTCCCAGCATTCAATCCATTGTCTGCAATTAGTACAGGTTTCTCAACATGTGTATTTAAAGTGTGAAATAGGTGTTGGCAGTGACGATTCGCACCCCTATTCGACAATAACGATGAATTTTAATAAAATAGTCAATGCTGGAAATGTGTTGGTTTACAAATTTATACATGCAAGAAACTTCAATGAGACATCGAAGAGAGTTTTGCATTGATGCCTTTTGAAATATGAAAACTTTCCCTATACTATTCCTCTATGCTTTAAAATAGATTGATGGGATGTTTGTATCTATGCGTTGTATTAGACCTGGAATTTCGGAAACAATGAAATAATAAAGTAAACTATGATAACAAATTGAAATAACTGAAGAAAACCAGCAAGGTTTTAATTAACACATAAATTTCTGTTGTGCTACATACTGATAGAGGGTGCAATTTCACTTTGGCGATGCATTGGCATTTTATATAGCGGCACTTGTTGTTGCGTAAACTCTTGATATGTCCTTGTGTGAAATAATGCTCAAATAATTTTTTGAATTACTTTTCTAGAAACTTATTTGAAAAGTCATTAATTTCAAGAGTGAAAATTTGGGAAATGAAAGTCCCTGTAACTGAAATTCATGTTTGAAAAAATTGTAAATGTAAGTACGGCAAAAAACATCAAAATCAAAAGTAACAAATTGTGCCTGGAAATGGATGTTTTTTATCTGTGAAGTCATGCTCTGATGTAGGTGACAATTCCTCTAAAATTTATTAAGTTGATGAGACCTAATTCTGTGTAGAGATCGCTATTTCTGATAGTACATGTATAACAATTATCACACCTTACTGTTTTGAATGACAAAAGAACAATAATATCAATCAGCATACAATCAGCAGTGAAATACAAAGAATAATGACATCAATAGGCTTAAAACACAAATAACGATGACATCATTCACACTAAAAAACAAAGACTTATGACAGGACTAGCAGTGAAATACAAAGAATAATGACATCAATAGGCTTAAAACACAAATAACGATGACATCATTCACACCAAAAAATAAAGACTTAGGACACGACTAGCAGTGAAATACAAAGAATAATGACATCAATAGACTTATGACACGACTAGCAGTGAAATACAAAGAATAATGACATCAATAGGCTTAAAACACAAATAACGATGACATCATTCACACCAAAAAACAAAGACTTATGACACAACTAGCAGTGAAACACAAAGAATAATGACATCAATAGGATCATAGATCCACGCTTCTGAGTTCTATAAATATATATACGAACATGGAAGGTGCTGCCATTAGTACCTTCCATGCTACGAACAAGTGGGGGGGGGGGTTTATATGTGAATGAACACAGGAGGGGCAGACAAGTTTCTATATATACCCAAATTATGAGGTACTGGTACTGTCTGGGGTAGCGAATACTTGCGTGATGACACCAACAGAACTATTGTTATAAACAGGAAGATAATCTCTCTTTTGTGGGATTACTATAATGCAGGTACAGGGGAAACATATTGATGTTTCTTGTCATTGCACATGTCAGTTTTTTGTCAGAATTAAAAAAAAATAACTTTCAGATACAGTAATAACAATAAACATCAATATAAAATAAAAACAAAAATTACCAGAAAGCATTTTTTCATTTTAGTCCAGTTCTTATGATTAAGATATTTATAGTTTGTTTTTTTATTTATAAGAATTGCTGGCATTTAGGAATGTACTCATGTAGATGATGTCACCAACATGAGCTCTAAATTCAGAAACAAACTGCTACATTAGCTCAACAATATAAGGCTAATAATATGCACATAATTACATCTCAAATGAAATTAATTAAACATCAATCATCTCATGGATAAATGACCTTTAATACCTTCCTCGCTGAATTTAAACAATACTTACTATCAAATGGTCTGATTGCAGCCACCGGAGTGTCATCAACCACTTCAAACAGATCCAAGTTGATGTAGTTTTCCAACACAATGACACGTTTTTTCATATCTAATTCAGCCATGCCGTGATCACTGGTGATAATGACATTAGTTTTATCGTACAGATTTTCTTCTTTTAGTCTCTTTATCAGATATCCGGCTGTGTCGTCACACATGCGTATAACATTCAGCATTTCTGGCGCGTCTGGTCCATAAACATGACCACTGTGGTCTGGTTCATTGAAATACAGTAAGCCCACATCAACTGGATCTTCTCCGGTGAACCATTCCAATACACCATCAACGCGATCTGAGAAAGGCGTATCAGTCGAATAATTTTTGTAATGATTCGGTCGAATACCTTTAATTTCTGATTCGCTTCCTGGCCAGTAATATACACCACTCCGACCTCCCTGCAGTTGGTTCGTCACCCAGATCGGTTCGGCCCCGGTGTCCCACCATTTGCCGTCCTTGGCATCCTCGTCTCCAATATGGAAATGTTCATTTAGTAGAGGATCGTACATATTATTGGCCACAATCCCGTGACTTTCTTCCCACATTCCAGTTGCCAGTGTAAAATGGTTAGGAAAAGTTTTCGTGATGAACGTATTCACTATACCGTCTGGAACAAAAGCTCCGTCGGCGATCAGCTGATCAAAATTCGGCGTTTCTACTTTGTTGACGTAATCCCACCTAAAACCATCGAAGCTTACCAACAGAGTGAGAGGACCTTCTTCTCCGATGGAAATGCAGAACAAATTGAACGCACACGAAACGAAGAACATGAACTTTGCGGGCTCCATCGCTACGATCTTCTCCAGATGTTACACTAAGTAGGATTCAAAATTTAATGCCCGACTCCGGTGCGTGATCAACAACACTAAATAAATACGACTTCTCTGTCTTTCCTCTCCCAGAATCCCTTGTGATATTTCTAAAACTCGTATGCTTAAAGCATCGTAGGACAAGGTACGAGAAATTAATTTCTTCCGGCTAAAAGATGAAACGAGTCACCTTGGGTGCTTCCAAAAGAAAATAAAGTAAACAGCAAGGAAGTTATATAATTTATTTTTGCTAGTCAAGATGCAACTCACGATATAGTTCGAAATTTGAATCAAAATTAAAAATACCCAAAACGTCATCAATGTCATTCATGAGAAATTCCGATCAATCCCGATCGTGTTTCGGCGGTATTCGGAAGCTCAGATTCAGAGGTCAATCGACAACTAACAACAATCAACATGTCAGCCGACGAAGATACGGAATTGAGAGATTTGGTTGCTCAAACATTGGAAAACAATGGTGTCCTGGGAAAAATAAGGGTTTGTATTCATTCGAGTGACGTTTGTTTTTAAAATCAGCGACGAAATTCGAAAAACTCAGTCCTAAATTGTACGATGTCGTTCGCGCCTGTGATTGTGGTTTGTTTTCAAGACTGAACAAGTTTTCGTTCGCCAGACCCTTATTATTCGTGCAGTTCAAATATGTCGTTTATAACCAAGTACTGAGCACACTGTACAATTCATTTAGCTTAACGTACTGTTAATGTATATTTTTTTTTTATTTTGAAAACGTTCGCTGTTGCCATGTCAAAAAAGATTAAAGTTTCGTGATAGTACGGCAAGAGATGGGGGCCGCATATTCTTGTGGGTTTCCCACCCAAACCTTAAGTTGACTACAAATACACGGTAAATTCTGAAACATAGTGATCATGTCCGAACACTTGTTGTGAGCTCAGGACTGATGTTCACTCTGACAACACTGTGGATCAAGGGTTAGGGCTAGCTAGGATCTTGAATATTGTGTTGCAAGGTGATCAAAATCTATCATTTAAGGAACTAAAAATGACATGGACCTTCAGCAGAAATCCTATGATGATAGGTAAAATCATTTGATTGATCATTGTTAAAGTTCACATGTGAAAGGTTATTTTTATTTCATCATGGTAATCAAGTTCTCGAGATTAATATAAATTACATGTAATCACTATTGTTTGACCCAGCCAAATTTTATATATCGATAATCCTAGACAGAATGATCTTTGTTCACTAATTTGTTCATCGTTTTGACACGATATCTTGGCATATTCTGCTCAGCAAGTGTTTAATACAGTGTTTATCTTCGGTAATTCAACATGATTTTCTTTTTTTTACTCTCAGTTGACATATGCTGTGCCAACTCTTGTCGGGCGCATGTTTTACAGACGCATCTGATCAGATTTAGGCATTGATGTAGTTTGAGGTTGTGTGACAGTTATATGTACACCATAAATGATTGCATAAGACACAAGCAATCAAGGATTATACAGTTTTGGGGGAGAAATTATGGCTTCAGTGGGTTACGGTAAAATCTGTATTAGAAACCGTGACTTCTATTAAAATGGTACAATTGCAATAGAGGGGATGCAGGTTCTATTAGAGCATGTACACATATGAGAAATGATGAATTTTTGGTTCTCAATTATTTAAAACGAGTGGGTGCAACTTCTATTAAGGATGCGGCTTCTAATAGCGATTTTAGGGTCGAAGTTTATATTGCAAGGGTTTGGGGTTTCAGCATGGGTTGGGTTTTAAAACATTGTTGAAATAATAATTATTTACCGGAACCACTCACTAGTGCAAAATGGAATCATTTATCAAACTCTGCACCCTTGTTGTACAGTGATGCCAGGATTTAATTATTTCACGCTCAGGTTATTTGGAAATATATTTACCTCAAGTTCGCAAAGCCATGTTATTCAGACGATGAGATTGAATTAAAATTATCGAAAAGTTAAGGTAACATACTGAATCACATCAAATGTTCTTTTTTCTTAGGCTCAGTTGAGAGCAAGTGTCTTTCTTGCTCTAGAAGAACAGGAATCCATTGAAAATGGAGCACCACTTATCAATCATGATCTTAAAAAATTTATTTCAACTAAAGAAGGTAAGACAATTCCTTGAAAAAAAAATCAAATCTGCAGAATGATACCTCAAATAGAATCATGTTGTACAATAATAGACTATCCACCAGCCAAGCTGCTCTGACAAAATTCCATTGTCATATTTAGTTCTTTGGAGTTTTTTCCTCATCGAAACTAACACAGATTGGCTTTGCTAACTAATGTGAAGTAAATGAATACAAATAAAAACATTATTCTTTGTTAATTCATATTTGCAGTGTGGATTCAATTATGTCTCATTCACAGTTATTAATAAACACTGTGTTCACAAACATAAAGGGATAAAAGACGATGTTGTGTAACTCCAATTATTGTATTTATAAGCCAATCAAAATGCAGCATCAAGTAATTTGACGCCACTGTGTGAATAGGTAACACAGCAATATTAGTCATGGCCAGAATTCATGGAGACTACAAAGGCAATTGCCTAGATGTCCCACCTGACTTAGGACCCTTAAATTTTCACTATACTTTTTCAATTAGTTTTCAACATTTTGTCTTGAAAATTGGTACCCTCACAATCCCAAAATTGAATCCATGATGGTCCAGAGCTCAAAATGAACAGGAGCCTAAGGCGTACAGGCTACCAAATCTTGTCCTGGGGATACCATTTTTTCAAAATTAGTAGCCCTACCTGAACTACTAATAATGTACTAAAAATATTAATGCTTTGTCTCAAAAATTATTGATTTTGTTAATTCAAGCCCCTTCTCCATATGGGTGCTTCAATATGTTGAAAGGAACTTCATCCTTAAAATGCCATCTGCTATCTGCTAACCTATTCACTTGCATTCATAATTTGCCATATTTTTATGATATATGGACAAGGCTTATCTGTTTTCTCTGTTCTTAGCTTTCTGAAAATGCACATTTATATGTACAGGCACATGTGTAATTATCATAAAAATTTCCCATATTAAAACCTTAATTGTATATTTTCTGTTATTGCAGGTGTTCTCACATTATCCTTAGTACGCGAGTTCCTTCAGTACTTCAATTTAGATTTCACCTTGGCTGTGTTTGATCCAGAAACTAATATTGTAAGTATTGTCACATGTAGCATTTGAGGAATTTTGCGTTATTCAGAAAATGCTGAATACTATTCCCTTCACTTTTGTGTGCAAGAGGTGATACAGGAAAAATACCTTAGTTGCTATTACACTTACAGATCCCAGTATACAGTAGAATACCCTATTTGCTATATTAGTAGTATAGATGTTTATGCATATGCCAAAGTTGTCATGATCAAAATGCCACATTTATTTTAGTTTGTATGAATGTACATTTTGAGATGTATTTTAAGGTCAATGAATGAACCTGGATCAGGCTTTTAGCAATCCACCTATCTACCTATCATTTTAGACAGGCACTCCACATTTGAGTCGGCAAAATTTCATTTGACAGGCAAATTTTCTACAAACCTGTATAATTTTGATTGAAAACCACCAGTAAATATCGAAATAACCATGAATAATCAAAAAAAAATCACTGATAAGCCTGTGGTTACAGACTCTGGATGTTATCTTTCATTTTGATAATGTTTTAAGACAGGCACTTTCAATTTTTTGGCTATAACTCTGTCTTGGATGTTTACTTTCAGGGTAGCAACTATGAAAGTAGAGACACTCTAGCAAGAGAAGTCAACGTAGTCGATTCTGAGAAAACTCAAGACAAACCTCTATTATATTATCTTATGAAAAAAGGAATATCAGCTGACAATAAAGGAAGGCGAAAAATCAGCTCAACATCAGAGGTATTACTTATTTTGTTTTATTCAGTCTTATTTAGTTGACACATTTGTTGTTGTACCATTAGCAAGTTAAAGCTAAAAAGATGGTATCTTCATGAAGTAAAGTTACCCTTTCAAACACTTAAGTTTTGCGATTTTGTTTTCATTTTCACAATTCACTGGAATTTCAGCATACCTTTATATGTATATGACACTCATCTTATAAATGATACTGATACATAGCTCTTTGAAAATATTTGTATCATCCAATCAACCCACTTTTTTTTCTTGCTCTTCTTTTTCTTCTCTTCCTCAGGACGATGAGCAGGTTTGATTGATTTCTATTTCCTTTATATGTTACCATCCATTTTTGTTGGTTCTTAAAATTGTTTAATGCTGTTTATTCATTCCATCTAATATAAGTTTTATGTCAGTCTTTGATCTGTTTTATCAATAATTTATTTATTTATTTATTTATTTATTTGTTTGTTTATATATTTATACTTATTTACGTTTTATCATAATTGTTCATATCATGTGTATTGAATTTAAGTGTGTTGTCTGACATTATCTCACATGTCATATGTGCATTGTTATTATGTACATTGTCATATTCATATTCTAGTACTTCTTGTCCACAACGTATGTCAAAGAAGTATTCTAGTTTCAGCATACATGTAACTAATTTGGATTTGGCTCTATAATAGGCGTCTCTAATAATTCCTCAATATTCGGCATTTGTAGTTAACATAATTAATCAATATACATATCTCCATCTTGAACTATCATTAAATTATTGACTATCTCGGGACACAAGTTATGATAGTTGAAATTCTCTAAATATAAACAGCGCAACCATATTTGATAATTATATATTATCACCACTTGGTAACGCTGTTTATATAATTTAACATCCACCTGTGATACAATCTATTGAAAAATTTCTACTGGCTTAAAAGGACTAACATTATATAAATATTCATGTTTCATTTCCTCCGAATCAGTAATCAGTATCACTCCTCCAAATGTTTATGTTTGTTTCTTTGGGTGAATGCCTATCAAAGGCAATCAAATATTTCTGTCTCTTTATCATTCAGTCAAATTGACTACCGGTATATATTCTCTAATCCCACTATTCACTGCCTTCTAACTATACACAATGTTTCTGGCACATTAACTAATATATTTCTTACTGCTCTTTGTCTCTTTCATTCATGTCACATCTTGTTGGCTAATCTTGTCACTGTAGCAGGAGATTGTACTGCCAAAGGTATATGTCATTTACTACACTTACCCGTAGTTACACTGTCATAGATAGGAATATGTCTCAAACTTTGCTAATTCTCATTTTTGTGTGTGAAAAGTTCACTGATAATGCAATGGTCAACAGAATGTTTGGTCATGTCTGTTTAACTTGGAAATAAACTATAAACTTAAAAAAAAAACATTTCTATTTTTTTTTAATATTCCTCTATCTGAGAATGCAATAAATTCTCGCTCGGTTCTTTTCCAGATTTGTTCTTATGCTGACGATACCTACAACTTTCTAATTTCAGTGAATTTTAGTAAAGGGCTATTTTTTCTCTGTCAGATTTGTTTAAGGAATATTTTTGGTAAAAAAAACAATTTACAACTTTTTAAAAAAAACAGAAATGACCAGACTGATTCATTTGATATACCTTTTTCATTATACATCAGAAAACAGCAGAGCTTATACCAGCTGACACACTGCTTGACACCAAACTCTGATAAAACAAAATTGCATTATCTTTTGGTGAAATCTTTTAATGGAAACAAAAATGGCAATTATAGGTTTGACTTGTATTCCAAAGTCCATTACAATTACCGATATGGTAGTGGTTACATAGTTGTAGTTATTGCTATGGTACCGGTATTCTATTTCGACTAATTCTCTCAAAACTAGGTTACCAGGACCTTTGTGTATGTGATGTGACTGTAGAATATTTTATTTAAGCTGGAATTATTAACATTCTTGTCCTGTGTTTAATAATTTTATTTTTATTGGTTCAGCATCAAAATAAAGTTCATGTAAAGTTAGATATATTTTCCATTCATGTTTTTTGCTGGATTTCTCAGCTAATAAAAACAGTAAAAACCTGATTCCAGTTAATCTTCTACATGTTATTTACGTATTTAATGATCACATTACATTTTTTTATAGCTTGCAGCTAAATTGTTTGTAAATGTAACCTCCACCATTTCCTGTTGTTTTATTTCAAAATTCCAGTATTGCTGTTTGTTCCATTACTTTGCATGTTCATTAGAACTTGTATTTTTTTTTTTCCATTGCCTGTTGATGTATTCCGTGTATCACTCTGGATGGATTGTCTTCTAGGAATTTTGGGTATAGAATGATTACATGCATGTGCTTATGTGTTTTTTTTTAGTTATTTAGTATTTGCGTCTTTTATGTTGTTTTTGTTTCATTTTCATTGTCATTTTGCTGGCAATGCAGTTATATAAAATAACGTTTTGGTTTTTTGGCTCAGCTTCTTGTTTTTTATGTTTGCTCAAAATTGCATGCATTTGTGTACTACTGGTACCTTCTTGTAAGACACAAACTCAAATTTGCTTTCAAGTCATTCTACTGTAACTCAGTTTTTCCTAGAATGTATGGGAACAAATGTTACATCATTCTCCGGAATCGGTCAATGAAAATTCAGCAGATTGCACTTTATTCAATATTCTAATCATTTTGGGTGAAAAAATTATCAAACTTGCTCACTAATTTCCTTACAAATTTGGTTTTGACTAAGCAGATGATATACCGGCATAAACAAGTTCGGTTTTTTGTGTCATAAAGAAGGGTAATAATCAAATTATAGGTTAATTTGTTTTAATTCAAAACCATCAGCTAATTAGTGAACAAGTTTGCTACTTTGCTATCCCAATACTTTTAAGACTTGCTGTAAAAGCATGCTACTATTTGAAATCTGATGTTGATGATTTAACTATGTCCCTACCATACTATCAAAAGCAGTTATCAAAAGCATGACATTACTGACAATAAAAAAGAATTATTTTCTCTTGAGTATGTGTCTTGCATCAAGGTTCACATTTCAGCAGTGTTGTTCATCCATACATAGTAGTTGATAATAGGCTGCTGTAGTGCAAATTTGCATTAATTAAGTTTTAATTAACTGTTATCTACTAAACATGCATTGAATCTCTAGAAGGAAGTGCCGGAAGAGTCTCCTCTGAAAGTCATTCTAGACACCGTCTCTTGAGGGACGGTGTTCTAGATCAATGAAATGTTTTGCTCATAAAAGTATTTGGTTCTCTATACATGTTCACAGTGCTATGTTGCATGTTTCGGTATCTGACAGATAAATAACTTACTGGTATGCAAATTTAAAAGTTTGCATTCTGAAGTGATTATGTATTACCAGTGACCAAATGACAAGAAACTATGTAAAACAATTAGAAATTGTCTTCGATTTTTGTTTTGGAACATGAAATATATCGTTCAGCCATTCAACACCTTCACAAATGACACAAATGAATGGGAAAAAACGGCATCAGCAGGCGATACATTGATTAAACTTTCGTAAAATGTACTACTGTAAAATCTGTATTAGAAACGGTGGCTTCTATTAAAATGGTTCAATGTAACAGAGGGGATGCGACTTCTATTAGAGCATCTACACATATGAGAATTGGTGAATTTTGGGTCTCAATTGTTCAAAAAGAGTGGGTGCGGCTTCTATTAGAGATACTGCTTCTAATACAGATTTTATGGTAATGTATGTGGGTAGTAGAGGAGTTTAACCACTGATATTGAAAATATTTGTCACTGGAATATAAAATCATGATTTGTGCTATTATTGAATTTGAGCATAAAGCAACTGCAATCTATTCTGTTTGATGCGAGTGAAGAAGTTTTGCATACTGAAATCATGGAACAAGTTTTATCAATACATGTATTATGTGTTTTAGTTTTAAAGATACAATATGGACAAGAACATGTAATTTTTAATATTGTTGTATGCTACTGTATTTTTGATGAATACATCGGACTATGATTTATCATAACCCAAATGCTGTTCTTTAGCACACATCTCAGTATTTGTTTGATGAAACAACGAAATTTTTTTGTATGTATTTACACTTGTTGTTTTCGTTTGCACAATATAAATCAATTCACATGTGTATTAAATGTTTTGATTTTTTATCTAACATATACAGTGATGTGTTTTGCAAATACATCTTTTTTAGTTGATGATAAATCATAAGCCTAGCTGGTCTACAATGTGGAGTGTCAAAGAACAATATTTAAAAATATATATTTTCATCCATACTGTATCTTTAAGATCCAGCTTTTACTACCTTTCAATGTTGTCTGCCATATATCTAGTGTGTGACATTGCCTACTGTACACTACTATGCCATGTGGTGAATATTTTACAGGTGAAAACTGTCATTACAAAAAAAAACTTGCTATGTGTCAATCGCAGTACCTCCTTAAATGGATTTTAATGTTAAAACTCATGAGTCTGGGTTGTCCCTGTAAATATGTATCTTTCACTTATGGCTGGACAATTTCACAGAATTAGTTATATGTAAGACAGAACATTGAAAGATAAATTACGGTATGGTTGTGTAGTATTGAGATACCAGACATAGATCAAATTGTTAATGTAATACATATTTACCTTTGCATGCTGGCTGCCTCCAAATGTGTTTTGCATTTACATTTTGTCACATGTATCACTACATTGACCAATCTGATTAAAATCTGATGTAGTGTACGGGCTTTAATTATTTTGGCTATAAACTTATTTTAATTTTTTTTTTTATTATATTTGTTATTGATGCCCTTTTATTTTATTATTATACTTTGATTTTGAGATTTTTTTTTTTAATTCCGCCCTACCTACATCTGATCCGACGCCTATGTATGTCCCGTTCAAATCTCGCGTAAGTAACAGCCAATCACAGACCCCCTTTTATACAAGCTGTCGGTTGCTTACTTTTCAGTGTATACGGGCAATCTTTCTGTACATTATATTTTGCCCACTTGAATAAACCATTAATAGAAAATTGCTAGTATATTTTTATTTGCAAAAGAAATTCCACAGCATTTTACAATTTTTGTCATTACATTGAATATTTTTTTCACTTCCAACAAATGTGTACACTTCCAGATACATCTTCGCCAGCCAAGGTTCGTTCATTCAGTCATCGCTTCAATTTTACATCACTGAGCATAATTATCTAGAATGGAAGCAAAAAAATAAGTAAATCGTAATGATTAGAACACTGTAAACAGCTATAGTAAACAATGCAAACTGATTTTAAATTGTATAACGGTCACCGGCCCACGGCATCGACGCAGAAAATTGGAGCAAACAAATATTTCCTGATCAATTGCGATGTGTTCCAAATAAAAAATATTTTATTCCAGTCCAAATCAGCTTAATTACTTTAATAAAGAGTTATTGTATAATGTACAAAATGTTGATACAATTTGATGAATATTTACAGCTTCAATACCGTAGACGATTTTGGCCCAATCGTCAACAAAACATCACCCGTCTCCAGGGCAGGCGACTGGAAAAAGACACTGGTGTTCGGTCGAACCGGTGGAAACAAAATCAACACTCCCAGAATAACTATGCGGAATAACGATCTAAAGTCGAACCATTCGAGTCACAATATTAACATAAAAATGACTTTCGTTGCATTTGACAATGATAAACTTACCGAAAAGCCGTGTTATTCACGGTCGCTAACGTCGGTATAATCCGCCATTTTATTTGAGTGTGTTTGCCACCCGGTGACGTCATCATGTACGCTATAGAAGGAGGTATGTGATTCGTTGACTAAAATCGTCGATAGTGGGTCTCGTTGAAATCTCGTTACATAGGCGTCGGATCAGATGTAGGTACGGCGGAATTAAAAAAAAATCACAAAATCAAAATCAAAGTAAAATAATGAGATAAAAGGGCATTAATAACAAAGGTAATAAAAATAAAATTAAAACAAGTTTATAGCCAAAATAATTAAAGCCCGTACACTACATCAGATTTTAATCAGATTGTACATTGACCAGCTTTTTGGAATCTATGAAGTAATAAAGAAATACTAGGTTGCTAGCGTTTGATAAAAATCTTCATTATCAGTAGTTTAAACTAAAATTTGTGGCAACAAACATAGTAGGACTTCATTATCTTTCAATGAAACCATCTTTTACTGGTATCGCCCACAACTACACTGTGTTTGTCTATAGCTGGTAAATTCATCTCTTCATTGTCAATCCATCTACTAGTATTTTACTTAATAGTTGAATGATCATGAAGTTCCAAACATGCATATGCCTTAGTTTCCTGTATATTCATATTTTGATTTCTCAATGTAGGATTTGACAAGTAAGCAAGTTGTGGATGCCAGACAAAAATTTGAGCAGTATGACAAGGTGAGTTACCTGCTCAACTGTATGCTGTCTCCTATGCTGCACATTGAAATTAGTATATGATATATTGCTTTCACCAATATTGAAATTGGTATATAAAGCACATCCCTTTTGCAGTGTAACTTGATTACTGTAGTTACAGCCAACTTCAATGTTGCCTTATCTGCATTCTACCATGTAAGGAAATCCACTTACAAGATAAGGAATGAATCTGCCTCTCCCCCACCAAGCTTAGGAATCATCCTATAATAATAAAGATGGCATATTCAAGTTTTCATCCCTCACGAAACAATCATAATTTATTGGCAAAAAACACATTAAAATAGCTATTCCTTTGTCATTCAGTACACAGTGTCCTTGAAATAACCTCTAAAAATCTTGAATTGTACTTAGACTCTTGTTTTACATAACTCAATAATCTTGTTTCTATTTTTTCAGGATGACAACGGTATGATAGATAAAGATGAACTCAGAGGACTCTTCTTAGATATTTTTCCTCACTTTCATAAGTAAGAGACTTCACATTTCCTTGTCCATGTATTTATCCTGGCAAATGAAATTTGATCCAATTAGTATTACACCTATTGTAAAATACTGTTATTTTTAGCTCCGCTGTCGACTTTGTCGAGCGGAGCTTATCATATGAGTGATTGTCCGTCGTCGTCGTCCGTGTCAATGTTTTACTTTTTCGACTTCTTCTTGAAAACTACAAGCCTGAATGCTTTGATACTTGGTGTATATGTACCTTGGGTAGACCTCTCTCAGATTGCTTCATTTCATGATGGTATCTTCAATTCTCTAATTTTGGTGAATATTTTTGTCATTTTTAGTAAAAAGTGATATTTTCAACTTCTTGTTGAAAACCGCAAGTGCAATTGCTTTGATATTACATATATAGGTACTACATGTGGACCTCTCTCAGATTTGTTCATTTTGTAATGATATCTTTAATTCTCTAATTTCGGTGAATATTTTTGTAATGTTTGGTAAAAATTGATATTTTCGACTTCTTGTTGAAAACCGCAAGTCCAATTGCTTTGATATTACATATATAGGTACTACATGTGGACCTCTCTCAGATTTTTTCATTTCATAATGATATCTTTAATTCTCTAATTTTGATGAATATTTTTGTAATTTTTGGTAAAAAGTGATATTTTCGACTTCTTGTTGAAAACCGCAAGTCCAATTGCTTTGATATATTATACATATAGGTACTACATGTGAACCTCTCTCAGATTTGTTCATTTTCTAATGATATCTTCTGTTCTTTAATTGCCATGTGCATTGCTAACAGCGGAGCTATCTCAGCCGACAGGCTGCTTGTTTATTATACCATGAGAGCAATTTTATATTCTGAAAATTCCATATTGGATGCCCAGAAACTTCTATTATATGTATTGTCAGAGAACTTGAAAGAAGAGACACTGCATTAATGGACTATTCCACTTTATATTCGCAACTCCTTGTTGATGTGTCTGAACTTCTGCTTTTCTTCTGATACATTTTCAACGTGTGTATATATGCTACAAATTTTTCAGTCATTCTACATACTATAGTCAAGCTTTTATTTCTACACTATGTATGCCTATTATAATTTTTGGAGTTCTTTGTCATAATCAGTTCAAAAATTACCTTGTAGTGTAGAAAATCTAGACTCCTCATCACTGTGGGTGCAGATACAGGTGAAATGGCTCATTGTTCTAGATTGCCTGAAAATGGATTGTTGCTTATTATGGTACTCATATGTTGCTTTTAATCTTCAGAAACATGTTAGATCGATATGTCAATGATGAATTCAGATCTGTGGACAAAGACTTCAGCAGTGGTAAGTAACGTATGTTACAGATGGTTAAAATGAAGTGTGGAAAATCTTTTAATATCCTGATGAAACACAAATAAAATGAACTTTTAACCAACCAATATACCCCTCAAAGTCTATAGGTGATTGAATTTCAGCATTTTATTTTGGTTAGGATGCTCAATACAGTTTCACAAACTTTTGTTTATATTTTGTGAATAGATTGCTTATTGCTATTCATGGTCCTAGGTGGAAACAAAATTTCATAGGTTCGGACCTAAGTTTTGAAATGAATATGATATTACTGTAGGTGGGTTACAGAGTTAATACATAAAACTCTATGGGAGTTAAAGTAAAACATAAAATTGCCCCTTTGCTAATACTTGGGTTATACATGTTGAGACTGTTCTCGCAGAAAACTATGTTTGGAAAACTGTATTGAGCAACCTTAGGTCTGTGCGTTCTCTTTTATCTCAGATAGTATTGATAAAAGAAAAAGGGGATTTCTATTATTAAACCTAGGCAAGAATATGTATCTGTGATACACGCGCTATCTGTGATCGTTCAGATAGTCAGATAAATACGAGTAGCCATTTTTTGCTAATTGGCAATATTTATTTTTACAGGAATTGATTTTGAAGAATTTTTAGCAATGTACAGACGTTTATTTGTGTTATGTAAAGGTGTGGTAGCCCATGATGTATCGGATATTGTACAAACTTCACCCAGACTTAAACATTCACCCAGGGTAAGCAAAACATACATTTAGTTATAATAGATGATTTTATTCAATGTATATATAATATTGTTACATTGATGATATTTCGCCCCATGTCGTAAAATTTCCTGTTAATCATCATCAAATGTTGATTTTTCACTATACTGTATTTTGCTCTATTAGTAGCTAACAGAATTGAGCAAAGTCTGTCTCCAGTCAAAATAAGTCATGTTTCAATAATCCAACACACATTATATGACATTTTTTGTTTATTTTCGCTTCTATTGAGATGTGCTTTTAATTTAGGCTAATTGATGGATATATTCAAGGAGACAAAAAAAAAAGAATTTTCTGTATCTCAGTAGCATTGACTTAGTTACCAGTAGTATTAATGAAGTGTTAAATTTTTAAATTGTCTTCAATAGGTATTTTGATTTTCACTGGTGCCTGACAGTTTCATATGTTTGTGACTTTCAACGGCACTATCAGTTTGTGCAATATGATAATTTGATGGCATTGGGAACACAAAACTTCAGTAGCTTTGTGACTGTAGCCTACAGTATTATCATTGACCTATTACAAAATTTTACAGCTTTACCTAATAACTCACAAATTGAAATATCGTGAAAAATAAAGCTGTTAACATATTTTACTTTGTGATCATACAGAGAGAGAAATCCCCAGAGAATGGTAAGAAGAAAAAGGAGAAAGCGTCAAATCAAAGCAGTCCCAAAACTTCAAATGGAATACAAAGAAATGACAGTTTAGAAGATGCATTCTTTGATGAACCACTCCCAGATAACAGTAAAAATGTCTTCTCGTAAGTGTGATTACCTTTCATTAAAGGATGGTAGTTGTTGCACCACGTCCTGTCCAATATGGAACTCATAGCAATGTACATAACATGTTGAAAACACATTGTTTGTTTACATGAAATTTGAATATGCATATGATGACCAATTGACCATCATCCTTTAAAAATCATATCATATGTGATTTTTACTTGAACTTGGATTCGACAATCATCCTGCATTTATTATGTTCTTTTTTTAATCAAAAGTTCATAGATTATTATAATCAAGCCGTTTAAATTTGTTAAAAAGACTCCAAGTGAGAACTGTTTTTGCATTCCATGATTTAACCAATAACATTGCCTTCATCTTTTCAGAAAAGGCAGGTCTTCACCTCCGAAGAGTCCACCTTCTAAACAGGCAGGCTTAACTTCATTGTCAGGAGCGCCACCTCTCAGCAGCAGTGGTCTCGGTTCACTCAAAGATGCACCACCTCTGCCTGGAGTTGCGAGTCCTAAAGGTAAGTAAGAGTACAATTGCTTGTAGTATCCTAGCATCATTTCTGTGCATGTAGGTGTGTGAATACAAAATAGTATCGCTTTAGGTTGATCCTATTAAAAGGCTTGTTGTGACAACAAGGTACTATACCCCCCTGTCAGTGCAAATTATGGTATTTTTTTAAAACTGTATTAAATCTGTGTTGGACTTCCAAATAAATAAATTACTAGATACAACTGTTCACTCATTATCATTACATTGACTGCATAGTCCACTTAATGATAACCACATAATAATAGTGAATTGATAACAATAAAATGAAGCAAAAATAATTTCAATAAAATAAACTAATCATACTGTAAAAGAGTTAATTATTCACTAGGTTTTAATTTTGCTTATTTCGCTGACTGGAAAATTCGCTAAATTAAAACCCAGTGAATATGCATAATTGAGCATAGAACATGTTATCTAAATGATAAAACCTTGAATTAAAAACCCAATGAATATGCCTGAAATGCTAAATCAGTGAAATTAAACCCAGTGAAAATTAAGTCATTTTACAGTATATGAAATATTTGACTATTCTGATGCAGGATTCTTGGCAATGGTCTCCAAGCCCTGTGTATAATTGTGTAAACTGTACAAGATCAAAAGTTCAAGAAAATCACGAAATTTTGTAGCACTGATAATTTCACAGTGACTCTCATAAAATTTATTTGCCTGTAACTCCCTCAAGTATTTGTATTATTGAACATTTCTAGTGGCTAGATTTAATGGTTAGTTTCCTAATTTGTTTTCCTTTTTTGCAGAGGGTGTTAAGCACTCAGAGTTACAGAGTCTTGACAAAGATTTAGAAAGCATAGATAAATTAGCGGGCTATACATCACCGGGCATCACACCCAGGGATGATAACCCACCAACTGATGACTATGAAGATGACTTTCAAAGGTGAGATAAATATGTGATTTTAAGTTCTCAGAATACTCAATATTATGTCACTTATGCTGCTCAATAGCTTAGCTTGATTGAGCAGTCGGAGGAGTTGTACAGACCCTGAACTGCTGCTCAATCCATTCATTTTGATTTCAATGAAATAGTCAATATTAGAATATTAATTTTGAAATTGATTTTTGTTGCATCATAACAATGCTAGACATGCTCATTGACAATATATCACTTTTAGAAAAAGGCAGGTGGTTGACCCGTCTCTCAGCCCAATATTTGCGCAATTTTCAGTGATGTGCTACGAACACACATATTATTTCGCAGCATTGACAAATAAATTTGAAACAAATTGCGAAATAAAATTTTGACCATTGCCAAGCAGCAACCTAGATGTATAACATATCTATTTATGTAATATTTTGCATCATTTGTGTATCATTGTAAACTGCAATTGGTGGTATCATGAAGTAATGAATAATGTGAACAATCGAACAACATTTATGGTGCATTATTCAGGATATCTATGCATGTATTATTATGGTGATAGATTGTGTAGAATATTAGAATTTTTTATAACTGTTTTATATTAATTTAAAATTACTTTATAACCTGTCTATTCCAAACTATTTTTCTGGTATTTCTTATAAAATTAAGACATATATGAACAGACATTTCTGTCAAACAAAATTTGTCTCTAAGCAATAAGGCTTTTAAACGATTCCTTTTCACTGAAAATCTAATTTCAGTGTGTGTAGCATGTAATTATTGTATTCTGATTCATGTTATGCAAAACCCAAGAAAAACAGGGTTAATTTGTTCACTGATTTATATTGCAATAAATATTCCCTTTATATTTGGACATGTAATACACAATAATTCACCACAAACCTTTCTATTCTTTTCTCCTTTTCTGTTTGATGTGATGGTGGTATGTTATTGCATGTTTATTCTTATAACTCATCTGGTGTATGGTATATTTGTAAACTCATGCATGCCTTGTGTTGACAATATTATCATCTATTTTGTCTAATATTTTTTGTTGATGGTTGTCACTGAATGACTGTTGGTTGTTTTACTGTATGTCTCATTTGTCATTAACACATCATCCATTTTTTTTTATTCATGTTCTGATTATTCATTGTTATATATACACCTATACTTATAATTCTTGGGTTTTTTTCCTGTCACTGTTTGAATTATAAACTCCCATTACATTGTCAATTTGTTTATTATTCTATATATATATCCCCTACCATGTTCACGTCAATATTCATTATGTGGTACGATGTGTGTGTTGTATGTATGTGTGCCTGTGGTTTTTGTACCAAAACTTCAGCAGTAGTAGTTCTCATGACAGCCAAACCCAGCCAAGCCAAAGCCAACCTGAAGGACTGTCTGGAATAACAGAACCTACATACAGTATGACTGAGGAGATTGAAGAAGACATTGATGATGATTTTCTTGCTAGCAGTACTGATAAGGTAAAAATCTATAGCAGACAAACATGAAATAATGTTGAGCAAATAAAATAATTTGCTTATCACCATCACCTGCGGTTGCCAACCCAATTCATTTATTATTTGTGGAGGCTTTCAGCAAGTGATGTGATGCATGTATTGTATATTATTATACATCTGTCACTGTAACGCCATAAGTTACAGCGTGCCAAAATTTTTCAGTATTTTACAGGGTATTTTCATCCTACCATATTAGGAAATACAAAATACTCGCATAAGCGTTCTCTAATAATAAAAACAAACATGGCTGCCACCACAGTTTGACCGGACTCCACACAATGAAGTTTGCTGATTCTGTTCTAAACATTTTGGATTTCGAAAAGGAAAAGATGTATAATAATAAGGTTATTATGAGAATACCTCAAAGTACATGTATGCAATCAGACAGTACGCCGTCACATCGACCTCCGCTTCACGTTGATCGATACTTCCGCTGTACTGTCTTTGTGCATACTTTGAGGTATCCTCGTAATAACCTCAAATTATGCACGCAAACTGTCTGAGAGATGAATAAAAATGTCTAAAATATTTAACATGGCCATGTTTTTTTTGTTTTGTTTTTTTAAATACTGTGCACTATAATTTACACAGAATAGCATGTGGTCCAAATCCAGGGACTAAGAACTAAGAAAATTAACCACTTCACTTGTGCAATCAGTGAACAAGTTGTTTATTAATAACACAATACTGTAGAATACTTTATTTTCGCTTGGAATTTATTTTCGCTATTTTCGCTGAAGGGATGATTTCGTGAAAATAAAATCCAGCGAATATACTTTTTTCCCTATATTTCACATTAAACTCATGAAAAATCAGTGAAAATAAATTCCAAGCAAAACGCCCAAAAAGCCTTTTCAGCGAAAATTAATTCCAGCGAAAATAAAGTATTCCACAGTATTAACTTTCAGTTCTAGTGTGTTATTCAAAAAGTTTGATTTTGATTTCTTGGATTTTATGCAAAGTTAACAAATTTCACTGTTAGATCATTCTAATTAATTGTATTTTCAATATCTGATATTGTACCTTTATTGTATTCATCGCTAGAGAGCATGGACTATTGGAAAGGTGTATTGCAGATAATAAAATTGCAATCAATTAGAATGATATAGAAGGTGAATTTAGTCATGTTTAGTGACTAAGATTTCTGTTTGTTTTTCAGTTTGATGAGCTTACTACTGACCGAAGCATATCTCAACTCAGTCAAAGTGGTCATGGATTTGACTATGCAGAGGAAGCACAGTTGACACTGTCACCTTAACCTGTTTTGTAATCTGAGCATATCTTTCAGTTTGATTTTACTTCCATATGACATGTGGTTGAAATAAGGATTCAAACTTGTAATGGTGTTGGCTTATGTGTTACAGTGTAGATGATTGCATCTCATAGGTTGATTGAGAAAAAAAAATTATTTCTATCTCTGTCAGTCACTCAATGAAATTCTACACATGTTGCAACTTGCTTTTTATGTACATCTTTTCATGATGTTGTGAAAGAACACCGACACACATTAGTTAGCACCACTGGAAATTTGAAATCCTTGTATTAAATGACTACATGTGATGTGGAAGAAATTACCGGTATCATTTTAGGGTTGTTTTAGTTCCAAAAACCAGTATGTATATGCACTTTTTTAAGTATTTAAGAATTAACCAATCAGAAATAGCTGAAAAACGGAACACATTGATAGCTTTAAGTTTTGTATCATTGGTTGAAAGATAATACTCGTGTGCATGCTAGTTGCATTTTCCTTCAGATTTTATAATCCAGGACATAACATGGAGCTTTGAGTCATCATATGCTGTTTAACTTAACCTGTAATTAAATAAAACCCATTGCATAATTAATGCAAATGCTGGCCATGATATACATATTTGTGGGGGAAAGTGATATTGAAGAAAAAAGGTTACAGATGAACTACCGTATACTTCTATGGTTTAGTTACCTTCATGAAGTACATTGTGTACAATTACAGCAAGTTTGTTTAGTCACCCTAAACTCATAAATAAATCAATGTAATTTTTCTTATTTTTATACATATTAGAAATCCAGCATTTTCTGTCTCTGGTCACCACAGTTAAAAATGTTTGTCACAGCATTTTTTTTTTTCAACTGTGCACATCAATTTCTTGACTTGACTTGATTTATATTTCAGTAAGTTGTAAACTACGAAAATAAAGCCGATTCAGACTACATTTTTACTGTGGTGGTAATAAAGTAGTTATGATATATTTTATATTTGCTTCCCGATAAATTTAATAAGTTTCAGGGATAAGGTTTCCAAAATGTTTTAGGTATCATGCAAAATGGTATTTGTTTTGCTGTCTATTTTTATGACCACTTTTGTATTCAGTCTGGCTTTCGTGCAATCTGTCATTATTTTTGTATAAATTAGTGTTGCAAATTGATCACAATTTTTGCTGCATATTTTATCCACTACAATGGTGATCTAAACTTTCTCAGAAAACACAAACATCACCAACTGACTCTATGATCACCCTTGTGCTAACAAAAAAAAACAAAAAGGCTTTGCCTGAACCAGTCTATTCAATCTCTAGTGTACTGTGGTAAAATATGTGGTCGAAATATATGATGAGATCAAGTGATACTAATATCATAATTAGATGTTGCAAATGAGATACTAGTAGTTTGGCAAATGCAAATGTGATAAATGCATTTGACAGGTTGGGCAAAAGCCTTATTTCAGGCTGTTCTCATTAAAATACATGAGTTATCCACATATATAAAAAAAAAGTACTCATAGGCATAAATCAGTTTGGGTATTTACAGGTAGGAAAATTAATTTATTAATATAAGTATTTGTTAAACTTTTTAAAATGCCTTTTTGTGTTTATTTTATAATTTGGATGTGTTAAATGTCATTTCATTTTGATGATTAGTCTCGGATTCGGAGTACATCCAAGAATGGCCTGGTGAATAGCTATGTAACAATTCTGTGTCATCACTGATAGGCTTTCTCCATGAATTCAGTACATTACCATGGAAACACACATGTGCAGACTGATCTGTAGGTAAGGCCTGCCCACAACTGATTCACCATGGTAGTCCATTGTTCATAGATTTTTCACAATCAAACATTAAACTTCCCAAATCATCATTCTGACATGTTTATAACTGGGCTGTAAATGATCATCTTTGTCAGCCAATGAACATTTACTTCAGGTCACCCCTCCAAACTAAGTCAGCACTAACTGTGAATCGAAGGATGGTATTTTATGTGGCAACATAATTTTCAAACTTGTGATCTCTTGAAAAGTGAAAAAACGAATAAGATTAAATCGTGTTGACTTCAAACAGGATTAGAGTATTTTGGGAAGAGGTTCTAGTCTTAGAATTTTTGTGCCAATGAATTGTAAATATTAATTTATAATCTGTATTTTTGGTATGACATGTACTTGGATACTATGTATCATACTTGATAATTAAATAACACAATTTTTATACTCTTCATTGCTCTTGTATATGTGGTTTTGAGGTATGTATTCTCTTAGTAGAAAGTCCATGTTAAGTCACTCCACTAACGCCTAGTTACAGTGCTAGTAATATCTTGTCATGATCAGCTATGTACCGTAAATGTGATTGGTTGAATGAAAACTGTAAATTTAAGCATTGACAATCATCTGAAGATCGTGTAGCTATGTGGCCAGTGACCATGTGACATCCATAGTGGGATGTGGAAAATTAATGTGTATTAACTAATAATTGAAAGCAAATCGGTTCACTATCCTGACTTGAATTGGCATCGGGTCCCAAATTCTAGGTATCTTTATACCAAAAAATCCTCATAGATGACTGCTATCAACAGCATCCTATGACTGCAAAAGTATACATAAGTCATTGTTTCGTCAAATAGATTGATTAAAGACCTCATGATTTGATGCAACTCTGTTGTATAATGCACATATTTATTTTGATATATTTTATTGAATTTTGGGGGCTTTCAGCAGATGGAGTTAAGAGTATATAAACTGGAGTATATTGCATGATTAGACAAATAAAACATCTTGTAGGTTTTTGATATGCGTGCATAACAGTGATGATATTTTGTGTCAAAATCAGTCTGTATTTAATTAGTATTTAAAAAGGTGTGTGGAATTTTAGTTCACTGTCAAGCTTTTAGGGAAAAAATGTCAAATATCGGTATTATACATTAAATAGCAACAGAAAATGTCTGTCATTAAAACTCGACTGTAAAACTTTAGACATGAACTAGTACTTTACTTGTAAGTCATGTATCACCAAGTCAAATTTTGACATATATCCTTACCATAAGAAACAATAGATAAAACACTTTCACTCAATTTTGTAATATCAATTTTCGATGAAATGATATGGTAACACCTTATTCTTCACAGTTAGTGCGTTTGTGTGTGTATGAAGGGTGTGTCTGTCCGTTCCACTGATATCTCAAGATCCATATGTTGATTTTTGATGAAACTTGATGCATATATGCTCTTGGCTAATGCGTAGATTCGATTAGATTTTTTAGGAAACCATGCATTTTAATAACCTAATTTGCATGATAATTAGCTAATTTGTAGCTGTTCCACTGATATCTTAAAAACAACTCATAGGATTTTGATGAAACTACATTCATGCTGTTTACTAATGTACAGATTTGATTAGATTTGCGTAAAAATCCATGCATATTAATAACCTAAGCTGCCAGTAATGAACCGGAAGGAAACTCTCCAAGCTTGGTCGTATGGTCAACAGTCTAGCCTTATCAGATGGTTCTGCCAAACATGTCATAAATGAAGGGTGCATATATGAAATATGTGTGTGAAGACTTGACATACCATCGTCACTAAAGATCAAATTGAAAACTGGGGTAACAACACGAGTCGTGAACATTCGATGGATATCATCTAGTGACTAAACGTATTTTAAATAGCTGGGTGTTTTTTTTTTAAATGACAAACTAACTTTACTGTCTGTCTTGGTACCTTAGGTGAGGAAAATACTCAAAGCTTTACCCTCATATACAAAATATGTACTTCCCTTTGGTTTTCCAAAACAAAATGATTTTGATTCTTTCATTCAGCAGAGATTACATGATATCCATGGTGGAATTACTTAGGCTTTTAAAATACCTAAAAAAAATACCTATTATTCGCATGTGCACAAATCAACAACTTACCATTTTACTGAAATATTACAAAGTTTGACGTTCTAAGTATGCGGTTGTTTGGTTATGCAGAGTCCGTTTTTATATAATTTCTAAGCATACTTCCTTCTAGACTTGGGCAATTAAGCGCATATTTCGATTGGACGATGAAGCCCATGTAAAAGTATTTGAAGCATCACTATCATACAATTGTAAAAGTTGTTCATTGATACCAGTATCGTGGGAATCAAAATGAGCTGTTTTATACATTGTCGATATCCAGGACTTGATAAAAATATCCTCCAGTCCCCGTAATAAAATAAAAGTTCGTAAATTAGTATATACTAATGATGTCTACTGATTTGTGGTCACATGATTTTTAATTACAAATTACGGTTTGGTGCGACATTTGATTATTAAAATCATCATAGAAATATTTCCGCAAAATTACTAGGTACAAACACATAACTTATGGCAGTGTTGGTAACCCCCCCCCCCCCGCCTCTCCGCTAGTCTCCAGACAGACACTTCCTATAATGTGCGCTTGTGTATTTGTGTAAGAAGAGAGAGTGTACGTGTTTCACGTGTTTCGATGATAGTTCAAGGTTTTTTTGTTTTTGGAAACGCGGCACATTCTTTTGAAAAAATGCCTGTTTGTCGATACCTAGGGTCAATAAATGATAAAATAAACTATATTTTATATTTTTATTGTGTTTGTCTTGGAGAGCCGTTTACAAAGGCTCCCAAGTATGCGATGTTACAATACAAGTATGTTCGAGCATTAGCAGTTGTCATAACGCTAGAGTCAATTTCCTTTATTAGCGAATTATATTATTACTATATAGCTTTTATTTACAACATAAATTTAGGGACGAACCATTGCTGGTGCAGCAACAGGATGGGAAGTAATACAAATGAAAGAAATGGTGAATACAAACACTGCCAGAAAGAGAAATCGCTATGAAAGTGAACATACTTCAGCCTCCGTATACTGACAAAATACGCCCCCCCCCCTCAGAACAAAAATGTTTCTCCCATTCGTTCGAACTGTACATCATCGTGATATATAAGCATATCATTCGGAACAAGGACAAACTAGCCTAATTATATCTGAGTTCGTTCCGTACGGTGATTTAGCCATGGTCAATCAATAACCTATTCGAATAGAAATCGATGTTCCGTCTACCGCGGCGTCGAGCTGAGGTCATCTGCGATATGTATCGTTACTACGCTGTGATCGGCGATTGTTTTTCTTTCAACGCGCATCTTGAAAAGAAAATATTTCATTATTTATGATTTATTTATAAGCCAAATATTACATGCCGCACTCACAATGGGACGCCGATGTACATAGTTTAGTTGTTAGGACACCAACTTTTGACAGACCCCAACACATCACGTCATCACGCGCGAAGGATAAGTACCCCTTATGTTTCTGATGAAATGTTCACATGTATATTGGACCCCAGACTGCATTGAACCAGGTGGGTGATATTAGCAGTATTTTCACTGTGATACGTGTGCTATGACATGTTGTGGTAGGTACAGTGAGCACGCAAATAAAAGGTAGTTCGCTATTCGCATCGTACACAGACTGACAGGAAGTGGGGAAACACAACTGGTGTTTACGCTCAGCTAACGCTCAGAGTACAGGTAAGAATGGAAAAGATGTTATATTATGAATAGAAATGACGTATTTGCGGTATTGGATAAAATCCGCAAACCGATACCCAGAATTGAAACCTCCATACAGACATTGGTCTGTATTTCGGTTGTATTTGTTTACCTAGTCTCCGATCGAGGGGGCAACACCATGATCCCAATCGAGTTATCGAATGATATCAACAATAATATCGTACGCGTCCTACAATACACGATCAAATTGAGTACAATTCTGGGGAAAACATTTTTGACATCGCCCTTTGTTCTCGCACAATGATCCCATCAAATGCTACGGAGCATGCAGACAAAATATATTATCCAAAAGCCGCCTCATGTTGGACCCATTCTGGAGATATAGCAACGTCGAGTGAAAACGTAGAAGTAGAAGTCGGACTAAATCCATAGGATTTTATTCAGTTTGAACTTTCGTGAACAGCTAAAAAAACACATGAATGACTAATTTGTATAATAATCGAGTATACAAAAAGGAACTAAACAACCAACGAATGCTTTACAAACGTCATGTAAAATACATGATAGATCGGGCATGGTATTCGTTTTTTTTACCAAATGACACTTTTCAGACTGTTAAAAATAATAGCAGAAGCTTATATGTTATTTTCGTGTGATATGTCATTTTGTTTTCTCCGAGATTTTCGCTTCGAATATGCGAATATAGAAACTGGTACTGTTAATGAAGTACCTCTGTCGTGGCATACTGTGTGAATTCACTTGTATACTGTCGATGGGGGGTTTCGTAACAGTTTAATATATTTCATTTAAAGTGGTATTCTTTTAATACCCACCACCTTGGTGACACAGATCCGTGAAGTCGGCATATGTCCGATAAAATTAGACAGCAGATTGAAGGGTCAATATGGATAACTTTAAGTATTTTTGAGAATGTTAAATTAATACATTTTTTCTTTTAAAAACCCAACTTGTTTTAACTGGAAATATATCAGTATTCGTTCGATGTAATAATGAATATCGTAAATACACATGCGCCAGCATTTACCTTTACGTACATTTAATTCGAAGCGCATGCGCAGAATGATTTTGCATTTGCGTTATTTCGTCTAACTAATACACTACTATAAAAGAGTTGAGCGTTTATAGTTTTTGATAAATTATACTATATCGTTATCACGAATTCATATCAACCAAAATTATCCTGAAAAATATCTTAAATTTATTCTCATTGGCTCTTTATTAAATTTATTATAAAGCGTTTTACAAATTTCTTAACTTATTTATTTGTTCATAGCAGTAGTATACGTCATTATAATTTCCTTACACCATGCCTACGTTCTTTTTTATTTTCCAGAAATGGGTAACAAGTCGTCAAAACCCAACAGTTCTTCTGCAAATGTTAACGCAAAAAACGCCTACAAACTAGGACGGCTAAAAGTTGGTAAAAAAGCAGCAAAACAAATCAGACGTAAAATAAGTACGCATTCGAGGACGCTGAGTCAACCACTGGGCTATAAGCAGATTTTAGAAAATTTAATCAAGGAAAATGAGCGCAAGGTCCAAGAAAAATTTCGACAATCCCATGGAAAACACCTACTGGGACGAATGAACAAATTGAGGCAGGATAACCGTCTCAATGATGTAACTCTCTCGGTTGCCGGTAAGTGTTCGCCATGCCATGCCGTGGTACTTGCCGCATCTAGCTCAAAGTTAAGGGACGAGCTTTTGAAAAATGACGACCACGTCACAAGTTCCTTTAAAAGAAAACGCATAGAACTTGAGCAAATTGACTCGGACAGTCTCGGACATATAGTTCATTATATGTATTCTGGTAGGTGTTGCAAAGCCAACAAATATAAAATTATCGAGACAGCAGCTACGGTACTTGACATCACAACCACCCGAGAAGACCCAGGCTCTACGCAACAAATGCCAGAAAACAGCGCCAACACGCGGGAGACCAGTGACGAATATATTAATTCCTTTCTAACGGAACTTGGCAAATTAAGGCAGACCGAATCGCTAACTGACGTTGCCATCGAAACCGATATACACACAATACCATGCCACCGCTGCGTTCTTGCTGCGTGTAGTGATTTCTTCCTGGCGATGTTTTCCAGCGAACTAAGTGAGAGTAAAGCCGAAACTGTACGATTGCGTGAAATCGACAGCGATATTGTGAAATCGCTGGTTGAATTTGCATATACTGGACACTTGGAACTGAATGGGGAAAGTGTTGAGGGTTTGTTGATAGTTGCCAACCAACTACAATGGAGGGAAGTGGAAGACGTGTGCGTCGAATTCCTAGAAGAAAGGCTTGCAACGTTCAACTGCTTGGGTATATTTCATTTGGCCGAGTCGCTGGGTTACAGCACACTCTCAAAAAAGGCAAAAGAATTCGGTTATGCCAACTTTTCAAAAGTTTGTCGCGAAGACGAAATACTGGAAGTCGATATTGAGCATCTGATAGACCTTCTGTCTGACGACGTCATCATAGATAGGGAAGAAACCGTAGTTAATTTGATAATACGGTGGATCGAGTCGAACCAAAGTAGATACGAGGAGATTCCATACCAGCAGTTTGCCGAACTGATTCACGTGGACGCATTGTTTGCAGGTCGTATAACAAATGAAAATGCGACCGTAGTAGCCAACTTGTCGCGAATGGAATCGCTCCAAATCGTGGCGCCAAGACAACGCCGTATTTATCACCAGGTTCTCGCCTTCTTCGGGAGTTATGAAATGGACAAAAGACAGAGGAATGTAGAAATATATAACCCCCGAACGAAAAAATGGAGAATGTTATCAGTACTTCCTAGTTCCGCGGACGCTTTTATTTCGTCCGTTGTTCCGATAGGTCACGATATATGGGTGTCTACTTTGAAACGCAGTACGTGGATATATTCGCCCGTAAATGACGAATGGAAAGAAGTGCGCCAACAGCCGGGGAGAGTACTAAACCTCTATGCTGCCGTTTACCACTGCGGCCACCTTTACATCATTGGTGGTAGCAATTTCCACACTAACGTTGTCAAGGCAACCGTCGATCGCTACGACCGGGTGAAAGATTCCTGGAAGGCTATGGCACCACTGCTGTCAGCTGTCGGCACCAAAGCCGCGGTGACCTGGCGATCGTACATCTACGTCATCGGAGGTTGGAACGGCACAGTGTACACCAATCAGGTACAACGTTATGACAGCCTCCGTGACACCTGGGAGTTCGTCGCACACTGCCCTGCTCGAGACACGTGTGGCATCGGTGCCGCCACAGTGGGGGATTTCATCTATGTCGTAGAGGGCGGTGACACATTCCGCTATGATCCACAAGAGGATGAATGGTCGAAGAAGAGCAGCACAAACCACCCACGATCCGACTTCAACCTGGTCACGTACAACGGTTACATGTGCGTCCTTGGTGGCGTACATCTCGGCCAACACATACGAAGCATTGAGCAATACGACCACCGCTTGGATTGCTGGAAGATCCTCGACACTTTGGAGGATTTCACCATCTTCTCCTATCCGCGTTGTGTCGCAATTCAGCAATCGATTGTCCATAGAGATGCATACAAGTACAGCTTAGCATCCAACTCGAATCAGACACAAGGACAACGCATCGTACGCAAATCAAGTTTTAAAATGCCTACAGATTCCTCCGTGTCATCTCTTGTTTTGTCGCTAACTTAAAGCGCGGGGGTCGTCGCGCAGCGCGTGTTCGAATTTCATGTAAATAAACAATGTATTTTACACGCGTTGTATACGTCGCTATGAATCCCATATCGAACATGACGCGACGCGACGACTGCCGCCCTTTAAATGATTATAAGAAGAGACATCACTGACTTTGATGCAGCATTAATACATACTGCGCCTTATGTTCACCGAACTGGCCAAGCACCAGAAATGATGTCCATTCAAAACTCTTGACACTGGTCGTTGGCAAATACCACAGCACGAGTGGCATTGTCAAAGCCCTAACCTTGTCAGATAAACATAATTTTGCGCATTTAACATCTTCTGACAGCCACGTCAAATGGGTACATACCGATTATGGGCGTTATACAAAAGACAGACAGTCGTAAAATGGTGCTTGTTTATTTCTTGTGGGTAATTAAAGGTGTACCCTTCCAAGTTTGAAAAGCACAATTTTGTATGCCTATTTGGTTTGTAGATTTATTTATTTATGGTCAAGACAAACCTTGTATATGTTCAACGTGTCCCCAAATTGACTGTGATTACTGAAGTTTATTATTATGTAGCAGCACATGATAGTTCTAGAAGCCCAGTAATTTGAAAATTGCTGTTAATATTACGAGTACTTCAGTCAATGTAGGGCGCCCACTACACAGATTCATGGATTAGTGATATTAATAGAACATATTCTAAGCTCAGAACTTACAGCCTCCTTAAAAATGATATCAGTACATCACCCTATCTGCATTTATTACATAATAGAGAAGACATCAAAGTAATGTCACACTTGAGATTGAGCTGCCATAAACTTTAAATTGAAGAAATAAAAGGCCAAAAATACCAGCAGAAAAAAGAATCTGTAAAAAATGCACTTCATCAGAAATTGAAAATGAAAGAGAAATACTTAATACAGAATTCACAAATGCACTTTTCAATCAGAAAACAATATAAACAAATTCAAAACTATTATTAATACAAAGAACGTAAATTAATCACTAAATACTTCAAACTTTGTCTCAAGAAACATGACACATAGATATGTACTTATTATACATAATTGTATATCACCACACTATCTCAGGCTATTATTATTATTATTATTATTATTATTATTATTATTATATAGGGTGTTTGACTTGGAAATGTTATCTTTTGTAAGGACTGGCAGGGCACCTAGTCGATATTGTGATGTTGAATTATTCGAGTTACGAAAACATCGAGTTACACAAATGACTACGCCCATATTTTAGAAACCATGCCCAAAATGGTAACTCTTTATTTAATTAATAGTTAGCAGAACTTCAAGTTATAGGCAATATATATATATTTTTATTTGTGTTGAACATTTAGTAACTCGAACTTTAATAAACAGTTAGCCGAACATCGAGTTACGGGCAAAATAGATTTGATGTTTTGTTTAACGATCAAGTTTAATAACCGGGTTTTAAATTAACTGTTAACCTAACCTCGAGTTACGGGAAACATAAAACGTTAAGCAAAATAACAAATTTATGTTGCTCATAACTCGAAGTTCGGTTAACTGTTAACTAAAGTTTGAGTTACTAAGTGTGGACGTAAACAACATAAACAATTTATGTTGCCCCTAACCAGAAGTTTTGTTAACTGTTAAGTGAACCTCGAGTTATAATTTGGGCGTGGTTTCATAAATATTGGCGTGATCAGTTTTGTAACACGCTGTTTTCGTAACTCGATGTTCGCATCTGTGTTGGATGTACTTTGACCAAACTGTATTTTCATTGGATTTGCGCTACAAAAAAATTACGAATACAAGAAACCATGTCCTAACCACATGACTTTTTTAGAATAATTTTGAGTGTAAATTTCATGAAGTGGTAGCGTTGCTAATGTACTTAATAATGTATTCTATATCTCTGTATGTGTTACATGACTGTACATCTGTATAAAACCAACACCAATTGAACAATAAGTTCGGATCAACACACATACGCAAAGCAATGTGTAGTGGGAGTGTTACGTGCTTCGCTCTTTAACCTTTGAATGAACTTTGACCCCGGGAATGAAACTTAACTATGCTATCTCCATCGATTACACAGGACAATCTTGACGTAAACAGGAAGCACGAGTTTATTAACCCTATTTAAATTGTAATACTTACAGTCGATAAATTAGTTGCGTAGAACTGTACTCTTCGTCACATGGGCATGATCATGACCAGTTAGTTCAACATGGGTTAGCACGCAAGAGCTCTACGTAGAAGCGATTAAATAATTCGAACACAAAGACAGTGTTTCATCATTATGTCAGTTCAATACGAGTCACAGTGCTACAAACCATTGGTTGCGCCCACTTGTAGTGATATCGCTGTCTTTATATTTCCAGACACTATTGTACGTACCGGTATTGTTTAGTTAGTGCATGGCGTGTTTATACCACCATGGCTGTGCAATCTATTAGGGGCGGACCAATTGATATTCTGGAGGGGAAGGAAGATTTTGTGAACACAAAAATTCTATGACAATGCTTGAAAATATAATCCTAAACTATATGCATGTAAAAATTAGAGACAAGGTCTGCTGAAAAAAATAATTCCATATCAGATAGTGGAAACAAGTAGGCTTCATCTCCCCCCCCCCCAGGATATCAAATGGTCTGCCCCTTAGTTTTGACATATAAAACATGGTCTCCGAACAGGTTATGTTTCAAAGAAATTCTTTAGGTTCTTTAGTAGAATATCCCATCCGAGTCGACACATACACACACGCATCGTGCCACGAAATTTGTTAGCAATCATGTTCAGTTATAACGTGAACCTACATGGTTTTAATATGTTCATTTCTAGTTGTCTTTAATAGTTATTTTTATTCAGTAAATTGATATTTTTTATTTTTTTAAAGATAATTTCATAATGAGTAAATAAAATCGATGACGCATTCAAATACAAAACGATCACGTAGTAGAGATTTCAAACAATAAAAGCATCCACGCCCACAGCAGGACTCTTGACCTGTGCTGTGATATGTGTTTCGCCCTCTAGTGGCACATACATATTTCTAAATCTTGTAGAGAATGAAAGTAATGTGAATATAAAAACAATGAAGTATTAAATTACCAAATTGAAATTCAGTATAATTATAATAATATTAATGTTATTTAAAATACTAGTATTCTCATATATAGCTTTCTTATCTTCTTGAAAATATGAAACCAATCCTGAAACCGACAACGCGTTTTGTCACAACTTCAAAGATGTTTCCCATCATTGTAACATACATTGGACTCCGAGATTAGAGAAATGTTTACGCCTTTCATCTGGAGAAAATGCACATAGTCACGTGTTGTGTTTCCATTTGAAGTATAAACCAGCCTGAAATGTTCATTAATCATCATTTTGAACCATTTCAGTCAAATATTTAGTTTCGTCTGTTTATATAGTGTCCGTTCCTGCTAGACACTGAAGTTGTGAGTTTTTTTATTTATTGGGATATTTTATGTCTGGTAGACCACAGGGAAGAGGTCTTGTAAGGCATAGTAACCGAAACAGGAATGCAAATAACTCAAAATTTACGAGATCGTACGTAAGCTAGGGGCGGTGTACACATCCGACTATGAGCATCGTGACATATTGCAAATACGAGTACATGTATATGTGTAGGGAGGCCATGTAGTGATTGATGAGTGTTTTCAAATGCTTTCTTGGCATTTGCTGTGAGTCAGTCTACATAAGGTGTTTCCCATTCAATTGCTTTCATTATGTGAAGATTGAATTAGCTATTTAGTACTGACCATACTGCCATGTTTTTACCGAAAAACCATTAAAACTGGACGGAATATAGCACAGACGTGGCTAACCACCTAGCTGAAGTTGAAGTTGAAGTCCTATGTGTAGTTATGACATGCCGTATATACAATACGCAAAGTGACGTCACAAATTGTAAACGTGTAAATTTCAAACAAATACCCGGATCGAGGAAACGTCGTAAAGTTGAGTGACCCATGAAACTTTGGAGAACTCACACCGCGTTTCTTATGCGGTGCACATTGCCGCCGTACACGGTAAACGTAGCCGGAATTTCACAGACCATGTTTACCACACAATTATGCAGAGTTATAGTGTGTATAACATTGCTTGGGGCATCGCAAGATCATACTATCGCCGCCACGGGCAACGTCTACAAACCGACCATACTGCACGAACCCACTGACCAGATATATACCGTAAGCGACGGCGATCGGACGATTATTAATCTTCGCTGTTACGTCATCAGCTATCGACCTGAGCATACAGTGTCCTGGTATAAGGACGGAATGGAAATAAACACGGGTCTAGAGAAGTATGACACGCAACAACATATCAATGTTCTGTTTACATTGGCTATTGAGAGCGTCACCGTCGGCTCAGCTGAAAGCGACAGTGGATTTTACCAGTGCGTTGTAAAAGAGAATAACACAGTTTTAGTTCGGGGAAGGAAGGCCAAAATAGATATCCGTGTCTTATCAGTAAGAGACACATATCCTGTATGTCTTAAAGGCGGAGGGTTCCAAGAAGGTGTAGCATTGATACCGGGCCAGACATTATTGTTTACATGCGTGTCACTAGTCAGTGCAAGTCTTGAATGGCACCGAGGGCAGCAACGGTCACTGGCGAGTGAAATAAGAACCGACGGCGTTTTTCTTTACGAAGTCTTGGAACGAACGGTGTCGACTGAGGACGATGGGGCTGTGTATACGTGTTCACAGTCTTCAAGCAAAAACTGTGAGATTGGGCCGCTGTCTGTTTATAACAGGCACCAAAATGAATCTGTCAACTCCCGTAGCTTTATTTCTGAAAAAAACGTTACGGCAATTGTAATTTTTGTGCACGTGTTTTTCGTAGTGTTTGTTTTAATTCCATGCATCGTATGCCTCGCTTTACGCCTGAAACGTCGAGATGGAAAACACCATCGCAAATCAATGATAGTTAGACATACTGTTAGTACACGGGTCGGCGGAAGTCCGCGCAGGACCATGATGACGCCATCTATTGCGTCGGTAAGTGAAAAAGTAGCGTCCCAAGAACAGTTCTGGAAAGCAGGGTATGCGGACGAAAAACGCCAATCTACGGAAGAAGAAATTGAAACACCAAATGCCAACACCGACGTAGGCGATTACGTCATTCCCGATATCCAACTCACGTGGGACGAACGTTATAAATCGTTATCGAACACGGGTAGACATGGGAGTGGCGACTACGTCCTATATGATTACCCGTCAGCGGTCGACAGTGACAATTACTATGTTTTAATATTTAAAAAAAATGCACGTGAATGCGACGAGAGCAGTGAGCTGTGAGTGTCATTCCATGTAACTTCACCACAAAGACAACAATGCTTTCGAATAACTGACAATCTTAAACGAATATAGGTCTTATATTATGCAGTTTAGCAGGTTTATTGAAGGCTATGTATTTTTAGCACTGTTCTTCGATTGTTCCACTGTGTCTCAGTACTGTAATTGCGTATAAAGGAATAACGTTTCAATTTGCGACCGATCGTGCGTGTTTTTTTTTTTATGTCAAGTTTGATTTTGATTTCAAGATAAATATCTACAACGTTTTCTACTTCAATAAATGTCAGTTGTTGATTAAGGATTTATATTTCTTATGGATGTTCATTTCGATCTTCATTAATAATTTAACCTTTTGCGCCGTGCTCGTTATTTTTTTTTTTTACTAAATGAATATGGTAACATTTTATAGGAAATTTCATAATGGTATTTCATTATTCGATGCCCGAATTGAAGTTGGAACAATAGTCAACAGTAAATAATATTGCGCCGCGTGCTAAAAATGCAACAATGATTATGAAAAATACAGCGAAGTAAGTATGACTTCGTTCAAAATTGTAGTTGTTTCAAACAAAACAGAACATACTCAAAATACATTCTCGCACTTTGGTGAGATCTGTCAAAACAGTCTTCCCAATATTGACCAACCATGAACCAGATCGTGCCTGATTGGCTACTTAAGGTAGCAGGATAGTTTTTTTGCATGAAAAATGTAAACACCTATAATCGGAATAAATTTTACAAGAAACCATACAATCTATATATGTTTAGAAAGCTCTTGTCTTGTATTTTCCTACTATTAATATTTTGTGAACATTGAGTTTGTTTTAGCGCCACGTGATTCTGAAAATCAGCGGGGCTGATAATTTAACTAACGTGAATAAAATTTTAATTGTCATCTCTACAGTCATTCATGCGATCAAAAACTTTACACTGTTTTGAAGCAAAGGTCATGAAGTTTAAATCCGTATTTCTATTTTTTGCATTAAGTTTTTTTTTTCTTTCCGAAAATCACAAATTTCAAGCACGTTTTTTGGTGTTAAAGTTAGAGTATACCGGTGGTTTGCACGAGGTTTGTGAAAAAACGCAATAGAATTTTGCAAATATACAAATACGGATATGAAGCCAACATATCCAAGAGTAGGAAAAGTTAAACGGCGACATCGTAGCGCTATTCACTGAAACGCCATTTAAAATTAGGTCAACGGTAATTGCCAAAAACCGAACACCGAGAAACCGGCACTTTTATGATTTCAAACTTCAATCAACGTTAACTCCCGTTTTAGGAGCAAAATTTACATGGGCTAATTGTAAATGAAATGCTTTGAAAGTTGTTTTCGGGAAAAATCATGAACCGACATTTATATCTGTGAAAAACTTTTGCCGTTTTCTTTCACGCTATGGAGTTTTGTGACGGTCTGTGCTGATAACGAACGGTGACGTCATTCATTAAAGCTTGGATTATGCAAAGTGGGCGGTTCTGTTTGCGAGTAACAAACAATACAGACACTACACTTGGCAGTTGAAGTGTTTGCAAATACAGTGTATTTATTTTTGGGCCGTTGTGTTTGTAAACTTATTAGTTCAAGCATGATGCCACGAGTTTCGAAGTCTCCTGGAGGCAGCTCGTACATACTGGCGAAAGGGTGTACCCGTTACTGGTTGAGGTAACCCCTAATAGCTTGACAGTTTCACCAGTCGCTCGCATTCCAATGGCAGCCTTTCTATTTATTTCGAAAACCATGGAACTATAGTTCCATGCGAAAACTGACCCCTTCTTTCGGGATGACGGGAAGCTCGGCTGGCTCAGTTGCGATCGAATACAATCTCCTTGCGTTCAAAGAAATTCAAACTGACTGCCTAGACCGTGACGCCTGCGCTCCACTATTGAGATATTGCCTACTTTGCAAAATTGACAAATCTCTTTTTCTAGGGCGCCATTCAACAGTGACATGTCAACGAGTCGAATCTCGCCGTCTTCAAACGATCGGCCGTGACATTCACTCTCACTTTCTTCTTCTACGTCGGAAGGTAACAATATTTTCCTGCGAGATACAGACATCTCTCGAACGTTTTGAACAGGACTCTCAGTGTCACGGTAAAACTTTCTTCGCCCACTTCATGGCTGACACTGGTTTCGACGGGGAAATCCGTTCTGTACGAACCCAGCATCGTCTCTTTCTTTTTTGACAGGAGTGATCATTCTTTTGACGTTTTTCTTTTTTCTTCCTCGCTTTCTTTTTCTTGGAAATTTTCGCGTGCTTACTATCTCGTCCATAATTAGTGAATGACAACTAAACTAAAGAATTACTGACAACCCTCTCCTTCTTTGCATATTTTGCACATTAATGAAGGAAGCTGCCCTGTTTTTTAATTGGTGTGAATAGAATAATTGTAAAATGTGACCCAGTGATGTATGCCGGCATGTAGCATTTCCTGTGCTATTAAAAATCAAATCCCGCAAAACAGAGTTTTACAGTCGCAGTAACCTCCGGTCTTATACTTGTAGATGAATCTCTTCAAAATTTAATTGTAACCGGACTCACTGTAATCATCTATAAAAACTACCTAGATTTTAGATGATACTTTTATTTGTTACCGAAGTCGTACGAAAAAGTCAACCCTTGCCTTGCGTGAAACACTGGCCCACTATCCGATGTCAAGACGTCGGCTCGGGGGGGGGGGGCACGCTACTATTTCGTTGCCGTGCATTTTGTTCGCATGAGCACATTAGATAAAACAACCAAGTATTTATCAGACAGATTTATTACATGTAACATAATTTACGAATTTAGAAAAACCTAAGCATGCAAGTATGCCTACTTGGTGAAAACTCCTCTGAAAAATGGATTATATAAACCAGGTCCAAGCATATTCTTATCATTGATCAACCTTTACATGTAGTTTGTGACCACTAATGACCGTATTTTATTGTTTGCAACCATATTTTGTAAAAGGGAGCCCCCTCCTCCAATGTAACTGCATTACTTCTGGACTAGGAAAGTAACCCCGTGGTCAGACACCTTTCAATGACAAAGCCAAGAAAAAATATTACAGAAATTTATTGTAAGTTTTTATTCTGTTAACATATAATTACATTGAAGTGGTACATTCATGTACTTTTTTTGTTTATTCAAAATTTGTTGTTCAAAAGCGATTGTTTTGTCTTTGCTGTACTTCCTGTCTAGAAAGGCAGCAGTGCACACATCTTATCAGCTGTGTGTAAACTGTTTGTAAATAGCAAATAAAGAAAGTGGCTCAACTTAAAACTATTTACCCTCAGTTCAGTTATGTTTGTAAACCATGCATATTAATGAGATGCACTAGTTGGGTGTACACTGGATAAACAAAAACTTGGCCATTTGTTTGCACACAAGAAAAAAATCAGTTTACTTGTACAAGATATTTTTTTTTAAATAAAATAAAAACACTAGTGTATGTAGCATGCCTTAGGGAGCTATTCGTGTGGTTTTCAAAAAAAAATGTGAAAAGTGCCCAAAAAACTATTCTGCTACCTTAACCCTAACAAACCAAACAGAGTGGAGCTTGTTTATTGACACTCGTTTTTGATGTATCAAATTCTGGTCAGTATATATGCTTCGACACAATTGTGATTTGTATATTTTACACAATGTACACCGCGTGTTATTAAGACAACATTCAATTATATACATTTATTTTCTACTTGTCAAAATAAACACAGAGTGAGTAAATACACGTCACATTGCATGTATTATGATGTAAATAGTCCTTTTTTTCGGACCGACAATTTCGGTTCAGTATTACACCGATTAAAAATATAAGAAAATAAAAACAACTATGTAGCAACAACTTGAATATGTCAGACCACGATGTAACCACACTCACGGTGTTATGGTATGATATTTGAAAATTATGTCCAATTGCATGTGTGAGGTACAAGTAATTTGTGTTCGTTGGTGGTGAAATCATAAATCTAATTTAGTGTATTATGTAAACAAACACAGATATTTTTCCTGTTCGGCGTAATAAATTCAGCCAGGGCGGAACCGCTAGCGTAAATCAGTACATAATTATATTTTTCTATACTTAGTACTATAACTACAATAGTATATACCCTTGACACGGGCACAAAACATCGATATCGATGTTAATCAAGTGACGTCAGTTGAGTTATATTCAAATCGGATAACTAATGGTTATATATACCTTCTAAGCTAGGTGTTAACTGAAATGCAATGATTGATGTAGATCTCCGCACACATGGGGATATGCAACCAGATCTACTGTCACTAACTCCAGTTTCAATTATATTTGCATAATAAACAGCAGAGAATTATTTTACAGGAGGTACTTCTGGAGTTCAACAAGGTTCACTAATTGACTCTTAATTGCTTATACGGCATCTTAGTTTAAACAGATTCATTGCGGGTAATTTAATTAAAGTTTTTTATCATGTGACGTCGAAAGCAAGATTTGTGTCCGTTTATGTACCTCCAACCGAATGTTCACTAGTTCGGCTGATACCACAGGCAGTAATTCTTTCTCTATAAGTGTGGGTCCAACCTGCTTTCCTTGGCCATCATCATATCTTACATCACAGATGATTTTGACTGTCGCACTTATTTACTGGTTTACAAGAATTTCCACATGAATGAATATGAGTGTGGTGGTTCACAATCTCCATATGGATGAATATGATTGTGGTGGTTCACAATCTCTATATGAATGAATATGATTGTGGTGGTTCACAATCTCCACATGAATGAATATGAGTGTGGTGGTTCACAATCTCTATATGAATGAAATCGAGTGTGGTGGTTCACAATCTCCATATGAATGAATATGATTGTGGTGGTTCACAATCTCTATATGAATGAATATGATTGTGGTGGTTCACAATCTCTATATGAATGAATTCGAGTGTGGTGGTTCACAATCTCCATATGAATGAATATGATTGTGGTGGTTCACAATCTCTATATGAATGAATATGATTGTGGTGGTTCACAATCTCTATATGAATGAATATGAGTGGTGGTTCACAATCTCTATATGAATGAATATGATTGTGGTGGTTCACAATCTCTATATGAATGAATATGAGTGTGATGGTTCACAATCTCCATATGGATGAATATGAGTGTGGTGGTTCACAATCTCTATATGAATGAATATGATTGTGGTGGTTCACAATCTCTATATGAATGAATATGAGTGTGATGGTTCACAATCTCCATATGGATGAATATGAGTGTGGTGGTTCACAATCTCTATATGAATGAATATGATTGTGGTGGTTCACAATCTCTATATGAATGAATTCGAGTGTGGTGATTCACAATCTCCATATGAATGAATATGAGTGTGGAGGGTTCACAATCTCCATATGAATGAATATGAGTGTGGTGGTTCTCAATCTCAATATGAATGAATATGAGTGTGGTGGTTCACAATCTCTATATGAATGAATACGAGTGTGGTGGTTCACAATCTCCATATGAATGAATACGAGTGTGTAGTTTACAACCTCAATATGAATAAATATGAGTGTGATAGTTATCAATCTCCATATATATAAAAGTGTGATGCCTAACAGTCTTCATATGAATACAAGTGCGGTCGGTTACAGTCTCCATATGAATACATTTGCGGTAGTTTACAGTCTCCATATGAATACAAGTGCGGTAGGTTACAGTCTCCATATGAATACAAATGTGTGATTTACAATCTCAATATGAATACAAGTATGGCGGTTTACAATACCCACATGAATATAAGTTCTATGGTCTGCTATTTGCAAGAATGTCTTGAACCATAGTGCACATGATTTGCATATGTTCGGTAAATATATAGTTAATAATGTAGATATGTAGGCTATCTGCATCTGCGCACCAGTAAACATCAATTATTTACGTTTAGGCTTATGTACATATGTAGAATGAATTGACCTGAAAACATTTCTGATCTTCATTTTGTCTAGTAAGGGCTGTAAAGTTCTCCCTGAATTAAGAAATAAGACGTCGATGATACAAGTATACAGCCCTGCTTTAAGGTAGATTAGGTTGAAAGAGAACTAAAATAATAAATATATATGAAGAATCATGAACCAGGACGTTATATTTAGGGATTGCTATAACTTAACTGATGAAAAAATCGTGTTGAATAGACCATGTTGAATTTCTGCAAAATAATACCGTTCTACTTTCATAAATGGCGCCGACGATGACGTTGTTTCTAAGCCATTTGTATAAGAATCAGGTACGTTATGATTTATAGCAACATTTTTCGTAGGATGAACTATACTGATTTCACACACCACAGAAACACAATAGACGTTAACTGTACTAGAACTGATGTCACGCTTTTCAACTTCGCCGTGGACGTCTAAGAGGTTTTTCACGTTCTAAGGAAAGCGCGGAAAACCCGTGGGTGAAATACGAGTGTCCAATTTCCCTTCCTATGCGCTAATTTTGAACATTAAATCTACTACTGTATATGTACACATACATTTATTTTTACTGCTTGAGAATACTGTGATATGAAATCATCCCTAACATTTTGTTGTTGTTGTACGACACATGGATATGACGCGGTCGAAAATAAATACGCCTTCTAGCGATGAAAAAATTGTATGACGTCACAGTGACGTGTTAGTACAGTGTACAGTCATTCGTTACTTGGAATATAGTAAATCCTATGGACGACTACAGATCAGAACAATTGATGCTGTGCACGGTGTACCTTATACCAATCACGCTAGAGGGCGCGCCACATAGAAGCGGTGTATCAACACATGTATAAACTTATATACGTTGCCATGTTAGACGCGCTTGTCATGGAAGACGCATTCCCAAAGATACAAGTCAGGGATTTGTTGGGTACATGTTCTTTGGCTTATTGCCACATACTTCGGAAATATTATTTTCAGTGTTTAGTAATTCACGGCGTGTCACTTTTTCTATTATCATGGGTGAATTCATGTTTTTAACGGAGGGAGTGGACTAAACCGTAACTTATTAAAATGGAATTTCAAGTCTTAAAACTCAACTATACATCGGTCAGATCGATTCAGATTTTATATGTGAGTTTATTAAACATATTTTTAATTCAAAACTAATTTTCATTTCTAAAAAACATATACACATGGTCTCTGTAAATATATATTGTGTTGGATTGACACCAATCAACGCAGACTGAAAGTGTTTACATTCTGTGATTTTCATTCCAATTGACAAGTAAATAATCAACATTTAAAGACTGACAGCAATTCACTTGTGTACATGAGCCCACACTACCAACAATCGCGTGATATAACATGCCAGTTGTATATTTGTGTTCAGACAGTATGAACAACGTTGAAACCATATAGCCCCGCATCCAATAAGTTGAACTGCTACCCGCTGAACCCTCAGCGGTTATTTGCAGAAAACTCTCCATTGAAACTCTATCTCCCAAGTACTATACGTCGCGACGGTCAAAATAAATAATAAAGCATATACTCGGTTAATCACCAGTAACCTGATTCGGATTCATAACTTTCGCTAGCACTGCTCTGAATTATAATATTATTTCACAAAACTGCAATAGTGTATGTGAAACCTGACATGTACTGCAGCACGCACACACACACGCACAAACACTTAATTGTCATTAGTGCGTTACGTGAAAACAAATGAAGGCGAGTGGTTTGAAACATGACACCAGCGACATTGACAACACACACAATTTCCAACACGACCATTTATTCCACCTAAATAAGTAGTCAATATATTATGTGACATGCACAACCTTTTAGTAAACATACCTAACCCGATTCTTACCATTGCCTCGGGGGTATGCACCACGACAGGAGACAATACAACGATTGATGGCGTGTATGCAAAGGTACATCATCCTAAATACCACCGACGGAAAATCATAGCATGCTTACTGAAAATAAACACATCGCCGTTGTCAGAGTCACCGCGTAGTCGAAAAAAAAACCGTACACTGTAACGAGATTCGACGGATAATTGACTAAACGTCTGAAACTAGGACCAGTTGAATTATTCCACGCATTGGCATTTTGACCTTTGCCGGTCTGTGTTGATTGTCTGCGTTGCTGCAAATACACTTGATACCCAGCGAACGTAATGGCGACTGTCTGGGAATATATATGTTGAACTGTTTACAGCAGGGAGTCGACCACTTTATGGATAAAACAGAGTATTTCCATCTAATAAAAGCAATAACCTATTAACCCTATTTTAATAGTGTACAATGTCTGCTTTCTTAGAGAAAACCACACACACTATTAATAAGTCGGGGTTTAATGTAAAACGCACACCGGGATATCCAATTGAAGTTTTTAAATACATAACAAAAAGCGGTGACGGACATTTTCGTTTGAGGTTAATTCATAACAATTGTCGATGTCACCCCACAATAATAATCACCTCGACTGTTTATGTTGATGAAGAAAAAAATACTGCCGGAGTGAGAATTTTTGTCGTTGCGGTAAAATTCAGATGAGTGGTCGGAGGATAAAACACACACATATATTTAGTGTTCAGTGTCTTATTTACTCGAGCGCCTGAAGCAATTGTTGTCTCTAAACAAAACGGGACTGACGTTTTCCAAATAACGAGTGTGATGGTGATGTCACGGTAACACCCAAGTGCACCTGAACTCGAAAACAAATTAGTATTAGAAGTAACCGGAAAAAATATAATTTAAATAATCGATTAATATATACGTGAGCTGAGTTGATATTAGGAATGTCTAATGTTTATGTTTTGAATAATTATTTCATATTGGTTTTCTATATACTGTAACTATTTGTGTCACGTGAGTGCGTTTAATAGCTTTGAGTATCTAATGGAGACACAACGTAATTGTCAGGTTGATATAAATAAAATTAGCATTTCATTTATTATTTGCTTTAGCGATTTTATCTCTTTGGCAGTCATTCTGGATTCCGTAGATGCTCTCAGACTAGTTGAGTGAGTCGATGTCATATTGTTAAACTACAAAATAACGCGGAAGTAATTATCTAAATTATTTCGGGAGGGCGAACTCTCAAGTGTAACTCAACAAGTTAGACGGTCACCGACCCTCAAACACAAAAGCACAGCAGATTTCGGGACAGGTTGTCAGTACATGTATAAAACAAGTACATATGTTCACCACAATAACTCTAAAATCAATATACTTATATTTCCGATCGAGGTGTAATCCCTTTTGTTCATCGTGTTTACTTAGCGGGATTCGTGTTAATGTCTGTCTAAAATACTGTAAAATGACTAATTTTCACTGGGATTAAATTTCGTTGATTTATCATTTCAGGCATATTCAGTGGGTTTTAAATTCATTTAGGTAATGTGCTCTATGCTAAATTTTACATAATCACTATGTTTTAATTTAGCGCATTTTCCAGACAGCGAAATAAGCAAAATTAAAACCAAGTGAATAATTAACCCTTTTACAGTAGCTTATTAATGAAAAAATCTCTGACTATACCCGCCCAAAATATACGGAATCACGCGGAGGTACTGCGACGGAATAAAGGACTGGGTAGAAATGTATCCCACTGAATGTAATATAGCGATAATTGGCTAAACACAAACACGCAAGGTTTTGCAGCGCGAATACTAATTAACGCAATACACTGTACTTGTGCCAGTGAGTTAATCAACTGACTGGACCCGTACAAATTGAATGAAACATTCTAATACGTCCTTCAAACTGCTGAAAAGACACGCTCCTGTTTAGACAACGTCATTATCATTCTAATGAACCGCATTGAAGATGGTCTGCTGGGGATACTTTCTTTTGTCCGGGTTCGGCCGAACGAGGTAGATGTACTGCGAAAACTGCCTACTCGGCTTCCTGACAACACATGCGCAAGGTATGCATCTCTCTGTCTTCATTCAGAAACACGGGTAACCGACCTTGTTGGATGTCAAAGGGCATGCGAGAACCCGGATGAAGACAGGAGAATATCGCACCAGGTAAATCATGACAGCTGTGTTTCTTGGGATGGCGTTTGAAAAATAGGGACGCTTCGATGTGATTAGCGACCGAACACGAACATATGTGTCGTTAACAAAGTGGACGGTACCTCAGTGCAGGGAATTCTATACAAGTATGGCTGCAATGCGGGGATATTCCATCGTTCTCTGTGCGTTTGTGTGTTTTGTTCGTTTTACATGCACAACAACACAGCCGTCCATTCTTATTGCACCCACTGATCGCATGGTTGTTTTACGCGGTGAACACGCTACAAGTTATGTGAAACTGCATTGCTTCGTAATAGGATATCGGGACAAACTGACCGTGTCCTGGTACAAGGACGGGGAGTATATATCTAACAATCGCGACATAGTCGAGGATCGAGTGGACACGGAGCGCTACTCGGTTCATCATCCTGATGGGGGAGGCTTATTCACGCTAGTAATAGAGGAAGTGTCGACGGCTACTGCTGACAAAGATGGCGGATGGTACCGATGCGTCGTCAAAGAAAACGATGATGTCTTAATACAAACCCCAAAAGCCCAAGTACAGGTGTCATCGGTGTCAGTGCACAGTAAATTGGACGATCTCCCCCGGTGTACGCCCAACAAACCCACGTACAATTACACGGAAGGTTCCACGGTGAAACTGAGATGCGAGTCGGAGGTGTCGTTAGACTGGGTGAGAGATGGAAGAAATGCAACTTTGACGGCGACGAGCACAGGCAATACGGGAGAAGGACTAAAATTCGTCGAATATTCATTTGCCGTGTCGTCGGAAGACGATGGAGCTGTTTTTACATGCGGGTCAGCCCTACAATCAGGTATGCCTTACAAATCGTGTAAAATTGGACCAATCAGTGTCACAATGGAGGGTACGACGGACGAACAGGGTCTCGTAACGGTGCATATCATTGCCATTGCTGTGGGAGGCACGCTACTTTTATCCGCCGTGTTAATAATCACGGCTGTGGTAGTATTTAAAGTGAGGCAAAGGAGAAAATACGACAGAATATTGAAAAGGACGCGCGATTTTGCTGGATGGCAGACCTCTCCAATTGACCCCACCCATGAGCTGCGATATATTACAAATCCTCGCCCTGTTAGTCACCCATTGGGTGCCTCGAACATAGAGGAGAGTTACCCAGAGCGGCGAACAAGCTGGAAGGCCAATCAACCGGACGTTGTCATAATGGACGAGAAGGTGTCACTGACACGCAGCCGGGAATCGTTGGCTAAATCAGACACAAACAGGCGACGGAGCACGGACGTGTCTTCCGACCCTGAACCCCAACCGCAGGACACCGACAGAGATTATGAAAATGTCCAACCGCTGATGGACGAAATTAATGAACATTTTATGATGCTAAACAGTAATACAATTGAGCTTTAAGCCCTGGAAAAAAATACTACGTGCAAATATATGAATAATGTGTATATTATGTAATTTTCAAGCTCTGGGATATCAATGTGAAAATACAGGAATGTCAATTTGAAACAACAAAATATTAAATGTAAATATAAATCAAAGAGGCCTATTTATACGTGAGAAAAATTTAAATAAATAGTGACTCACTCCTTCTGGTCGATAAACGCAATTGTGTGGCGACAAATCAGTCGGGATCCAGTTCATTAATTATGCACAATTTTAAATATCGTTCGAGGGACTGATGTATTTAAAGGGGGGGCAGTCGTCGCGCCGCGTTCTGTTCGATATGGGACTCATAGCGACATATACAATGCGTGTAAAATACATTGTTATTTAATACATGAAATTCGAACACGCGCTGCGCGACGACCACCGCCCTTTAATGTAAAGAAGTCTGGCAATTAAATGAACCACATCATCATCATGTTATATTTACAGTAACATAGCCGTAACAATCTCAATTTCGTCGTAAACGGTAGCACACTGTTAAATACTAAATCACATAATTTCTACAAAAAATTCCCTGTAATCGTTGATTTTTTTTCATAAACGACAGTGGTTTTGTCTGCTTCTTTAGTTTTATATTTTATGGTACATGCCATTACTGAGAAATCATGATGTAGTTAATCTTCGCAGTTCAATTATGAATTCTAATACTGAGTGGGTTTAGAGAGTTACGCGCGGATATTGCTGGATTAGTAAAGTGAATAGACTCTTTCTGCATATACTTTATACTTGCTCATTGACGACAGTGACGTGTATTTGCGAAATGACACTCCGGGTCAACACTTTTGATAGCATGCTCGCCGTATGAACGCATGCATACAATCATTTACTTAAAAAATGGCGTGTCATCTACAGTATAGACGTAATAATTATAGTACATATTTTGCCTCGATTGACCCCTCTTCACAGAACAGACAGTTCAGCTTACTGTTATTAAACATGTTTGTCTTTAGTTTTCCCAGTGTCGCGTGGTTCAAGCGGGAATATTTTTGTGGTCAATTATGGACAAAATTGTGCTAACATTGTCGGCGTGACTGCTGGTGCGACCTTTAATATCACCTGAGGGGTAATGTTTAATTCCCGACTAAAATAGACATCCTGTTCGACTGGAAGTCACATTGTCAGTAACACGATTCTCTAATTGTCCCTGTTATGTTTGATATTTTTTATTTGACGTGTTTTTTTTTTAAGTCAATAAAATTTCTTTAAAATAAGTTCATACACATTTGTTTTGTATCATTGTAGTTGGGTATCGTGACCTCGACGCACTGGTGTCACGAGGGTTGTTATCATCTATGCGGGTACACTTGACGGGGTCAAATACTGAAAAAATGATAACTATGCAGATAAAAAAAAATCATGTATATTTATTTATCAATTATTTTATTTCTATTCTGACGTTTTGTAATTATTCAAATTAAAAAGTGAAGTCACTGTGCCTGACACGAGAATTAGAATACGAAGTCGAAGCGCCAAAGAATATCTCTCCAACTCCCACGTGGATTCCAACTGCAAATAAATCATTTTCTGTTTACATTTTCACTGTTATCATTCCAAAAATCCCCTGTGGATTTGAACCGTCGAGCATTTCTAAACAATTTAATGCCGTCCTCGCTTGTCAAGCATTTATTTAACCCATGTGACATTTGATTTGTGTTCCAACAACTCGCCCACATCGAGCCCCTTGACAGTGGGTTTGTTGGACGGGCGTTGCCATTAATACACGCGTACACTTGTTTCACTTGTTGCATACTGTACTGTGATTGCAATGTGTTTTTCCCCTGCCGATCGTTATGATGGCACACAGGTTGCGGCCTTGATCTGGCGTGTACATTTACTGTACATAATAAAACCGGTAGGTTTCAACATGCCCGTGGTTATTTGACGAACATGCGAGCTAGGGGGTCAGATTATCATTTACATACACAATTATACAGGTATAAGCCGAGCTCAGAATATCATTTACATACACAGTACAGGTATAACTGCACGGTTCCAAATCTATCGGTAAATGCGTAAATGAAAAAAAGAATAATAAGAATATTATCAGTACTTATCGTCCGATGGGGTTATATGCGACTTTTAACGAAGAGGGTATTACAAGTTAATATCAGTAGTTAATTGTAGCATATTATGTAAGATTTAGGCGTGGTCATTTTCCGTACTGCGCGCAACAATTGCCTATCCAGGACTAGACGTAAAACAGCGATAATGTTATTATTTAAGTGTGCATTTCCGATGAATAAATAATGTTAATTACCCCGTGGTATGCCAGACATGTCGAGCGTGTTTTTTTTATTGCTCGTGATCAGTATTAGAATGCACTACGTGGATTGTCTGAACGTCTCGCCGCCTCCATTTATATTCCATTCTTCTGTACTCCCTGATTGTCAAAAGTCTGTTTCTGTTTTTATTGTCAGTTGTATTGTGAATGTATGTACTGGCAGTTCACCATGCTTGATATATTCTTGTTATTTTTAAACGATCAATAGGCTAGTTGTTGTGCGTGTCTATAGTCTATTCATGTCCCGTGTACGAGGTTGTTAAATTCCGAATGTCAATGTGTGATAAACTATATCAGCAGTGTGGAAAATAGTGTCGGCGATTCATAATATATATTTGTATTCGTTTTCATATTGCTAATATTATTATTACATGTCATTTCGCTATAGTTAATTCGTTTACCTTTCGCATGAAGGATTCATCTGAGTAATTCTCGACCAATTAGAATCATTTAATTTCAGCCAATCATTTTACTCTGTATTGTATCTTTTTCTCCCGCGTACTTCATTTTGTATTTCCTGCTTACGTGTTTTCTCTCGCGTTCGATACGCACCTATATAAAGGGCTAGTTTCGGAGTTTCGGGGCTCCTTATTCATGTGTTACATGTTTCTATGCCAGTTTATCCAGCAATAAACCATACCGTGTTTTGCATCCACATTGACTGTTTTATTCTGCCATCAAGTTCAACTGAAGCGTATTATTATACCCCACAAATAGTTCAACTGCGAGATTAAATGTGCACGTGGAGCCGAGAAGCACATTAGTTTAATGATCAAGTATGGTGCGGCAGCTTAAACAGTGCTCAAACGTACGATGTATGTTGGGTTGGGTGTATGTTGTAACCAACGTCTAGAGAATGGTGGAGCTGTTTTCACCAGGGGAAAAAATAGTAGACATAAAATAAAAACGAAATTAACTATTATTAAAGAGATATGCGAACATTGAACATTCAAATTTAGAAGTCAACCCAGTTCTACTTGGAAAAAGTAGCAATGGATTATAATAGTCAAACTTTTACTCAATCACAGAAACAAATCGTATCAGCAATTCCCCATCCAGTTTGTACAGGCGCCACCAACGACAACTACCCTTACTAATGTATCATTTAAAAACAAGTTTTCTGCGCGATGGCGCACTTTCAATAATGAAAAGCAAAAGGGCGTATATTATGTCAATCGGTGATATTGCCTGGTACGTAATAACTACCCATATAAGTTTTAGCCGTAAATTATCGAACTGTCACAGACAAGTTTACATTATACATTGTCGACTTGTAATTCTAGGCATTGTCACAGTATAGCTGCAAGACCCAGATCACGTTGTTTTTAAAAATCGACGTGGGTGCGATTTCTGTTATTATTCTGAAGTTGGTACACCTTGTGGTTTTATATCGATTTGATAATAAAAATATTCGATTTCTTTTTAATTCTGACAAAAAAGGAACGATGCGCACATTTTTCTTCCTGTAACTCTAGATAATCTGATTACATGATTTTTTTCGGATATTCGGTTTCGGTTTCAAGTTGTTATTTTTATTACAACAAGCACCATTTGGTAGCCCCTTCCCCACCAGATGAATTTTGACCTTTATATATGTGGTATCATAACAAGATACTACGTAAATCCTCCAATCTTTATATTTCGGTGTATCAGAAATAACATTTACAAACGCTTCTAAATAATATTAATATTTACATGTAATATTAAAACTCAGGTGATGTTATACTTAATTGGTGTACAGGTATAATTTCTTCGAACTTGAATAACGTAACCGCCAAATTTTGTTAAAGTGCCTGTGAAATGGCTGCTATTTTCATGCCTAAAATTATCCATTGATACATAAATATTATTAATTTTTATGTTTCTAAGCATAAATAATTTTTTTTAAGTGAAAAAATGTGTTTTTAACTCAGTCTACGGAAACTTTATTTTTGTGTATTTTAAAACGAGGCTCCTCATTAGCTTTTCATTTGCATACAGAAATTCCCCTTGTGACGTCAGAAGGGGAAGTCGCTGGGCAGCTTGCATTGCCGATACGTGTAAATAAGGCAAATTTCTTGTGCTGTTTTCTCGTCTTTGACTAAATTGCTACTTATGTACTTGTTCGTCGAGGAAGAATGGACCATAATGAACATATAGTATCAAGTTTGTTGCATGGGGTTGAGTCAGATGCGAAATATGTCCGGTCTGGTGTCGCTAGTTACCGTGGTCGTCACCGGAGCACGTTTGTATACTGTCGCTGGACTCCGGCATTGGACAAAATCGAATTTGACGGCTGAATCGTCTTGTTATTTAGCAGGTTACTAGACACTATTGATTTATAAAATAGAGAAATAATTTTAAAAAAACGACAAAACGCAGTTACTGAATAAATGACTGCCGCGTTGTAATGAGTGAACGCGTCGGGTCATGAGGGGGACAAGTGCGTGAATGGCGGCGTTTAATTGGATAACAAACATTATTGAGAGCGACTCACATACTGACAAATTTAGAGCGGATTTAGCGTGATTTTCATGATTATGACATCATATTAAAAAAATACATTGACAGCTCAAGCCCGGATTCTTATTCCGTAAATTATTACGCCGATCAAGCTGCAAGTAAAGGCAACAAAGGTGTGAATTCGACATTCAACACCAATAACCAAACAATTCAGACACTTTTAGCCTGCGAAAATGAAAACAGCCTGAGGGCTGCGTAATTTCCTGTCTGTCCGACGCTTCGTTTTTGTGTCATTATCAAAATTATTGCTACCTTTTTACATAACACGGGTGGTCTCTATAAAGCGATAATCAGGATCGCAAAAAAATCAAATCATTTGAAACACATACTCGACGTCTCTCTTCCTTCTGAAATCCGTCTCAGTGATCATGGGCTGGTCCGGAATCTATTTTTTCGAAAACGTTTTGTATTGTCGGCGTTTCTCGTTAAAACCTAGTTGTTTTGTCATGGACAAGGACAGTTTTTCAAAAAAAGAAAAGAATCTGAGGTGAAGTGGACACTGCATATGACGCTGTTACGAGGAAATCCACCCCAACCTTTTCTCGTTATTTTCACGGCTTTCGTCCACCGATTTCGCACCTTCGGATCGATTGGAAACGTGGAAATACTTATACTATGACTATACGCATTACTGCAACCGCCCACACCACAACGTTTAACCATCATAAAAGTTTGTTGTGAAAACAACTTCTAAAAATTCACTCTCTCAAAAATAAAATAAAATACTAGTAGACAAAAGAAACGCCGATTAAAAAATGTATATCGTTTAAAAGTACAGTTGTACGTTGAATGACACAGTGATATAAAAGTACGGCCCAGGGGTATGGCGTCCTCTCATATTTTTGCATTTGGTGGCGCACTTTCGGCGAGAGTCGGAAATCCGGAAACAGTCGACCGTTTCAGGATAGGTGGGCATGGCTACAGCACGGGAAATATCTCAAATTTACTTGGATACGAGTAATCATTTTCAGCAAAAAAATCAATAATTGCCCACTTCAGTGGGGCACAGATCTAAAATGGGAAGCGTGTGGGTGGGCATTGCACAGGCACTTGAATGTTTCAGTACTGATAAAAATACGGAAATAAAAACAGATCCGAGTAACCCGTTTTAACGGAGAAGTAACCGGCGATAATTAGTGTACTTTGCACCCAGGTGAAAACTCATACTCGTGATTTTCATTAGAAGAACGCACATGCGCAGCGCGACGACTACCGCTCTTCAATGAGTAAATAACACATACCAGAAAGGTGGGAGCTGTTGCATGGAAAGGAAGACAGTTATATATCACAGTTTGTTTATTTATTATAAACTATCGTGTTTGTAAATTTCTTGTCAATATACCAAACATCTATAATTGTAGCCAAATCGAAATAACATAGGAACTTGAAAAAAAGCAAACCCAAGTTTTACAATAATTATGCTTTAAAATAAAATAAAGAATATATATCTAAACTATTTGGTCGATTATTGCGTCCAGTCGACCGGCTTTGATCGGACATCGCAAAACGCAGGATGCGGATATATTGTTTCAAGTATTAAGTACATATATCTGCAATATTTTCGTCTTTTACGAATTAGCAATGTTTAAGTATATCTCTATTGTTTTAAATAAGTAAACAAAGTTTTACTGCAACAATTGGAAAATTGTTATTGCGTTCAGACATTAGCCTAGAGCGAGTCAACGACGTCGCATTGGTTGGTCTGTATATCTAGGCAGCAGTTTCATGTTTGTTTTTTTTTCAATTTAAAAAGTAGAGTTTGCCGAAGTAATTAAAACACTTTTGTGAATATTGAGCACAAAAATTACAGATTATGACTTGTACTTACAAATTTATATAAATAGCCAAAACGCCACCAGCGTCCATGGTTTGCATATGTATAGTGTTATAGTCATCGAGTCTCAAATATTTAATGCCATAATGCTCGTTATTTAAATTATTCACAATGCACTTATTTGATTCTTAGCAAATGATTAGGAAATACACGAGTCTGTATTCGTATTTACAAATAATATGCTAACATTAACACGATGGTATTTATGAATAATACACTTTGTTGCATGTTACGTAGGTAATATAACACATCTTTCTGTTAGTTATATCGACACACAATTGTTTGTATAAATTCCCATCAACAAACAAATCTTTATGATATACTAGTAATACGTTGGTATTTTGTTGTAAATAAATGCTGCAACGCCGATTGTCTTTAACCAAATTTAACCAAAATTAAAAAAAAATCCATATAAATACATGCACAAATGAAATATAAACTTAATATATTAAATTACAAATGCATATATAAACTATATAAACTAACACATTCATTGCATAAGATACAAAATAATGCAAAAAAAACAAAAAAACAAAAAAAAAAAACACTTATATTTGGCACCATTCAGAATGTTAACCAACAAAACAGTAACAATGACATAAATAAAGCTGTTTAGATTCGTGGCCAATGACGGCGAAGTGGATTTCTAATATTTCCTGCAATCTAATACTTTGGTTTTTGACGTAATTTGATGAATTGGCGGTAAGTAAACACAATTTAGATTATAGCTGTTAATCTCGAAGCTATGTCTGTGGTAGCGACATTTAGTTTTCAACAATAGAATGTTTAAATAAACGGCGAAAATCAAAATCCTGTTTTCATTTTAGGACGTTTCATTTTATTGAGTCGCTAGGAAGGCCATTTCGTTTTTTGCACATTTTCAAGTCGACGGCAATAACAGATCAAAAACATGCGCAAACTACAATGTTACCAGTCTGTTCTGTTCCGCTAAATCATCAATTGAAATTACCGCGAAAAACAAAATGTTAGATTGTAGAAAATATTAGAAGTTACCTTAGTCGTCATGAGTCACGGACCCATATAACCCCCCATATGAATTGTTATTGAACGTATCCTAAAGTAGCAAGTAGAGGTCAGTTAGTACCCGGATCAAGGAAGTAGCTTATAAAGTAACCGCAAGTACAGCTTGTGTTTCGATTCGACGGGTACATTCAAAATGTATTTTATAAGCACTACAATTTATTTATTCTTATGTATCTCATTATCCTATCCTCTTTCGGGTCCATACTTCGACGAGGAGCCCATCGATGTACAAGTGGTGTTTTCGTACCAGTCAGCGAATTCGAAATCGCACGCGATAACATGTAGAATTAGTTTCATTGAATCCGGTCAATTGCTGTACTGGTTGAAAGACGGTGAGACGATTGCGAAGGCAACGGAGTTACTATCGAACCGTGGACACCTGATCGACTATGACCGATACAATGTGTACGGTATTGTGGAAACCACTTACACGACATCAGCCTTGGATATAGCTGATATTACAATATCGAGTGCAGTACGTGACAGTGGGAAATATCAGTGCGTATTACTTCCTGAAAACAGTATAGAACCTGTCATAGCCTCCAGAGTAGCGTCACTGAATATCTACGAAAGACCAGAGACACACGATATTGAATGCAACCTAGGTGGCGAAGTAGAAACTGGAAATATCACCGTGACAGAAAATGAACACAGACAGCTACACTGTGAGGCAAGTGACACTGGCATACCCAAGGTCAATGTCTGGTGGACGATTGAATCTGGTACCAGTAGTACTGATGTGACTGCCGCTAACGGCAACACTGCATACTACGACTGGACACCATCGAGACGGGACCAACACGACATGTTCGTATGTATGGAGTATCACCCCGCATTCAATCATGGTAACAGATCGTGTGTAATCGGACCTGTGAACGTTCAGTATAAACCGGATGTTGTCATTACTCAATCTAGTTATACCATGGACGACGAAGATTACAACATAACGCTCACATGCAATGTCAAAGCCAACCCACCAGTGCAATCTATTTCCTGGAAGTTCAACGACAAATTAATTAAAATAGGTACGTATTTCAACGTACACGGTGACAAAGATCAGGTGCTCCTTATATCAGCAGCTTTTCTCAGCGACTACAAGGGGCAGCACATATTTTCATGCCAGGCGGTCAATAGTATTGGGACCGGGACAAATACAACGAATGTAATTTTTTCCTTGGCAGTGACCGCTAGCAAAGCTCCTAAAATCATCGGGGTCGTTATTGGGTTGCTCCTCGTGGTTGTCACATTCGTATTGCTGACCTGTTTTTTAATTAAACGACAGAGAGTTAAGGAGCCCTCGACACAACGGGGAGCGGTACGTAATCAGAACTATTATTCTAAGAATCCGGCAAAAGTTGACCTCCAACCTGGCGAATCGTACCCCCAGGAGGATGCCGCCTTAACAGAAAATGAAGATGGTACTTTGTATGCAAATGCCAATCATTCGCGCATGCCGACGTCACAGCATCGGTATAACGATAGCGGGTACGCTATCGTCTCTAGTCAGGACCAGGCTAATGGACCTCAAACCAAGAACGTGGAAGGATTGACGTATGCCGACTTGGACTTGCCACCAGAGCGCCACGGTCGCGGGCTAGAAGATCCAGCGCTGCATAACACGAACGACAGTATTACGTATGCTCAGATAAGGCTATAGAAGAGTCTACTAATCAGGGGTAAAACATTTAAAATCATAGAGGTGGTTGAAAGAGTGGCCAGTGCAATTTTTTTTGGCGGTGTTTTTTTTTTTTTTTTGAATGTGTCGACATTCTTTCTCACCACCTTGCATGTATGTTTTCTTTCTCGGTGCCTAGGTTGCAATTCTTGCGATGTCTCCTTGCTGCCACCATGATTTCAAATGGTCAACCCCTTAATTCGTATTAATTATATGTGGAATATTTTTTTTTATATAAGTTGTACTATATTTGTTTGTGTTTATATTCTATAATTCGGTAACGCCTGTATATACATCATATGATAAATGAGCAAAGTCGAATTTTCAGTTTAGTTGTATTGACTTAGATGAGTTCGACTTAACCGACAACATATTAAGAGACGTTGAACAAAAAAAATGACGTTGTCCGTAACGCGAAGTTCTGTTAACTGTTAATTGATCACCGAGTTACAATCGGGCGTGGTTCCGCAAAAGTGGGCGTGGTTTATAAAGTATGGGCGTGACCATTTTTGTAACTCAATATTCGTAACTCGATGTCCGTAACTTGAACAATTTAGTATCTCACACACTAAATATCCTAAGCTATATAAACCATGTCTGATCTCTCAGTGGATTGGAATGTAATATTGTGTGACACTGACGCACTTCAAATGTAAAATATAAAAGAAAGACTTTGTAATTTTCGCTTTTAACAGGATATCATGTGACTGTCAGTTGTAAAATATCACAGGAATGTGTGTTTTTTTCTACTACATGATAGAACTTAGCTATTTTCAGTAGTAAAACATAGTAGGATTAGAGTATACCGATGTCGAAAACAAAACACGTCCCCTTTGACATGTCATGTCATGCCAAGATTTAGTTAACGCGGTGGACGGTGGTCGTCGCGCAGCGAGTGTTCGAATTTCATGTAAATAAACAATGTATTTTACACGCGTTGTATACGTCGCTATGAGTCCCATACCGAACAGGAAGCGGCACGACGACTGCCGCCCTTTAATCATGCTTACATTATCATTTTAACATGTACGATATTTTAAGTATTCACTGATTAATAAGTTTACTACGCCTTTGTCATAATATATGCCATTTTTTTTATAGTTCTTTGTTTGATTTCATGTTTTCAAGGAGTAGACCATTAGATGATTGATTTTGAAATGCAATGAGAAACAAATTTAAAAAACAAGGAAATTAGAGAGATGATCGCAGAAAAAAAAAACTATTTTTGTTTATAGAAAACTCAAACATACTTGATTGAGAAAAGCAAAACAAAATAACATAAACCTGTTAAAGCGGGAGGGTAGTCACCTGCGCACGCGCGGGAATTGGGTCCCAAACTACGATAACAACACACGCTAAAAACGCAAAAGCTCATGGGTAGACGCTTGTTTGTAAACAATGACATGCTATGGCCATCTGACGCATGCGCAGGTGACGACTTCCTCGCTTTAAATGAAATGTATTATAAGACCAAGTTGCGGGGAAGTATAATGTGCACATAAGTTCTACTCGCTAGCTTTTCTAGTGGTCAACTCCTTTAGCCATTTTTTTATACATCATGTAATAATTTACCGTGCAGTCTAAATTCATCTCAGCATTTATTCATTCACTCAATATTTGTAAATATTACGTCATGTCTGTTACACATGTGTGTAATCGCCAGTTCATCGATTGTGGTTTGAACGAATAGTGGACTGTCACATGACCAAGGTGGATGGCGAAAGCCATGATCGCAATTTATGAAGATGTTTCCAGGATCTGCAGCAACTGACGATTCTCGTCGCCAAGAAATGGTACATTCAAAATAATACTATGTAATAATTTTGGTAGTAAGTCTTCGACTCAACAGACCAACAAAAAATATTTATATAAATACTTAGACCATATATATATATTTATTCAAGGTACAGAGGTCACCGGCCTATAAGTACGAGTACATTTTGTCAAAAATGTATTACGGAGCGCTTAATAACTGTTTGTGCTAAAATTTGCACTGTAACTAGGATAACAGAAACAGAAACTTGCATTACAATAATACTAATAATCTAACTTGTTGAATTACGTTTCTCAGTTGCATAGAAAATAATTTTGCCATGGTTTTCTAACAACAGTCACATTAGTGGTGTTCAACAAATGAATGAATTTGTCTATTGTGGGTAAAATAAGAAAATTCTCTGAGATATATTTTATTCTCAACGCATTACATGATGGACAGATCAAACAAAAGTGCAATTCATCCTCTATTTGGTTAAGGTTACAATAAACACAAATTCTGTCAGCCCTTTCATTATGTAATGATCTATCAGCCTCAATGCGCAAATTGTGTGTCAGAGATATGAAATTTACAAAGACAAGTTCTAATTGATATATTGTCAACAATGTTTAGATATTTTTCTTGACCAAATACAGTTTTAAATGTATTATATTATTATATCCTGAATTTCAATATACGAAGATCTTTGTTTAAGTAAAACTATCAATAATGTTAACACATATTAGAAATGACCCGCCACACAAGCTCGATAAAATCCAATAACAGTTATCGATGTTCTCAGATAACATGAATAGCGCCACCATCGGTGACATTGATTAACTTCTCACTCACATTAAAAAAACAATAACATACCTACATTATATTTTAATGTTCCAAAATCGAAGTGAAACCAATTTAATTGTTTTTTGAGACAGAATATATTTAGCACAACTTATTTCTGTTACCCCAAACCGTTATTATATCTTCGGGCAATCTAAACACATTATTTTGTTTGAGCTCATGATCTACGAACCAAATGAGATTGAAGGCTTACTTTAAATAAATTACAGCGAAGTGCTTCTCAATGAAATCAGCTCGTGTACGATGCCTATCCATGGTGACAACACACTGCAGTGTACTGCCATTCCAGAGTTACAAAACAAGCAATCATGTATGAACGGCCTTATTGAAAACATGTCTCAATTTGCATAGACATGCATTCGATGTTTGTGTCAATAGGTCAGTCTCACTGACCCGACCTATAGAGAGCCATAGTGCGAATACTGGTACGTCATTATAGTGTTTTATTACATATCTGAGGAAGGAGAAAAGAAACAATGACACAGACAACGTATACGAGTAATTTTATTCAAACAATATTTAATTTTAAAATGTTAAATCTGTAAAAAACCTCCCAGCGACTAATTTGTTAGTAATTATTTGCTTTGATTCAATTTATATTAAAGCTGATGTAATATTATTATGTATATACTAAAATGTGTAGCATTTTGCCAAACCTAGGTTAAATGTCTAATTATAAAACCTCGGTTAAATGTTAAAAACAAGTAATTGCATTACATATAATAAGTTTGAACACAAACAGTCCAAGCATGAGACATTGTTCTAGAACTGCATATACTGGGGAAAAATGGCCTCCAGTCCAGGATCTCACAAACACAATGACGTGCATTAAGGTAAAGTTCAATGTACGTACACAGTTTGCCTATAAACGACAGAGAATCAGACACAGAATTGTAGAAATTCTTGATTTCGATGAATCTTTAAACATTAAAAAAACCGCAATTTGACCATCTTGAATCGGATCACCAAATAAACAAATATGTATAATGTGCGACATGGTGCCTGGCGTAGGTGAAGTTTGAACATGATTGGTCAGAGAATGTCTAGGATACGGCTCTAACTCTGATTTTCTTAAAACAAAGTGGCCACCAGGCAGCTATTTTGAATCCGATCTGAAAAACATACTGTAAAATGACTAATTTTCACTGGGTTTAAATTTCACTGATTTACCATTTCAGGCATATTTAGTGGGTTTTAAATTCACGGTTTCGTCATTTAGATAATGTGTTCTATGCTAAATTTTACATATTCACTGTGTTTTAATTTAGCGCATTTCTCCAGTCAGCGAAATAAGCTAAATTAAAACCCAGTGAATAATTACCCCCTTTACAGTACATAATGTCTGCTGTTTGTGCCGCTCCCCTTTGTGTCGAAGGCCCCTTAACTCTCTGTCGTTTAATTAAAAACAGGTCAGCAATACAAAGGTGACAACCACGAGGAGCAACCCAATAACGACTCCGATGATTTTAGGAGCTTTGCTAGCGGTCACTTCAAGGGACAAAATTACATTCGTCGTATTTGTGCAGGTCCCAATACTATTGACCGCCTGGCATGAAAATATATGCTGCCCCTTGTAGTCGCTGAGAAAAGCTGCTGATATAAGTTTGAACGAAATCCGTTAAAACACGACCGAGATTCTGTTCTGGAATGATAGAGATGTTTGATTTTGATGATTTTTTACGTTAAAACGAACGGAAACTAACAATTACTGTCCCTTAGTCCCATCCAGTCCCATTTTTAGTGACGTGTACGTATTTGTATCATTGGATAGATATAATGCTTGGTAATAACCTTTCGTGTTTATCACGTCAGTATTTCTTGTAGAAGACTCAACATTCGTTGCGTTCCGAATTTCATGATCAGAGTCCGCAATTTCGTAATCGATTCCACCGCCTTCGTGTGGCTTAGAATTGTCGACATGATCGGTTGTAGTACCGACACACATTCTCTTTCGTAGCTTGAGTATAATAAACACAACAGCAATTGTTACGAGACACCCGGCAATGAAACTGCCTACCAGAGATGCAACGATATATGGAGCTTGGCGGTTCACTGTCCCATGTACCGAGGGAAAAGACAGATTTGCAATGGATGTCCCTATGCTATTCTTAGCTTCGCAAGAAAACACACGCTCTTCATTGTTATCGAAGAAAACATACGAAGATATGACGAGAACTGAAATTTGTTCCCATGCATCGATATATGTCTCTGTTCGAATCAATTTCCCGTTGAATTTCTAACTCAAAAACTGCACTGGTGGGTTGGCTGTTATATTGCATGTGAGCGTTGTGTTGTAATCTTCGTCGTCCGTAGTTAAACTAGATTGAGTAATGACAACATCCGGTTTATATTGAACGTTCACAGGTCCGATTACACAAGATCTGTTGCCATTGAATGCGGGGTGATACCCCATACATACGAACATGTCGTGTTGGTCCCGTCTCGATGGTGTCCAGTTGTAATATGCAGTGTTGCCGTTGGCGGCAGTCATATCAGTACTACTGGTACCAGATTCAATCGTCCACCAGACATTGACCTTGGGCATGCCAGTGTCACTTGCCTCACAGTGTAGCTGTCTGTGATCATTTTCTGTTACGGTGATATTTCCAGTTTCTACTTCGTCACCTACGTTGCATTCAATATCGTGTGTCTCTGGCCTTTCGTAGATATTCAGTGACGCTACTCTGGAGGCTATGACAGGTTCTATACTGTTTTCAGGAAGTAATACGCACTGATATTTCCCACTGTCACGTACTGCACTCGATATTGTAATATCAGCTATATACAAAGCTGATTCAATGTGAGTGGTTTCCACAATACCGTACACATTGTATCGGTCATAGTCGATCAAGTGTCCACGGTTCGATAGTAACTCCGTTGCCTTCGCAATCGTCTCACCGTCTTTCAACCAGTACAGCGATTGACCGGATTCAATGGATTTAATTCCACATGTTATCGCGGGCGATTTCAAATTCGCTGACTGGTACGAAAACACCACTTGTATATCGATGGGCTCATCGTTAAAGTATGGACCCGAAAGTGGAGAGGATAATGATATGCACAAGATAAAATAAATTGCAGTATTGAACAGGGACATGTCTTTCGCGAGTATAATCACTGAAGGTACTTGCTTTGCCTTTTAAACTTCCTTGATCCGGGTACTTACTGACCTCTATAGGCTGTATTCAATATTTGCATACCCATTGAACAGTGTTTTACTATTTATTCGGGAAACTCTATATCTCGCACAGTCGTCAACTTGATCAACTGTCCAGGGGCAATCGTTTCAAAATTTTCAACCAGTAATTTAGAATACTGTCTTGCTCGTCGAATTATGGGCACATAATTGGCAAATACAATGTACATATTACATAATATATTCATAGGGTAATGTGCGGTATGTATTCTAGATTATGTGCGGAGTGGTCTCATAAACATACAAATGCTTAATTCATGAAACAAATAACACTGCTAAAATAATGTGCTTGTTTTAATTGCAAATAAACAAATGATCAATATGTTACTTCATAACGAAAAAAATGAGCATTTAGATAATGTCGGCACATTATTTCTTTTCGTAAAAATGCTCTTCATAACGAATAACGAATAAATTTACGAAATAGTTCGAAAAATAGAAAGTCTAATTTCCCTACAACGGCTGTACGATATTTACCTTTAATTAACCATAGCATCCTTGTAACTGAAACGTAACTGCTAATAAGATTTAAACAATAATTTGTTGCGGATTTCGTAAAAACGTGTTCAACAAACATAGAATGAGAGTGTTAAAATTAATTAAAATCGTTATGAAATAAATAATTATATAATACATAATTATTGTATAGATGATAATAATAGAGAAAATGGCGAAATCACTCCCTGATAGACATCATCGCTCTCAATATCAGAATTTCCACATTTCTGAAACACTGCAAATATACTACATATCACACATAGAGCATACTACAGATTGAATGCATAATAGTATTATTGCTTCTTCGCATTGATAGTAGTCGTCCACATTTTCAAGTTTCATCAACTCAGATACTTTAAAATTTCATCCAAACAGGGCTTTGCCATCATAATTCACAATTTTGTACTCGAGATTGTAAATCCACAACCAACAATTTGTGGAACATGCGGCTGACGCGAGAGAACAATGACCAGTCATATTATCTACTCACAAGCGAAATATAGATTTACTCGAGATTGTAAATCTACAACCAACAATTTGTGGAACATGCGGCTGACGCGAGAGAACAATGACCAGTCATATTATCTACTCACAAGCGAAATACTGAATTAACGTGTATACCGCGGACACTGGCAACTTGTCTCTGTCATTTACATAGATAATAATATGACTCATACACATTCTAATGCCTTAGACGTACAGAATGTTTTTGAATGTTGTTATTACTTGATATACTTAATGGCACATTAATTTTATTAATATTACTATAGATCACCTTTGTACATCACTTGTTTCCCATTATGTCACTACTTCAACTCTACTTATCTATGTATATGCTTTTCTATTAACGCATTAATGTATTTTATTTACCGCCTGGTATGTCTATATCGACGGCTGTTCTGTTTAGTAATCATTATGTCACAGGGATCGATTGAGTTTCAGTAATTTGCCACAACGTCCGAGCAGTTTCGTGCGTTTCGAGTTATATACCATGGAGCACGCGTATCTCAAAATCATCGGAACATGCGTCGTTGTTTTAGATATTGTTTTCTGTACATGTGACAATCCATCATTCATCACCGAACCTGGTAATGTGACTGCAGTGTTACAGTATGCGTCTGACGTAGTCCGCACCGTCTCTCTGAGGTGCTCAGTGCATTGTGAGTCAGACGCGTTTCAAGTATCATGGTTTAAAAATGACGTCATGATTAGTGAAGACAGTGATATTGTCAGCGACATTGTAGATCCTGCCAGGTATGATATATTTCACGATGACTCGCTGAACAGTTATAATTTAGAAATCAGTTTACGGGAGCACGCAGCCGACCTTGACAGTGGTGTGTACACATGCACCATTGTGAATTCGTCGAGCTTGAGTCCCACGCTACAATCACAGAAAGCATACGTACAAATCTACACCAGTCCTGCGTGTGCAATTATTTACAGAAATGATGTTCATTACAATAACAGCGTCACCGATGTCACCGAAGGCGATTGCATAGAGCTGTCGTGTAGATGTAAATACGAGAACGTGATGACAGTGACACAAGACGTGGTAGAATGGGAAACATATAAAACGCCCTCTTCATACCTAGCATATATGAAGGACGAAATGCATCTTCTTTACAGGAGCGATGTCTGGTATCCGAACAGAAGTGACGGTGACTTATCATTCACATGCGTTCACAAGCCTCCGGGGTTACCTGCCAGAACGTGCAGTCTCGGTCCGTTCAATATTAGATACTTACCGTTGGTACGTTTAGTTCCTCTTTATACGGAGGTGTTGTCGAATGAGATTGTTTCCTTCAATTGCAGCTCTGAAGCAAATCCACCTGTTCATATACACATTTGGACGTGGAACGGAAACTCTATTGACTCGTGTACAATACCATTTCAGATTGAAGAAGGGGGACGTTTATTGTCATTCGATGTGTCAGATAGTTCGCATAACGGTTACCACGAACTAAGGTGTTCTGCCGCGAATGAAGTCGGCACCGCGGTGAGTGACATTTCTGTCATTGCTATCAATATAACCTCAACCGCCTCATCGTCAACTTCAGTTGTAACAATGGATTCGTCCTCAATGACTACAAGGAGACAATATATTTCTAAAGCGGATAAGCAACAATCAGTAAACAGCGTCCCGATTACAACTGTTGCCATTATAGTTGTTTCTGTTATGTGCGCTTTCCCCGTTGTCTCTGCAGTTTTGTTAGTTGTCTGTATGCTGAAGCGGCGAAATAAAAAGAAGTACAATATCCGAAAGGAAAATGGTACTAACACAACTAGAATGTAATCACCACACTATATCTAAAGTAACTTGGCTAGTGGAAATACGCAACCTAATGAAAAAATTGAACATTGTATAACACACACACAACAACCGACTTAGGATTCAGAGAGAGAGGGCAGAGCAAATAGAAGTCGTCACATGGTTAAGAATTCAGAAATAAATAAACGGGTGAAGATATCAATATTAAATATAGATCGATATAATTGAATCTGTTGTTTTACTTTTAAACGAGCAGTGATTCAATTGAACCAAAACACCAGTTACAGATTACATTTTAGAATAGTTACAATTTACGTTTAAACGAGTTTGAAGCCATACCACTGTTATTGTTGCTGTGTTCCTGCCGAGAGGTTATTGATCCTGAAAGGGATAGATGGTGTCAACTATTTGCCTGTCTTTTCGATACATATTTTTTATCATAATTACATTCACTTATGCTTATAAAATGCTTAGCATTTATTCTATGCAGAATATATGGAATATTTTTTTGGATTATCGTAATACAAAACACCTGTTTTTTATGACCCACACGCGAGTCGATGTAATGTGGTACCACCCACAGAACAACGATTCATAATCTCCATCACCTGACCACGGTGACCTGACTCACAGCACGACTCTGGGCAAAACATGAACATTTCTATATATACATTTCTATAGTGTTGAAGAGGAGAGGGGAATGATAACGTAGAGGGACTCGCATGTCTTTTAAAAGTATAGTGGTGTGCATTAAAAATCCACAACTGTGTTCTTCATTAGCTCAGTTGCATGATGTGTGGTGTATGGTGATGTCAAAAAAAATCTGTTACAGAAATGCTCGTATTCAATGATTTTTAACCTTGTATCCTTAGAGAGCTGTTGTTAATATTATTGTTGCTTTTTGACCTAATAAAGATCTTTTTGTTTTCTCCGATTGAATTGCTTTGTCATTCTCGATTTAATTATTGCAGGTTTTGCCCTGATTTATGCATTAGAATTTGTCTTCTGTCACATAAGCTCTAGGTATTATCAATACATCAATTATTTATGTGTTTTCCTTTTTATCACTGAAGTATTTTATTTTTTTACTTCACCCATCTCCATCCCAGATTTACCTAATGTTTCATCTAATCTTCATTACGTTCCCCCGAAAGTTATTCATTGTTACGATCATTATTTTCTCCAAGCATATTTTGAATAAATACAAAGAGTGTTAGACTATATACAATAATTTGCACAAGAAAATCCAAAACTTGATTACAAGGTTAATGTGCACCACAATAAACAATGTTTAATTCTAATAAAAGGAGCTAAAAATGTTCAACATAACAAACAGTATTTAGACAGTATAAATGTCAGAATAACATAAAGCCAGTTAATCGACGTGATCCTGTCGCTCGAGTGGCCATTGTAACATTAACATGTCTAGTGTGCCCACTCTCCTCATGCGTGGAGTGTATTATGTAAGCAATCAAAAAAGTTTACTTTTAGTATATATTAGTTGTATCAGTGCAGAATTTGAAGTCCGGAACTTATCCGCACTTTCTTTTTCGTGACACAGAAAAGATCATGTGATTGCCGTGACGTGCGCCCTCAATCTGACTGTATCTTATTTGCTCGTGGGCTCATTTATGTCATCATACACTGTCATGTATATTGGTTCCATGATCAGTAACATAATATGTGAAATTATTTTTATTGAACTTATACTATTACTGCCTTGAATTGACCTTCTAGAATGTGGTAATATACAGCATATAAATGTCATTGAAGTACCGTCATCTCCGAATAGGCGACAGATTATAAATACGAATTAATTTCGAATTACGCGTATTCTCAAAAAAATCGCGACAGCCATAGTACAAATTTACGGCACATAACCAACTCACGCTTTTTGCTCATGGTCTGTATGCCAACACCACCATGTGACTCGTATAATACGCCTTTGTTAGTAAACCTAGTACCACATCAACGGAGTGAATATTATACAACTGTTTTACCGGCCCGAAGTTTCATACAGTTTCCCGGCCTCGAAGATGGAATTGTCAACCGAATTCTGTTCTGTAAGTTCAATTTTACTGGTGCTCACAAACCTAGTAGTTTTTCCGACACTCTGTATTCCGAATCAATCAACGCTGTTTTTGTTAACAGACATGTTTATTTTCGCTAAAATTGCACCTGATCAAAAACTGCAGCATATAATTGACGAAAGTGATTTGCAAACAGTTCGATATATTCTGATAAAATACTTGATCACGCTTTTAGTAGTCCCCGTTCTGAACCTTCAAAGGATCCGGTGCCAACCTTGGTCAACAATTTTATTAACTGCAAATGTGTGAATCTGATTGGCCGATATGGACATGAAGTGTAATAAAATAATATACATTTCGGGTATCAACTCTTGTGTGAAGAACGCTTTTAAGTTATTTTTTCTTTGCTGGTTTGAAAAAAAAGATTAATCATAGAATAAAAATTGTGAGTACATTTTAATATATACCTTTGTGATACTGTGATACAAAAGTCTTGCACTGCATAAATCAACATTCTTCAGAGTACAGTTGTTATCACTAGTATCTTACTCCTATTTATAGTTGTATTGAGTCATCCTATGGGCGTACAACGATTGTTTTAATGCAAGTAAAGAATGTGATGACATAACGAAGAAGAATGAAACACACGCGAAATGTCCTTCTCATATCTAGTATAAATGAATCATTAACTACATTAACTGTGGGCTGTACGTTTATTTCCCGTTTACATGAAGATGTTGTCGAATCGGATTCTTTCCTTTCAGTGCAATTATGTTCTGTTCAGCAAATCAAGCAATACAGTGAGTTGGTTACCGATATTTGTCAAACTTGAATGCGATTAAAGAAAAATGACGACTATTGTCATCATACACAGCAAGCATACAGCGATTATCACGAAGTAAAGTGATTCACCCCAAAAGTAGTTATCAGATTAGTGATATTGTGTCTCCAATGACAAACGATACCATTCAACATAGTTTTTCCCTCAAGACTGCGGCATTCATTTCCGGTACTGTGTAATTTTTCGATGTATAACGATAGATTTAAGTCTGATGGGTTGCGGTGTTTACGGTTGTTTTAACGTATATTTACAGAGTTTACGATACTTTGGGGGAGGAATTCGAATTTTTCTAATTGTTCCCCGTTTCAAGACAAGTAACTATGATTTGATTATTCCGAAGTAAATCGATCAGCCCGTGCTTAGTATGAATGGCTTGATTGATATACCCGTTTCTGTAGTTTAGTTTTCTTCAAGTTTGATCACATGTTAATTATTATTTTTGCTTACTTGTGAGTTACTTGCTGCCTGTTTCACAAGTCCATAATATTTCTGACCAGTTCATATGAGCAGCTCCTTCCTATTATTGGTGCACATTTGCACATAAGAAATGAACCTCTACATGAACAATGATAGCTGAGTTATGAATAATGGGAACTATTATAATCATGAGACTAATATTGAATTTTTTTCATTACAGGCTATTCTTTAAATTTTTCGAGCAGTGTATAAAAAGGAAATTGAAATAATAAAATACCAAAAAGAGTCATTCTAGTTCCAACATGCTAGTTAATGTCAAGTATACCAACCCTCCTATCTGGCACCAGCTAGTTTCTCGAATATCAAATTAAAATATCTGGTGCAAGTCGCTGTCGAGAATACAAAACTTACCATCTGTCGCAAGACAGTGTTCATGGATGCACGACTGTGTCTAGAATACAAAGTTGGAATCCAGGTCCAATTTGTCAAAACGAGTATATTTTCTCCGCTCTCTCAATAGTGTACCTAGCAATATTGGTGTATGTGTTATGTTAGATTACCTACATCATCGTTTTGGTGGTATTCATCTATGTGTGTGTATGGTGTCAGAATCTGTTGTAATCATGAGTGTTTGTACATGACATAGCCACTTTTACCAGAAAGTCACATGTTGTATAAAAAAGAAGTAAATAGTACATAAAGTGCCAATTAGATGCAAATCAAACATTGAGCATTGCTTTTAGCTACAGATGAACAGACAGGGTCACATTTTAATGCAAAAGCAAATTTCAGCTGTTTTAGCATGGTTGTTCCAGCAGTAGAATGCGAAAATACGTTGCTTGCTTTTACCTTACGGGAGCTCTTTCTATGACGCTTTTGATTAACATTTGTATGGGGTTATTGTCAAGATGTCACGAACCCGGAAATACGCTTACGAAAATAACATTTGAGTATGAGGAAGGGCACAGTGGAGTTGTGTTCAACATGAAGATCTGGACCGATTGTTTAGTTATAGGTTGCATTTTGTTGATGATTTGTGGAATTATTGCCACAAATCCCCGCTTAGTTACACAGCCAGTTGATCAAAGAGTAGTGCTGCAACATGGTGCGTCACCGATATTTGTCAACCTTGATTGCAGTGTATCGGACTATGATGCTCAATCCATGCAGGTATCTTGGTTCAAAAATGACGTCATCTTCTCAGATAATTACAATATTCATGAAGACGTCAGCGAGTTGGTGGATACACGATATTATATGACAAGTCGAGGTACATTCGGATTGTACAGACTCCAGATTAATACCGATGACGACTATGTAACATTCGATACAGGACAATACTACTGTGCGTTACTGTATTCATCCAACAAGACTGTGATTGAAAAGTCTCGCACTGCAGACATCAATATACACACCAGTCCACTGTGTGTTGTTGATTACGGAACAAGTTCTTACTACGGCAACGCTGAAGGTAATGTTGGCAATGTTGATGTGATGGAAGGAGATGTTGTGGGACTTTCCTGTAGGTGTAAGTATCCAGGTACACCTACTGGGGATATTATGGTGTGGAGGAGAGATGATGTCATGGAAGATTTACCACTTAACGGCGTCACACAATTAGATGATTTACAATTAAGAGATAATGATTGGCATCCTGAAAGAATAGACCAAGGTGTGACATTCACTTGCACGCATAGAATTCCTAATAAACCCGATAGAACATGTCAGGTTGGTCCATTCAATATATTATATGCGGCAATGGTGGAAATTCGCCCAAAGTATCATCAAATGATTGACCAACCCATTGTTTCATTTGTTTGTAATACAACGGGGAATCCGGACGTTAACATGTACACGTGGACACTAGATGGCGCTGTACTTCGCCAAAGTGCTTACATTCACTTTTACAATGATAATAGTCATCTTACTATCGCGACAGATTATGGTTTAGAAAATGGAAATTATAATATTACATGTACAGCTTCGAATGGTATCGGTGACACAAACAGTTCAACAGCGACGTTGTTAGTAAATATTACTGCACAAACAACGTTACCTACTTTAACAGCAAATGTTACAATGCCCTCGTCCGAACTGGCGTATGATGCAAATACAGGACTTTCACCTAATTCTATTTATATTATTGTAGCGGCATCAGTGGCCGTACTACTACTGGTCATTGGGGTGATACTATTTGTTTGCCTGGTAATTACAAGCAGAAACAAGACACGGAATAAAAAGCAAGAAACTGATCATACAGTTGAGGGACATGGTAACCCCAATGTAAGTGTTAATGAGGAACCAAATAATAGAAGCCAAGGGGGTGACATAACACTGAAATACACCGTTGGTAGTGAATTGACTTATGCCAATATTCCAACCAAGAAAAGTTCTGAAGAAGAACATGTAACTTATGAACTTCTCGGCGGACAAAGTGAGCAGGTCACGTCCAATGTGCTAAGAATACCCACCAGAATGATGAACGTGGAGGGACTCACGTACGCAGATTTAGATCTCTCCCCTCAATCGACGAGTCCAGTGGATCATGAACGAATATCTCCACAAAGTGAAGTAGCGGACACGGTATATGCAGAGGTGAAGCGATAATCTACGACGGACCATTTAATACAAATCACAACACGCACTCATTGGGTCACAAAAATAATAACAGCATCGATGTTTACGGTCCCTGATGGCACATTGCATTTATTAACAATGCACTGAGTGCGTAATACAGACCTTAAAGACCATGCAACTATGCCTCTCATAAAAATACCTGATACACTGACCAATCTGACAAGTGGTCTCGTACTGCGTGCACTGTTCAAACTCACAAATTTATGATAAAAAGAAAAAAAATACTACCTAATAAAAAAACAAAAAAACAAAAAAAACATCATGCACGATCATGCAATGCATGATTTTGTTGATAGATTTACAAATTTCGAAAAGTTTTTGAGAATTGTTCATCTCTCTCCAATACCGTCATAATTATTAAATTCCACGCAGTATACGTCCGATAGACTATTCAGACATGCAAGAATGTTCAACACGGTTCCAGTCAAACAACCCCTTTCAAGACGCCATGTGAACTATGACATTTGACTTTCAATGCAAGCATAATGTCCTCTACGTACTTAAACCTCTCTATGTAATTTGGGAATGGTTCGCAACCCTCTACGAGGCCCTTGTAACCGATAGCATTTTTTTTTATCTCACAGCATCATTACAGGTAATAGAAAACTAACCTTTTCATTGTTTTATTCTTGGCAATCACAACCTTGCAATGTTAGAAACCTACTCAATACAACTATACATCCTGGTTATTGACATCGAGAGATTTTATCAGTGGGATGGGGCGTTCATGTTAAACGCAATGTAACCTTCAATCGTGATAATATGACAAAAAAGTGAATATAATAATATACGTTTTACGTATCAATGTTTACGTTGATGCTCTCCTACATTTCAATTTCTCATTTTAATATCTCTTTAGCAATTTGGTAATAAATAAAAGTCATTTAAAGTAAAACAATATATGACCCATACTCCAGCAATTGAAGTTGTGTTATAGAGGAAACGCTCTCCATACACATACACAGAATAATTTTCGTTACCTCCTTATTAACGTGTTGACTATAAATATATCAAGTTATTTCGTGTTTAATGTTCTAATATTGACTGTGAACTTTGCAAGTCCAATTCTTGTTAAACACGACACATCACATCAAGATATTACAACAACTGTGCACATTGTGTTCGTAGTTGTAAATTAATGTACGAAACATTTTTATTCTTGGTACAGAGTGCGTTATTATAAGATAGCGTCGATGTATGGATTTCCGAGTATGTTTGATACAATGTATTGCATGTAATGTGTATGTGCACAAACCTTTCAAAAGCTTCTTGTATATAATACATGGTACGTTTTCAATCCGACACGAGGTATCATACTACAGCACTCACCTATATTTGGTCAACCATTGGTCGTAATCATGATTTTTGTTGTTACAGACGTCTTTCGTTTTTATGATAATCAGTTTCAAACGTCTCTAATCGAAAAAGTTTTTGGTCACAACTCGTGTAAATCAATACATAATTTCATTGTGAAATAACCTTTTTTCATAATGTAATATTTTGAACATCGTTTCATGTATGCGCGACAATCGCCTGAGACATCATTGGCATCATGATGTTCATGTATGTGTATGTACACAAGTATGTGTAGTTCTTGATATGTATTACAATTTTTTGTTATGGCTTCAAAATTGCGCGTCAACATGTTTTTCACTATTGTGTACATTTTGTAAGATATCCACATGTTTTTCATTGCATTTATTATGTTTTAAAAATGTATATTAAACGCTGGACAATATTACGTGGCATGTCCGCATCGTAAGTTATCGTGCATTTGAAATAAACGCTTGAGACCCGCAATCAAACAATATTACTCATGCCATTGGTTCAGGTTTTGTGATTGTGAACAGTTGTCGATGTCACCTGCATTGCTCTTTAACTGCTTTTACATGAAACACGAGCTTTATCAATTGAGGGCGCTTCTGGTGGAAAAAGTGAAATAATTTCAATTTGATGAAGTATATCATGGCCAATTATAACTCTTTGTAATAAAATACATAAGATGACGCGACAGATAATATGATTTCAACCACGTTATAATCAATATAACACGTTATTACAATAAATGCGCCATAACCACTATGGTAACTACGATACAACGACTATTTTGAGTACATGAATTTATTGATAAATCGTGATAAGTTGCGATTACCCACGTTGAAATAATCGATATCGATGTAACTGACTTATTGTCCTTTTTTAAGCCTAAGTCCACTGAAATAAATGGCTATATTGTGACTGTTATTTTCATTTGATTGGGGTTAATGTCAAACGGTCATGAACCAGGAAATACATACGCATACTTTATTTTTGAGCATCAGCAAGATACATCATTAGTTCAACATGGAAGCTTGGATTTTCTGTAGGTTGATCATATCTATACTGTTCCTTCGTAGAACGATCGCTGCAGATCCTCGTTTAATTACACAACCAAATGATCAAAGAATGGTGCTGCTGTATGATGCGCCACCGATATTTGTCAACCTTGATTGCAGGGCGGAACATCTTAATCAAGCAGTGCAGGTGTCGTGGTTTAAAAATGGCGTTATCATATCTGATAATTACACGGATCGTGATAACGTCAGTAATTTGATTGAAACAACACGGTATAATGTCGTAAGTGGAGGAGTTATCGGAAAGTACATGCTCCAGATTTACACCAGCGACGCTACTGTTACATTCGATACAGGACAATACTACTGTGCGTTATTGTATTCATCCAACAAGACTGTGATTGAAAAGTCTCGCACTGCAGACATCAATATACACACCAGTCCACTGTGTGTTGTTGATTACGGAACCAGTTTGTATTACGGCAACGCTGAAGGTGATGTTGGCAATGTTGATGTGTTGGAAGGAGAGACTGTTGGACTTTCCTGTAGGTGTAAGTATACAAGTGCAGATAATATTATGGTGTGGAGGAGAGATGATGTAATGGAAAATTTAACACTGAATGACGTTACACAATCAGACGGCTTAAAAACAAGAGATAACTATTGGTACCCTGGAAGAGAGGATCAAGGTCTGACATTCACTTGTACATACCGAATTCCTGATAAACCCAGTAGAACATGCCAGGCTGGTCCGTTTAACATAATGCATGCGCCAACTGTGGAAATACTTCCTCAATATCAAGAAATATCTGATTACATCTCTGTTTCATTCCGATGTAATGCTAGTGGGAATCCACCAATAACTACCTACACGTGGAAACTGAATGACAAAATGCTCCAGCATAGTAGCTACATTCAATATGACAATGAGAATGGTATCATTGATATCGCGAAGGATTATTTGGAAAATGGTAAACACACTATTTCGTGTACAGCATCATATATTGTTGGTAACACGGCCAGTCTACCAGCTACGCTAGTCGTAAATATAACTGCACAGGAAATAACAACGCCCACGTTTACATCGATGTCATCAAGTAATAGATTGGACACTAGTCGTACAACGCCCTTACCCGACTTTAACAAAAGTGATGCAAGTACTGATCTTCCAATGAGTACTATTTATATTATTGTAGCAGTGGCCATACTATTACTGATCATTGCGGTAATATTAATAGTCTTCGTTGTAGTTGCAAGAAGAAAAAAAGACGATAATGATCATACACAAAGAGGGCATAATAACCCGAATATTTGCAATAATGACGAGTATTACAATGAAAATCAACGAGCTGATATTGCACTGACAGAGACTGTCGACAGTGAGTTGACTTATGCGAATATTCAAATCAAGAACTCGGATTCTCGTGGTGATCATGTGACTTACGATATTCTCAGCGGACAAGACGAGCAGGTCACGTCCAGTTCTCCGGAAATTCCCACCAGAATGAATAACGTGGAGGGACTCACATACGCAGATTTAGACCTTTCGCCCCAATCGGCGCGTTCTATATGGATCAGTCACAAAGATTAACCGAAGGAAAAGTACGGGATACTGTATATGCAGAGGTGAGGCGATAACCAACGAGGAACTGTTGTTACAGTATTAAAACACAACATGTGCCAATGAAAGTAGCAACAACTGTACTGGTTCCTTGGGCTCACGTGGTACATGGTACCGAGCAATTTGTATACGGCAACTACATTGACTGTACTACAGTACTTCGGATTATAGAATAAACTCATACATATATGCGGAGTAATTTTGATTCTCTTCTATTACCAATATAACTAGCAATATTGTAATCAGATATTGTATTGTAATTGTAATATTGTAATTCACCCCTGCTCATATTAATCGCGTAACACGACTGTATTGGCTTATAATTGTAATTCATACTTTTAGAAAAAATAAAAATAATCACAGAAGTTTGAATCCCGTGTTTAAAGTTTTAATGAAGGTTTGTACGTTTTGATGTACAGTACTGTTATTGTTAAAGGGTGATGTTCGTCATACACAACGCGTGTAATGTACATTGTTTGTTTGCATGCAATTCAAATGAACTAAAATGAAACCATCATTGCCACATATTACAATTTATATCAACATAGCACAATTTTGTGATTCATGAACATGTCAAAACGAAACCCTCTTGACTACTAAAAATGTCAAAAAAGACCTCATGTCCATTACGAGTCATAATTAACAGATCACAGTGGTGAATCGGGGGGGGGGGTCTTGGGGTCCGGGGGGAACCCCCCCCCCCGTTGAAAAATTCATTCAATTTGTTTTTGTATAATATATAAAAAATCATACATGTACACTGTAAACGAACCTTTATGTCGAAAATAGCTCATATTAAGCAGTAAAACGAGAAATGGAGAGGCCAAAGAGACTCATTGAAAATTCGCCCGTGTTCATTCTGAAAAAAAATACTGTTTAGGTGTGTGAACTCATACTGTTTTTTTCTTCATCAAAAGCAAAGCTGTAACTCTAGACCGAAAATGCTCGGCGCGTGTTTGGTTGCGTGTGGCGATAGTTTCAAAATGAAAATGTCAAAAGAGAGCCGAAGATAGCAATACAAAAAAACTCATCAAATATATTCGACGTTAATTCACCATAACCTCAACCAAACAATATTACCATACGAAATTATGTCGACTATTCATGCATACCAGACTGCGCAGCCATACACTTCTAAACAATGAACATTTTCTTAGTCAAGTAGTCCCTTTCAAGGCGCCATGTGATCTACGGTATTTGACTTTCTATGCAATGTACAATGTGTACGCTTTGCTCAACATATACTATTTTGAATGACTGATGACTTCCCCGTGACCCCTGTAACCTGTAAACATTTGTTTCACCGTTGTACACCACCATCGTTGGTAACAGACATTAGCAACCGCCCATGATATACTGTAGCCTACTCAAAACAACAAATAGACCCGGGTTGTTATGTATACTCATTGCATCAGTTCGCCAAAGTGTTTATGTTGAATACAAATGAACGCTCTATTGAGATAATATGAACACGTTATTATAATGGTTGTGTATCAATATGTACGTCCGTGTGAACAAGAACATCATATAGAGTTTTTAAGATTTTAGTATTTCCGGCAGCAGTTCTGATTAAAATCATCAGGTACATTTTAGTTTAGTACATATCCATGTAATTGGTTTAGTGTTAGGGCATTTACGTAGGACACCGTCTAAGTGCATGGACAAAAACCATGAACTCATTTAAACATGTAGTTTACAATACATTGACGTAACAAACCAGTCATGCGATTTATCCTTTAATAATAATCAAGACTGCAGTCACTTCAGCTGTCGCCATTTACGGTTACTTTCATATTGCGGTCACACTAGTTACCCCGATTGTGATTGGTTCCACTAGAATCTGGTCGTTTAAAGAACCAGTTTGGAATCAGTTCCATTAGCTGGTTATGTCATCGTGGTATCCGTAAACCGATAAAGCATTTGGCCTCTGCAACTCAAGATATTGAACAGTGTATTTAAGCAATTTGAGTGTTGAGATGCCATTAATGTGACATTTACAGTTTACTCAGAAACGTTATGAACATTGATGTGCTGAATGAGTAAAATACAGGATAATATGGCATATCATATACGTAATAATGGCATGTAAATATATTTGATATACATGTATGTGTATGTGCATGGCCGATGTATTCTTTCATATTTTACGTATATATTCATTCATGAAGACCATTTATTACATGATCAACGCGATGAGGGTATAGACAACCCCTCACCGTGGCCTGATATAACTCTGATAAATTCATCGATTTATTATATGAAAACCTCCAGCAATTTAATTCGTGTCGCACCTGCAACACTCGCATACTTGATTTAATCTGTTGCAATGATCCAGCAATATCTGCTCAAATGCCGAGACCGTTATTCAATGTGACAATTATTTTAAAGCAGGGAAGTCGTCACCTACGCATGCGTCAGATGGCCACAGCGTGGCATTGTTTACAAACAAGCATCCACCCATGAGTAATTGCGTTTTTAGCGTGTGTTGTTATCGTCGCTGGGGGCTCAATTCCCGCATGTGTGCAGGTGGCGACCCTCCCACTTTAACATAAATACGTCAATTTACACCAGTAATACTGTAACATATGATACAGAACAATACTACTGTGTGTTACGGTATTCATCCAATATTAATATAAACACCCGCCCACTGTGTGGTGTTGTTTACGAAGCCAGTTTGCATTATGGCAACACTGAAGCACCAAATAGTCTGAACAAGAGATGACGCCTTAGTAGAGTGGTCACTAAATTACTGACAACCAGAATATTTGCATCAATGACGATTCATACAATGAAATCATAGGAAGTAATAATATACTGACAGAGACCTTCGAAAGTGAGTTAACGTATGTCAAAATTGCGACGAATAGTTGTACGTTTGAAATAGTGCAATTCAATAAGTGTCAGTGTAGGTCGTTTTTTCGTATAAAGTTGGGCTTTATATCATGAGGGATATTAGAATTTTCGCCAAACGGCGTCTATATGTTTGTTTAATTTAATTGTATTCCATAATAGTAGTTCAGTGTAATTATATAGATAAAGGGTGGTTGATCGTCGGTTTCTTCGTGAAATTAATCTATAAATGGGAACAAAATTTGTATTATTCCTGCATAGGAAATATTTAGTTTATCATTATAAGACGGAGGTCGTCGCGCCGCGCATGTGTTACATTTGGGTTGACAAACATTGATTTCCTCACAATTCAATGCGCTATTCTAAAGATATTCACGAGTACTAGTTTTGAACTGGGCGCGACATGGAGTACCGTCGATGATTCTTCGATCCCTTCCAATCACCAAAGAAATTGTGTTTAGTGGCGTTATTTTATATTAGTTCATTAAATTATTCATGACTTTTACCTAATTTAATATCATGTAAGTTTAAACATAATAGTTTTGCAAGCAACAAATAATTCTTTGTAGAATGAAGGCACATTATTAGTAGTTAGAATCATATGTGCAGATATAGTGTAGTTTCCAAACTAGGGTGGTCTAGTTTCGTATACTGCTAGGGCTAAATCGCGTGCGACCTACTGTTTTTCCGTCCAAATAAATTTATTAAATTTGAGTGTGTCGATCAGTTTTTTGGGAGAGACAATGTATAGTTGGTTGACAACAATAACATGAACACAATACGACAGTATGTTCGAAAATTAACTCCAATAATAAAGTTTGTTGATTATTCGCTATGTATTTCTCCTTTTCTTTACTAACAAGAATTACGTTGCCAATCAACGTGCTAGAACATTAAAACCGCGTCTATTCCAACTGACATCTAAAGGCAGTGTTGAACAAGAAAATTCATGAGGTAACGCACCGACGCAACGCATGAATATCCGAGAATATAAATCTGGTAATTTTATTTTACAGAAGTGGGTTCGGTGAATAAATACAGATGACCTGTGACAACAGAAACATGCGCTAACTGTATAATAATATGCCATGTAATATTGCACACACATAATAATGGTATTAATAGGAGTATTGTGATAGCGGGAAATAAATTACAGTGTTAGTGAAATGTATCTCAAAGGTATAGTATCATTGGTCGCACAAGCTGTATTCTCTTTGATGTTTGGATTTTATACAAATTTATTTTTATTGTGGACCTCTGTACCTAATTGAATTAAATTGCAAAAACAAGAAGAGAAAAAACGTATAACAAAATTATTTACGAGGTTCTTACCTCAGCTCTGATCCCTTTAACCATAGACCTTAGAGTCTCTTTCTAAGGTCAATGCTTTAACCCGATGATGCGAAATATCTTACACACACCCTATACCTGGACATTGTGTTGAAATGTATACTTTTTATATGGAATAGCACCGTAAGCTATGCTCGTTAACAGTAGAACAACGAATTTCACATGCCCTTGTTTTAAAGTAAAAGTAGCGATCCATTAAAGTTACATCGGTTTTGTTTGATCACGTAATTTGTAGATTCTTTAAGTCAAACCAGACTTAATACGGAGTAAACAATATGGAACTGTCTGTATGTATGCAGTATGCCGACATTGTGCTTTCATTATCATTTAAATAGACTCATTGTGATGAGCTCATGAACCAGGAAACTCGCATGTGATAATATCGTTCTAGCGTCAGTAAACGTTTGTGTCAAAATGGAAAAATGCCATTTTCTTTTGGTTATCTTATGTATACTGTTATATCATGGAATTATTGCAACAGATCCGAGTCTTGTTTCACAGCCAGATGATCAAAGAGTAGTTCTGCAATATGGTGCGTCACCGATATATGTCAACCTTGATTGCATTGCATCGGACTATGGTGATCAATCCATTCAGGTATCTTGGTTCAAAAATGACGTCATCATCTCAACTAACTACGTTTTTATGCAAGATGTCAGTGAGTTGGTGGATGAATTACGGTATATTATAGGTGGAGGTGTACTCGGAAGGTACAGACTCCAGATACATACCGATGACAACTACGTAACATTCGATACAGGACAATACTACTGTGCGTTATTGTATTCAATTAACATGACTGTGATTGAAAAGTCTCGCACTGCAGACATCAATATACACACCAGTCCACTGTGTGTTGTTGATTACGGAACCAGTTTGTATTACGGCAACGCTGAAGGTGATGTTGGCAATGTTGATGTGATGGAAGGAAACGTTGTGGGACTTTCCTGTAGGTGTAAGTATTCAGACTCAGTCGTTCCTGAAGATATCATGATGTGGAGTAGAGATGATTTAATAAAAAATATGACACACGATTCCATCACAAATACTGACGGGTTGCTTACAAAAAAGACTAACTGGTATTCTGAAGTAGGAGAGCAAGGTGTTACATTCACCTGCACTCATCGAATTCCTAATAAAGATGATAGAACATGTACGATTGGTCCATTCAATATATTAAATGCTCCAATGGTCATCCCAAGATATCATGAAATGATTGACCAACCCTCTGTTTCATTTGTTTGCAATACAACTGAATATCCGCACGTTAGTGTGTTCACATGGGAACTGGACGACAACATTCTCCTTAAAAGCAGGTCTATTCAAATTGACAATAATACAGTTATTGTGACTAACGATGCTCTAGACAATGGTATGTACAATATTACTTGTACAGTATCAACTGATATTGGCAACACGACCAGTTTACCGGCTACATTGCTAGTCAATATAACTCGACATGAAACCACAACACCTAAGTTTACATCAGTACCAGAAGTTGATGTTACAAAAATAGAAAACAGAAAAACCAGCTTTACCATGCCATCATTCGACAAGAAAACAAGTGATCCAAGTACTAGTCTCCCATTAAATACTATATATACTGCTGCAGCGGCATCTGGGGGATTTGTACTACTGATCGTTATTGTGATAATAATTGCTTGTGTGATACATGCGAGAAAACCCAAGAAAGAAAAGAACACCAAAGATACTAATCTCTGGGCAGGTGGACTCGATAACCCAACCATACGTGTAAATGAGGAGTCAAACAAAGGAAACCAAGGCGAAGGTGTAGCACTGTCAGAGCTTAGTGAGTTGACGTATGCCGAAATCGATAGCAGGGAACCCACTTCGAAAAACTACAGTGATACTAACGACCTACTTCGCAGCCAAGACGTTCAGGTAGCGTCAACTGAGCAAGGTATTCCCACTAAAATGAAGAACGTGGAGGGACTCATGTACGCCGATTTAGACCTGCCGTCACAATCGACGAGTTATGTGGATTGGTCAGGAATACCACCCAACAGTAAAGTATCGGACACGTTGTATGCAGAAGTGAAGCGATAATCAACTATTTTATACAAACCACAGTGTATTGTTGTTTCCCTGAGTTTCACATTGCATCTGACGGTGTAATACCACGTCCCATACACGTTGAATGATTTAACTGACACCGGACACATATCAACTCAGAACAATCTTTACTCGAGTAATATTTACTGCACTGAATCAACTACAATATTTTATAGCACTATGAACCCATTTATTCAAGCAAATAACATATCCAGGATCTTCTTACATTTATATTGGATTTTGTTGATATTTTTAGTGTTATTTTTGATACTGAGTTGCTATTATAAATGACTCGATCGCTTTAAATGATCGCATATTGTGTGTTTACATATCCAAGTACCATGGTTACCATAGTTTTTTTGTTAAAAAAATATCTAATTTAGCATGGAGAATTTATTTCAATGTTCACACTATATCCCTTTAATAATTTGGTTATTTTGTTTATGTAAAACATGCATATGGTTCATAATTAGTATACAGTTGTTGTCGATACATGGCAATTAGTAAAAACAAACCATATATGGCATGATGCATTGCAAAGTCCATATCATTACATTACTTAATATTCAAGCAAAATACAAATACAACAATTAGATGGCATGAATATGAATTGACAGATTAATTAAAGTTGGTTAATTAACTTAATTACACGTAAATAAAAATCATATTACTCAAATTAATTGATACTAAAGTTGTATTTAGAGTTTGTATGTATTTCATAGATAAAATTAAAACGATTAAATATGTTATTCAATACAATTTCAAAAGTATTTTTACTCCTAAACAGGTTATTGGCTTGGTTTCCAATGATTTTATGATCCTTGACCCTTATGACCCTTCTCAAAACTATTCCGTAATTAAAAAGTATTCAACAGGGGTCACGTAATACAAAACCATGTCTTCAATCACATGTGATTTTTTTCAGTGTGGAAGCTGAACAAAACACAAATAAAACATCATATTTATATAAACATTAGATCAGCACCTTAGGCAAATACTGTTCGACAATAAAGCTGCGGTGACAATTTACACTGCCAGAATACTGAGCAGACAGGACCTTTGTTAGTGAACAATAAGCATGTCACTAGTTGAACGACCCGTTATCTTAGAATCTTGCGGCGTGTCACGCTGAAATCAATCGGTGGAATTCAGCCTACTTGTATTAATAGGTGGCGAGAGTATGATGGTGAGTTGAGTTAGCCCCAAAACGTGCTTCATATTGCGTAAACTCATAGTTGCTGTCGACATAGGAAGTAAAGTAAGCATACGGCACCTAATCGCCTAGCTTCACGCCACTACACGTCTTCCCCTCGGCCACCGGGCATCCCCAAAAAAAGGATGCTTAATAACCGAGCTTATTACGTGCAGAGAACGTGAAACCCGTCCACGCGATACGCGCACACAGCATGGCCAGAATGCGGCAAAGGCCTTCAGATCTGGCTGTAGTAGGATGGTGAAAGTAACGGTACAGCATTTTAACAGTGAATAAGTACTGAGAAATAATTTTTAAACTCATAGTTGCTGTCGACATAGGAAGTAAAGTAAGCAAATAACACCGAATAAACGGCAAGGTAAAGACTATGTCTAATTATAGTAAATACGTACTGCGTGCGTGACTCGAACCGGCGCTCGCGTACGGCACCTAATCGCCTAGCTTCACGCCACTACACGTCTTCCCCTCGGCCACCGGGCATCCCCAAAAAAAGGATGCTTAATAACCGAGCTTATTACGTGCAGAGAACGTGAAACCCGTCCACGCGATACGCGCCACACAGCATGGCCAGAATGCGGCAAAGGCCTTCAGATCTGGCTGTAGTAGGATGGTGAAAGTAACGGTACAGCATTTTAACAGTGAATAAGTACTGAGAAATAATTTTTAAACTCATAGTTGCTGTCGACATAGGAAGTAAAGTAAGCAAATAACACCGAATAAACGGCAAGGTAAAGACTATGTCTAATTATAGTAAATACGTACTGCGTGCGTGACTCGAACCGGCGCTCGCGTACGGCACCTAATCGCCTAGCTTCACGCCACTACACGTCTTCCCCTCGGCCACCGGGCATCCCCAAAAAAAGGATGCTTAATAACCGAGCTTATTACGTGCAGAGAACGTGAAACCCGTCCACGCGATACGCGCCACACAGCATGGCCAGAATGCGGCAAAGGCCTTCAGATCTGGCTGTAGTAGGATGGTGAAAGTAACGGTACAGCATTTTAACAGTGAATAAGTACTGAGAAATAATTTTTAAACTCATAGTTGCTGTCGACATAGGAAGTAAAGTAAGCAAATAACACCGAATAAACGGCAAGGTAAAGACTATGTCTAATTATAGTAAATACGTACTGCGTGCGTGACTCGAACCGGCGCTCGCGTACGGCACCTAATCGCCTAGCTTCACGCCACTACACGTCTTCCCCTCGGCCACCGGGCATCCCCAAAAAAAGGATGCTTAATAACCGAGCTTATTACGTGCAGAGAACGTGAAACCCGTCCACGCGATACGCGCCACACAGCATGGCCAGAATGCGGCAAAGGCCTTCAGATCTGGCTGTAGTAGGATGGTGAAAGTAACGGTACAGCATTTTAACAGTGAATAAGTACTGAGAAATAATTTTTAAACTCATAGTTGCTGTCGACATAGGAAGTAAAGTAAGCAAATAACACCGAATAAACGGCAAGGTAAAGACTATGTCTAATTATAGTAAATACGTACTGCGTGCGTGACTCGAACCGGCGCTCGCGTACGGCACCTAATCGCCTAGCTTCACGCCACTACACGTCTTCCCCTCGGCCACCGGGCATCCCCAAAAAAAGGATGCTTAATAACCGAGCTTATTACGTGCAGAGAACGTGAAACCCGTCCACGCGATACGCGCCACACAGCATGGCCAGAATGCGGCAAAGGCCTTCAGATCTGGCTGTAGTAGGATGGTGAAAGTAACGGTACAGCATTTTAACAGTGAATAAGTACTGAGAAATAATTTTTAAACTCATAGTTGCTGTCGACATAGGAAGTAAAGTAAGCAAATAACACCGAATAAACGGCAAGGTAAAGACTATGTCTAATTATAGTAAATACGTACTGCGTGCGTGACTCGAACCGGCGCTCGCGTACGGCACCTAATCGCCTAGCTTCACGCCACTACACGTCTTCCCCTCGGCCACCGGGCATCCCCAAAAAAAGGATGCTTAATAACCGAGCTTATTACGTGCAGAGAACGTGAAACCCGTCCACGCGATACGCGCCACACAGCATGGCCAGAATGCGGCAAAGGCCTTCAGATCTGGCTGTAGTAGGATGGTGAAAGTAACGGTACAGCATTTTAACAGTGAATAAGTACTGAGAAATAATTTTTAAACTCATAGTTGCTGTCGACATAGGAAGTAAAGTAAGCAAATAACACCGAATAAACGGCAAGGTAAAGACTATGTCTAATTATAGTAAATACGTACTGCGTGCGTGACTCGAACCGGCGCTCGCGTACGGCACCTAATCGCCTAGCTTCACGCCACTACACGTCTTCCCCTCGGCCACCGGGCATCCCCAAAAAAAGGATGCTTAATAACCGAGCTTATTACGTGCAGAGAACGTGAAACCCGTCCACGCGATACGCGCCACACAGCATGGCCAGAATGCGGCAAAGGCCTTCAGATCTGGCTGTAGTAGGATGGTGAAAGTAACGGTACAGCATTTTAACAGTGAATAAGTACTGAGAAATAATTTTTAAACTCATAGTTGCTGTCGACATAGGAAGTAAAGTAAGCAAATAACACCGAATAAACGGCAAGGTAAAGACTATGTCTAATTATAGTAAATACGTACTGCGTGCGTGACTCGAACCGGCGCTCGCGTACGGCACCTAATCGCCTAGCTTCACGCCACTACACGTCTTCCCCTCGGCCACCGGGCATCCCCAAAAAGAGGATGCTTAATAACCGAGCTTATTACGTGCAGAGAACGTGAAACCCGTCCACGCGATACGCGCCACACAGCATGGCCAGAATGTATCGCGTGGACGGGTTTCACGTTCTCTGCACGTAATAAGCTCGGTTATTAAGCATCCTTTTTTTGGGGATGCCCGGTGGCCGAGGGGAAGACGTGTAGTGGCGTGAAGCTAGGCGATTAGGTGCCGTACGCGAGCGCCGGTTCGAGTCACGCACGCAGTACGTATTTACTATAATTAGACATAGTCTTTACCTTGCCGTTTATTCGGTGTTATTTGCTTACTTCATATTGCGTGTATTTTATATCGGGTTATAGGTCACGTCTGTTAAGCCACTATTTTGGTATTTGCCACTATTTTGGTACCGTGTCAATAATGAGCGGCCTAGGAGGTGGCAGTAAAGCCTATTGAATACTACTAATGAGCAAGCGGACAATAACTATATCGACAATAAAGATCGCCACTAGTAACAAAAATACTTGCAGCTTGTTTGGACATTGGTGGATTGTAAAAGTATCAACGTTTAGCCTGAAAATAAAATAAACTGAAGGTGTGTTTAAAATTAAATGTTTCTTGAAAATGGATTTAATGACAAAAATTCTTTAACAGTAAAATTGCACACAAATTATACTTCACTATAGGAATAGTACCAAAATAGTAGCACATATGATTTAATTGGCGGGAACTGCTACACTTCACAATAGGGATGGTACCAAAATAGTACCACATATAATTTAGTTGTCGGGAACTGCTATACTTTACTATAGGGATGGTACCAACATAGTGGCACATATAATTTAGTTGGCGGGAACTGTTATACTTCACTATAGTGATGGCACCAAAATAGTAGCACATATAATATAGTTGGCGGCAACTGCTATACTTTACTATAGGGATGGTACCAAAATAGCAGCACATATAATTTAGTTGTCGGGAACTGTTATACTTCCCTATAGGAATGGTACCAAAATAGTAGCACATATAATTTAGTTGGCGGGAACTGCTATACTTCACTATAGGGATGGTACCAAAATAGTAGCACATATAATTTAGTTGTCGGGAACTGCTATACTTCACTATAGGGATGATACCAAAATAGTGGCACATATAATTTAGTTGGCGGGAACTGCTATACTTCACTATAGGGATGGTACCAAAATAGTAGCACATATAATTTAGTTGTCGGGAACTGCTATACTTCACTATAGGGATGATACCAAAATAGTGGCACATATAATTTAGTTGGCGGGAAATGCTATACTTCACTGTAGGGGTGGCACCAACATAGTGGCACATATAATTTAGTTGTCGGGAACTGTTATACTTCCCTACAGAAATGGTACCAAAATAGTAGCACATATAATTTAGTTGGCGGGAACTGCCACACTTCACAATAGGGATGGTACCAAAATAGTAGCACATATAATTTAGTTGTCGGGAACTGCTATACTTTACTATAGGGATGGTACCAACATAGTGGCACATATAATTTAGTTGGCGGGAACTGTTATACTTCACTATAGGGATGGTACCAAAATAGTAGCACATATAATATAGTTGGCGGCAACTGCTATACTTTACTATAGGGATGGTACCAAAATAGCAGCACATATAATTTAGTTGTCGGGAACTGTTATACTTCCCTATAGGAATGGTACCAAAATAGTAGCACATATAATTTAGTTGGCGGGAACTGCTACACTTCAATATAGGGATAGTACCAAAATAGTGGCACATATAATTTAGTTGGCGGGAAATGCTATACTTCACTATAGGGATGGTACCAAAATAGTGGCACGTATAATTTAGTTGGCGGGAACTGCTATACTTCACTATAGGGATGGTACCAAAATAGTGGCACGTATAATTTAGTTGTCGGGAACTGCTATACTTCACTATAGGGATGGTACCAAAATAGTGGCACATATAATTTAGTTGGCGGGAACTGCTATACTTCACTATAGGGATGGTACCAAAATAGTAGCACATATAATTTAGTTGTCGGGAACTGCTATACTTCACTATAGGGATGATACCAAAATAGTGGCACATATAATTTAGTTGGCGGGAACTGCTATACTTCACTGTAGGGGTGGCACCAACATAGTGGCACATATAATTTAGTTGTCGGGAACTGTTATGCTTCCCAACAGAAATGGTACCAAAATAGTAGCACATATAATTTAGTTGGCGGGAACTGCTACACTTCACTATAGGGATGGTACCAAAATAGTGGCACGTATAATTTAGTTGGCGGGAGCTGCTATACTTCACTATAGGGATGGTACCAAAATAGTAGCACATATAATTTAGTTGTCGGGAACTGCTATACTTTACTATAGGGATGGTACCAAAATAGCAGCACATATAATTTAGTTGTCGGGAACTGCTATACTTTACTATAGGGATGGTACCAAAATAGTGGCACGTATAATTTAGTTGGCGGGAACTGCTATACTTCACTATAGGGATGGTACCTAAATAGTAGCACATATAATTTAGTTGTTGGGAACTGCTATACTTCACTATAGGGATGGTACCAAAATAGTAGCACATATAATTTAGTTGTCGGGAACTGCTATACTTCACTATAGGGATGGTACCAAAATAGTAGCACATATAATTTAGTTGTTGGGAACTGCTATACTTCACTATAGGGATGGTACCAAAATAGTGGCACGTATAATTTAGTTGGCGGGAACTGCTATACTTCACTATAGGGATGGCACCAAAATAGTGGCACGTATAATTTAGTTGTCGGGAACTGCTATACCTCACTATAGGGATGGCACCAAAATAGTGGCACGTATAATTTAGTTGGCGGGAAATTCTATACTTTACTATCGGGATGGTACCAAAATAGTAGCACATATAATTTAGTTGTCGGGAACTGCTATACCTCACTATAGGGATGGTACCAAAATAGTGGCACGTATAATTTAGTTGGCAGGAAATGCTATACTTTACTATCGGGATGGTACCAAAATAGTAGCACATATAATTTAGTTGTCGGGAACTGCTATACTTCACTATAGGGATGGTACCAAAATAGTAGCACATATAATTTAGTTGTCGGGAACTGCTATACTTTACTATAGGGATGGTACCAAAATAGTAGCACATATAATTTAGTTGTCGGGAACTGCTATACTTTACTATAGCGATGGTACCAAAATAGTAGCACATATAATTTAGTTGTCGGGAACTGCTATACTTCACTATAGGGATGGTACCAAAATAGTAGCACATATAATTTAGTTGTCGGGAACTGCTATACTTCACTATAGGGATGGTACCAAAATAGTAGCACATATAATTTAGTTGGCGGGAAATGCTATACTTTACTATAGGGATGGTACCAAAATATTAGCATATATAATTTAGTTGTCAGGAACTGCTATACTTCACTATAGGGATGGTACCAAAATAATGGCACATATAATTTAGTTGGCGGGAACTGCTATACTTTACTATAGGGATGGTACCAAAATAGTAGCACATATAATTTAGTTGTCGGGGACTGCTATACTTTACTATAGGGATAGTACCAAAATAGTATTATTCTGTAGACGGGGTCTGTTATTATTCGATATAGGATTGGAACCAAAATAGTGGCATGTATTATTTTGTTGTCGGGATCTGTTAACATTCGATATCGGAATGGTACAAAAATAGTGGCATGTAATATTCTGTTGTCGGGATCTGTTATTATTCGATATAGGAATGGTACAAAAATAGTGGCATGTATTATTCTGTTGTCGTGAACTGTTATTATTCGATATAGGAATGGTACAAAAATAGTGGCATGTATAATTTAGTTGTCGGGAACTGCTATACTTTACTATAGGGATGGTACCAAAATAGTAGCACATATAATTTAGTTGTCGGGAACTGCTATACTTCACTATAGGGATGGTACCAAAATAGTAGCACATATAATTTAGTTGTCGGGAACTGCTATACTTCACTATAGGGATGGTACCAAAATAGTGGCACGTATAATTTAGTTGGCGGGAACTGCTATACTTTACTATAGGGATGGTACCAAAATAGTAGCACATATAATTTAGTTGGCGGGAACTGTTATACTTCACTATAGTGATGGTACCAAAATAGTAGCACATATAATATAGTTGGCGGCAACTGCTATACTTTACTATAGGGATGGTACCAAAATAGCAGCACATATAATTTAGTTGTCGGGAACTGTTATACTTCCCTATAGGAATGGTACCAAAATAGTAGCACATATAATTTAGTTGGCGGGAACTGCTATACTTCATTATAGGGATGGTACCAAAATAGTAGCACATATAATTTAGTTGTCGGGAACTGCTATACTTCACTATAGGGATGATACCAAAATAGTGGCACATATAATTTAGTTGGCGGGAACTGCTATACTTCACTATAGGGATGGTACCAAAATAGTAGCACATATAATTTAGTTGTCGGGAACTGCTATACTTCACTATAGGGATGATACCAAAATAGTGGCACATATAATTTAGTTGGCGGGAAATGCTATACTTCACTGTAGGGGTGGCACCAACATAGTGGCACATATAATTTAGTTGTCGGGAACTGTTATACTTCCCTACAGAAATGGTACCAAAATAGTAGCACAGATAATTTAGTTGGCGGGAACTGCCACACTTCACAATAGGGATGGTACCAAAATAGTAGCACATATAATTTAGTTGTCGGGAACTGCTATACTTTACTATAGGGATGGTACCAACATAGTGGCACATATAATTTAGTTGGCGGGAACTGTTATACTTCACTATAGGGATGGTACCAAAATAGTAGCACATATAATATAGTGGCGGCAACTGCTATACTTTACTATAGGGATGGTACCAAAATAGCAGCACATATAATTTAGTTGTCGGGAACTGTTATACTTCCCTATAGGAATGGTACCAAAATAGTAGCACATATAATTTAGTTGGCGGGAACTGCTACACTTCACTATAGGGATGGTACCAAAATAGTAGCACAAATAATTTAGTTGTCGGGAACTGTTATACTTCCCTATAGGAATGATACCAAAATAGTAGCACATATAATTTAGTTGGCGGGAACTGCTACACTTCAATATAGGGATAGTACCAAAATAGTGGCACATATAATTTAGTTGGCGGGAAATGCTATACTTCCCTATAGGAATGATACCAAAATAGTAGCACATATAATTTAGTTGTTGGGAACTGCTATACTTCACTATAAGGATGGTACCAAAATAGTGGCACGTATAATTTAGTTGGCGGGAACTGCTATACTTCACTATAGGGATGGTACCAAAATAGTAGCACATATAATTTAGTTGTTGGGAACTGCTATACTTCACTATAGGGATGGTACCAAAATAGTGGCACGTATAATTTAGTTGGCGGGAACTGCTATACTTCACTATAGGGATGGTACCAAAATAGTGGCACGTATAATTTAGTTGTCGGGAACTGCTATACTTCACTATAGGGATGGTACCAAAATAGTGGCACATATAATTTAGTTGGCGGGAACTGCTATACTTCACTATAGGGATGGTACCAAAATAGTAGCACATATAATTTAGTTGTCGGGAACTGCTATACTTCACTATAGGGATGATACCAAAATAGTGGCACATATAATTTAGTTGGCGGGAACTGCTATACTTCACTGTAGGGGTGGCACCAACATAGTGGCACATATAATTTAGTTGTCGGGAACTGTTATGCTTCCCTACAGAAATGGTACCAAAATAGTAGCACATATAATTTAGTTGGCGGGAACTGCTACACTTCACTATAGGGATGGTACCAAAATAGTGGCACGTATAATTTAGTTGGCGGGAGCTGCTATACTTCACTATAGGGATGGGACCAAAATAGTAGCACATATAATTTAGTTGTCGGGAACTGCTATACTTTACTATAGGGATGGTACCAAAATAGCAGCACATATAATTTAGTTGTCGGGAACTGTTATACTTCCCTATAGGAATGGTACCAAAATAGTAGCACATATAATTTAGTTGGCGGGAACTGCTATACTTCACTATAGGGATGGTACCAAAATAGTAGCACATATAATTTAGTTGTCGGGAACTGCTATACTTCACTATAGGGATGATACCAAAATAGTGGCACATATAATTTAGTTGGCGGGAACTGCTATACTTCACTATAGGGATGGTACCAAAATAGTAGCACATATAATTTAGTTGTCGGGAACTGCTATACTTCACTATAGGGATGATACCAAAATAGTGGCACATATAATTTAGTTGGCGGGAAATGCTATACTTCACTGTAGGGGTGGCACCAACATAGTGGCACATATAATTTAGTTGTCGGGAACTGTTATACTTCCCTACAGAAATGGTACCAAAATAGTAGCACATATAATTTAGTTGGCGGGAACTGCCACACTTCACAATAGGGATGGTACCAAAATAGTAGCACATATAATTTAGTTGTCGGGAACTGCTATACTTTACTATAGGGATGGTACCAACATAGTGGCACATATAATTTAGTTGGCGGGAACTGTTATACTTCACTATAGGGATGGTACCAAAATAGTAGCACATATAATATAGTTGGCGGCAACTGCTATACTTTACTATAGGGATGGTACCAAAATAGCAGCACATATAATTTAGTTGTCGGGAACTGTTATACTTCCCTATAGGAATGGTACCAAAATAGTAGCACATATAATTTAGTTGGCGGGAACTGCTACACTTCAATATAGGGATAGTACCAAAATAGTGGCACATATAATTTAGTTGGCGGGAAATGCTATACTTCACTATAGGGATGGTACCAAAATAGTGGCACGTATAATTTAGTTGGCGGGAACTGCTATACTTCACTATAGGGATGGTACCAAAATAGTGGCACGTATAATTTAGTTGTCGGGAACTGCTATACTTCACTATAGGGATGGTACCAAAATAGTGGCACATATAATTTAGTTGGCGGGAACTGCTATACTTCACTATAGGGATGGTACCAAAATAGTAGCACATATAATTTAGTTGTCGGGAACTGCTATACTTCACTATAGGGATGATACCAAAATAGTGGCACATATAATTTAGTTGGCGGGAACTGCTATACTTCACTGTAGGGGTGGCACCAACATAGTGGCACATATAATTTAGTTGTCGGGAACTGTTATGCTTCCCAACAGAAATGGTACCAAAATAGTAGCACATATAATTTAGTTGGCGGGAACTGCTACACTTCACTATAGGGATGGTACCAAAATAGTGGCACGTATAATTTAGTTGGCGGGAGCTGCTATACTTCACTATAGGGATGGTACCAAAATAGTAGCACATATAATTTAGTTGTCGGGAACTGCTATACTTTACTATAGGGATGGTACCAAAATAGCAGCACATATAATTTAGTTGTCGGGAACTGCTATACTTTACTATAGGGATGGTACCAAAATAGTGGCACGTATAATTTAGTTGGCGGGAACTGCTATACTTCACTATAGGGATGGTACCTAAATAGTAGCACATATAATTTAGTTGTTGGGAACTGCTATACTTCACTATAGGGATGGTACCAAAATAGTAGCACATATAATTTAGTTGTCGGGAACTGCTATACTTCACTATAGGGATGGTACCAAAATAGTAGCACATATAATTTAGTTGTTGGGAACTGCTATACTTCACTATAGGGATGGTACCAAAATAGTGGCACGTATAATTTAGTTGGCGGGAACTGCTATACTTCACTATAGGGATGGCACCAAAATAGTGGCACGTATAATTTAGTTGTCGGGAACTGCTATACCTCACTATAGGGATGGCACCAAAATAGTGGCACGTATAATTTAGTTGGCGGGAAATTCTATACTTTACTATCGGGATGGTACCAAAATAGTAGCACATATAATTTAGTTGTCGGGAACTGCTATACCTCACTATAGGGATGGTACCAAAATAGTGGCACGTATAATTTAGTTGGCAGGAAATGCTATACTTTACTATCGGGATGGTACCAAAATAGTAGCACATATAATTTAGTTGTCGGGAACTGCTATACTTCACTATAGGGATGGTACCAAAATAGTAGCACATATAATTTAGTTGTCGGGAACTGCTATACTTTACTATAGGGATGGTACCAAAATAGTAGCACATATAATTTAGTTGTCGGGAACTGCTATACTTTACTATAGCGATGGTACCAAAATAGTAGCACATATAATTTAGTTGTCGGGAACTGCTATACTTCACTATAGGGATGGTACCAAAATAGTAGCACATATAATTTAGTTGTCGGGAACTGCTATACTTCACTATAGGGATGGTACCAAAATAGTAGCACATATAATTTAGTTGGCGGGAAATGCTATACTTTACTATAGGGATGGTACCAAAATATTAGCATATATAATTTAGTTGTCAGGAACTGCTATACTTCACTATAGGGATGGTACCAAAATAATGGCACATATAATTTAGTTGGCGGGAACTGCTATACTTTACTATAGGGATGGTACCAAAATAGTAGCACATATAATTTAGTTGTCGGGGACTGCTATACTTTACTATAGGGATAGTACCAAAATAGTATTATTCTGTAGACGGGGTCTGTTATTATTCGATATAGGATTGGAACCAAAATAGTGGCATGTATTATTTTGTTGTCGGGATCTGTTAACATTCGATATCGGAATGGTACAAAAATAGTGGCATGTAATATTCTGTTGTCGGGATCTGTTATTATTCGATATAGGAATGGTACAAAAATAGTGGCATGTATTATTCTGTTGTCGTGAACTGTTATTATTCGATATAGGAATGGTACAAAAATAGTGGCATGTATAATTTAGTTGTCGGGAACTGCTATACTTTACTATAGGGATGGTACCAAAATAGTAGCACATATAATTTAGTTGTCGGGAACTGCTATACTTCACTATAGGGATGGTACCAAAATAGTAGCACATATAATTTAGTTGTCGGGAACTGCTATACTTCACTATAGGGATGGTACCAAAATAGTGGCACGTATAATTTAGTTGGCGGGAACTGCTATACTTTACTATAGGGATGGTACCAAAATAGTAGCACATATAATTTAGTTGGCGGGAACTGTTATACTTCACTATAGTGATGGTACCAAAATAGTAGCACATATAATATAGTTGGCGGCAACTGCTATACTTTACTATAGGGATGGTACCAAAATAGCAGCACATATAATTTAGTTGTCGGGAACTGTTATACTTCCCTATAGGAATGGTACCAAAATAGTAGCACATATAATTTAGTTGGCGGGAACTGCTATACTTCATTATAGGGATGGTACCAAAATAGTAGCACATATAATTTAGTTGTCGGGAACTGCTATACTTCACTATAGGGATGATACCAAAATAGTGGCACATATAATTTAGTTGGCGGGAACTGCTATACTTCACTATAGGGATGGTACCAAAATAGTAGCACATATAATTTAGTTGTCGGGAACTGCTATACTTCACTATAGGGATGATACCAAAATAGTGGCACATATAATTTAGTTGGCGGGAAATGCTATACTTCACTGTAGGGGTGGCACCAACATAGTGGCACATATAATTTAGTTGTCGGGAACTGTTATACTTCCCTACAGAAATGGTACCAAAATAGTAGCACAGATAATTTAGTTGGCGGGAACTGCCACACTTCACAATAGGGATGGTACCAAAATAGTAGCACATATAATTTAGTTGTCGGGAACTGCTATACTTTACTATAGGGATGGTACCAACATAGTGGCACATATAATTTAGTTGGCGGGAACTGTTATACTTCACTATAGGGATGGTACCAAAATAGTAGCACATATAATATAGTGGCGGCAACTGCTATACTTTACTATAGGGATGGTACCAAAATAGCAGCACATATAATTTAGTTGTCGGGAACTGTTATACTTCCCTATAGGAATGGTACCAAAATAGTAGCACATATAATTTAGTTGGCGGGAACTGCTACACTTCACTATAGGGATGGTACCAAAATAGTAGCACAAATAATTTAGTTGTCGGGAACTGTTATACTTCCCTATAGGAATGATACCAAAATAGTAGCACATATAATTTAGTTGGCGGGAACTGCTACACTTCAATATAGGGATAGTACCAAAATAGTGGCACATATAATTTAGTTGGCGGGAAATGCTATACTTCCCTATAGGAATGATACCAAAATAGTAGCACATATAATTTAGTTGTTGGGAACTGCTATACTTCACTATAAGGATGGTACCAAAATAGTGGCACGTATAATTTAGTTGGCGGGAACTGCTATACTTCACTATAGGGATGGTACCAAAATAGTAGCACATATAATTTAGTTGTTGGGAACTGCTATACTTCACTATAGGGATGGTACCAAAATAGTGGCACGTATAATTTAGTTGGCGGGAACTGCTATACTTCACTATAGGGATGGTACCAAAATAGTGGCACGTATAATTTAGTTGTCGGGAACTGCTATACTTCACTATAGGGATGGTACCAAAATAGTGGCACATATAATTTAGTTGGCGGGAACTGCTATACTTCACTATAGGGATGGTACCAAAATAGTAGCACATATAATTTAGTTGTCGGGAACTGCTATACTTCACTATAGGGATGATACCAAAATAGTGGCACATATAATTTAGTTGGCGGGAACTGCTATACTTCACTGTAGGGGTGGCACCAACATAGTGGCACATATAATTTAGTTGTCGGGAACTGTTATGCTTCCCTACAGAAATGGTACCAAAATAGTAGCACATATAATTTAGTTGGCGGGAACTGCTACACTTCACTATAGGGATGGTACCAAAATAGTGGCACGTATAATTTAGTTGGCGGGAGCTGCTATACTTCACTATAGGGATGGGACCAAAATAGTAGCACATATAATTTAGTTGTCGGGAACTGCTATACTTTACTATAGGGATGGTACCAAAATAGCAGCACATATAATTTAGTTGTCGGGAACTGTTATACTTCCATATAGGAATGGTACCAAAATAGTAGCACATATAATTTAGTTGGCGGGACCTGCTACACTTCACTATAGGGATGGTACCAAAATAGTGGCACGTATAATTTAGTTGGCGGGAACTGCTATACTTCACTATAGGGATGGTACCAAAATAGTGGCACGTATAATTTAGTTGGCGGGAACTGCTATACTTCACTATAGGGATGGTACCAACATAGTGGCACGTATAATTTAGTTGTCGGGAACTGCTATACCTCACTATAGGGATGGCACCAAAATAGTGGCACGTATAATTTAGTTGGCGGGAAATGCTATACTTTACTATCGGGATGGTACCAAAATAGTAGCATATATAATTTAGTTGTTGGGAACTGCTATACTTCACTATAGGGATGGTACCAAAATAGTGGCACGTATAATTTAGTTGTCGGGAACTGCTATACCTCACTATAGGGATGGCACCAAAATAGTGGCACGTATAATTTAGTTGGCGGGAACTGCTATACTTCACTATAGGGATGGTACCTAAATAGTAGCACATATAATTTAGTTGTTGGGAACTGCTATACTTCACTATAGGGATGGTACCAAAATAGTGGCACGTATAATTTAGTTGGCGGGAACTGCTATACTTCACTATAGGGATGGTACCAAAATAGTGGCACGTATAATTTAGTTGTCGGGAACTGCTATACTTCACTATAGGGATGGTACCAAAATAGTAGCACATATAATTTAGTTGTTGGGAACTGCTATATTTCACTATAGGGATGGTACCAAAATAGTGGCACGTATAATTTAGTTGGCGGGAACTGCTATACTTCACTATAGGGATGGTACCAAAATAGTGGCACGTATAATTTAGTTGTCGGGAACTGCTATACCTCACTATAGGGATGGTACCAAAATAGTGGCACGTATAATTTAGTTGGCGGGAAATGCTATACTTTACTATCGGGATGGTACCAAAATAGTAGCACATATAATTTAGTTGTCGGGAACTGCTATACCTCACTATAGGGATGGTACCAAAATAGTGGCACGTATAATTTAGTTGGCGGGAAATGCTATACTTTACTATCGGGATGGTACCAAAATAGTAGCACATATAATTTAGTTGTCGGGAACTGCTATACTTCACTATAGGGATGGTACCAAAATAGTAGCACATATAATTTAGTTGTCGGGAACTGCTATACTTTACTATAGGGATGGTACCAAAATAGTAGCACATATAATTTAGTTGTCGGGAACTGCTATACTTTACTATAGCGATGGTACCAAAATAGTAGCACATATAATTTAGTTGTCGGGAACTGCTATACGTCACTATAGGGATGGTACCAAAATAGTAGCACATATAATTTAGTTGCCGGGAACTGCTATACTTCACTATAGGGATGGTACCAAAATAGTGGCACGTATAATTTAGTTGGCGGGAACTGCTATACTTCACTATAGGGATGGTACCAAAATAGTGGCACGTATAATTTAGTTGTCGGGAACTGCTATACTTCACTATAGGGATGGTACCAAAATAGTAGCACATATAATTTAGTTGTTGGGAACTGCTATATTTCACTATAGGGATGGTACCAAAATAGTGGCACGTATAATTTAGTTGGCGGGAACTGCTATACTTCACTATAGGGATGGTACCAAAATAGTGGCACGTATAATTTAGTTGTCGGGAACTGCTATACCTCACTATAGGGATGGTACCAAAATAGTGGCACGTATAATTTAGTTGGCGGGAAATGCTATACTTTACTATTGGGATGGTACCAAAATAGTAGCACATATAATTTAGTTGTCGGGAACTGCTATACCTCACTATAGGGATGGTACCAAAATAGTGGCACGTATAATTTAGTTGGCGGGAAATGCTATACTTTACTATCGGGATGGTACCAAAATAGTAGCACATATAATTTAGTTGTCGGGAACTGCTATACTTCACTATAGGGATGGTACCAAAATAGTAGCACATATAATTTAGTTGTCGGGAACTGCTATACTTTACTATAGGGATGGTACCAAAATAGTAGCACATATAATTTAGTTGTCGGGAACTGCTATACTTTACTATAGCGATGGTACCAAAATAGTAGCACATATAATTTAGTTGTCGGGAACTGCTATACGTCACTATAGGGATGGTACCAAAATAGTAGCACATATAATTTAGTTGTCGGGAACTGCTATACTTCACTATAGGGATGGTACCAAAATAGTAGCACATATAATTTAGTTGTCGGGAACTGCTATACTTCACTATAGGGATGGTACCAAAATAGTAGCACAAATAATTTAGTTGTCGGGAACTGTTATACTTCCCTATAGGAATGATACCAAAATAGTAGCACATATAATTTAGTTGGCGGGAACTGCTACACTTCAATATAGGGATAGTACCAAAATAGTGGCACATATAATTTAGTTGGCGGGAACTGCTATACTTCACTATAGGGATGGTACCAAAATAGTGGCACGTATAATTTAGTTGTCGGGAACTGCTATACCTCACTATAGGGATGGTACCAAAATAGTGGCACGTATAATTTAGTTGGCGGGAAATGCTATACTTTACTATTGGGATGGTACCAAAATAGTAGCACATATAATTTAGTTGTCGGGAACTGCTATACCTCACTATAGGGATGGTACCAAAATAGTGGCACGTATAATTTAGTTGGCGGGAAATGCTATACTTTACTATCGGGATGGTACCAAAATAGTAGCACATATAATTTAGTTGTCGGGAACTGCTATACTTCACTATAGGGATGGTACCAAAATAGTAGCACATATAATTTAGTTGTCGGGAAGTGCTATACTTTACTATAGGGATGGTACCAAAATAGTAGCACATATAATTTAGTTGTCGGGAACTGCTATACTTTACTATAGCGATGGTACCAAAATAGTAGCACATATAATTTAGTTGTCGGGAACTGCTATACGTCACTATAGGGATGGTACCAAAATAGTAGCACATATAATTTAGTTGTCGGGAACTGCTATACTTCACTATAGGGATGGTACCAAAATAGTAGCACATATAATTTAGTTGTCGGGAACTGCTATACTTCACTATAGGGATGGTACCAAAATAGTAGCACAAATAATTTAGTTGTCGGGAACTGTTATACTTCCCTATAGGAATGATACCAAAATAGTAGCACATATAATTTAGTTGGCGGGAACTGCTACACTTCAATATAGGGATAGTACCAAAATAGTGGCACATATAATTTAGTTGGCGGGAAATGCTATACTTCCCTATAGGAATGATACCAAAATAGTAGCACATATAATTTAGTTGTTGGGAACTGCTATACTTCACTATAAGGATGGTACCAAAATAGTGGCACGTATAATTTAGTTGGCGGGAACTGCTATACTTCACTATAGGGATGGTACCAAAATAGTAGCACATATAATTTAGTTGTTGGGAACTGCTATACTTCACTATAGGGATGGTACCAAAATAGTGGCACGTATAATTTAGTTGGCGGGAACTGCTATACTTCACTATAGGGATGGTACCAAAATAGTGGCACGTATAATTTAGTTGTCGGGAACTGCTATACTTCACTATAGGGATGGTACCAAAATAGTGGCACATATAATTTAGTTGGCGGGAACTGCTATACTTCACTATAGGGATGGTACCAAAATAGTAGCACATATAATTTAGTTGTCGGGAACTGCTATACTTCACTATAGGGATGATACCAAAATAGTGGCACATATAATTTAGTTGGCGGGAACTGCTATACTTCACTGTAGGAGTGGCACCAACATAGTGGCACATATAATTTAGTTGTCGGGAACTGTTATGCTTCCCTACAGAAATGGTACCAAAATAGTAGCACATATAATTTAGTTGGCGGGAACTGCTACACTTCACTATAGGGATGGTACCAAAATAGTGGCACGTATAATTTAGTTGGCGGGAGCTGCTATACTTCACTATAGGGATGGTACCAAAATAGTAGCACATATAATTTAGTTGTCGGGAACTGCTATACTTTACTATAGGGATGGTACCTAAATAGTAGCACATATAATTTAGTTGTTGGGAACTGCTATACTTCACTATAGGGATGGTACCAAAATAGTGGCACGTATAATTTAGTTGGCGGGAACTGCTATACTTCACTATAGGGATGGTACCAAAATAGTGGCACGTATAATTTAGTTGTCGGGAACTGCTATACTTCACTATAGGGATGGTACCAAAATAGTAGCACATATAATTTAGTTGTTGGGAACTGCTATATTTCACTATAGGGATGGTACCAAAATAGTGGCACGTATAATTTAGTTGGCGGGAACTGCTATACTTCACTATAGGGATGGTACCAAAATAGTGGCACGTATAATTTAGTTGTCGGGAACTGCTATACCTCACTATAGGGATGGTACCAAAATAGTGGCACGTATAATTTAGTTGGCGGGAAATGCTATACTTTACTATTGGGATGGTACCAAAATAGTAGCACATATAATTTAGTTGTCGGGAACTGCTATACCTCACTATAGGGATGGTACCAAAATAGTGGCACGTATAATTTAGTTGGCGGGAAATGCTATACTTTACTATCGGGATGGTACCAAAATAGTAGCACATATAATTTAGTTGTCGGGAACTGCTATACTTCACTATAGGGATGGTACCAAAATAGTAGCACATATAATTTAGTTGTCGGGAACTGCTATACTTTACTATAGGGATGGTACCAAAATAGTAGCACATATAATTTAGTTGTCGGGAACTGCTATACTTTACTATAGCGATGGTACCAAAATAGTAGCACATATAATTTAGTTGTCGGGAACTGCTATACGTCACTATAGGGATGGTACCAAAATAGTAGCACATATAATTTAGTTGTCGGGAACTGCTATACTTCACTATAGGGATGGTACCAAAATAGTAGCACATATAATTTAGTTGTCGGGAACTGCTATACTTCACTATAGGGATGGTACCAAAATAGTAGCACAAATAATTTAGTTGTCGGGAACTGTTATACTTCCCTATAGGAATGATACCAAAATAGTAGCACATATAATTTAGTTGGCGGGAACTGCTACACTTCAATATAGGGATAGTACCAAAATAGTGGCACATATAATTTAGTTGGCGGGAACTGCTATACTTCACTATAGGGATGGTACCAAAATAGTGGCACGTATAATTTAGTTGTCGGGAACTGCTATACCTCACTATAGGGATGGTACCAAAATAGTGGCACGTATAATTTAGTTGGCGGGAAATGCTATACTTTACTATTGGGATGGTACCAAAATAGTAGCACATATAATTTAGTTGTCGGGAACTGCTATACCTCACTATAGGGATGGTACCAAAATAGTGGCACGTATAATTTAGTTGGCGGGAAATGCTATACTTTACTATCGGGATGGTACCAAAATAGTAGCACATATAATTTAGTTGTCGGGAACTGCTATACTTCACTATAGGGATGGTACCAAAATAGTAGCACATATAATTTAGTTGTCGGGAAGTGCTATACTTTACTATAGGGATGGTACCAAAATAGTAGCACATATAATTTAGTTGTCGGGAACTGCTATACTTTACTATAGCGATGGTACCAAAATAGTAGCACATATAATTTAGTTGTCGGGAACTGCTATACGTCACTATAGGGATGGTACCAAAATAGTAGCACATATAATTTAGTTGTCGGGAACTGCTATACTTCACTATAGGGATGGTACCAAAATAGTAGCACATATAATTTAGTTGTCGGGAACTGCTATACTTCACTATAGGGATGGTACCAAAATAGTAGCACAAATAATTTAGTTGTCGGGAACTGTTATACTTCCCTATAGGAATGATACCAAAATAGTAGCACATATAATTTAGTTGGCGGGAACTGCTACACTTCAATATAGGGATAGTACCAAAATAGTGGCACATATAATTTAGTTGGCGGGAAATGCTATACTTCCCTATAGGAATGATACCAAAATAGTAGCACATATAATTTAGTTGTTGGGAACTGCTATACTTCACTATAAGGATGGTACCAAAATAGTGGCACGTATAATTTAGTTGGCGGGAACTGCTATACTTCACTATAGGGATGGTACCAAAATAGTAGCACATATAATTTAGTTGTTGGGAACTGCTATACTTCACTATAGGGATGGTACCAAAATAGTGGCACGTATAATTTAGTTGGCGGGAACTGCTATACTTCACTATAGGGATGGTACCAAAATAGTGGCACGTATAATTTAGTTGTCGGGAACTGCTATACTTCACTATAGGGATGGTACCAAAATAGTGGCACATATAATTTAGTTGGCGGGAACTGCTATACTTCACTATAGGGATGGTACCAAAATAGTAGCACATATAATTTAGTTGTCGGGAACTGCTATACTTCACTATAGGGATGATACCAAAATAGTGGCACATATAATTTAGTTGGCGGGAACTGCTATACTTCACTGTAGGAGTGGCACCAACATAGTGGCACATATAATTTAGTTGTCGGGAACTGTTATGCTTCCCTACAGAAATGGTACCAAAATAGTAGCACATATAATTTAGTTGGCGGGAACTGCTACACTTCACTATAGGGATGGTACCAAAATAGTGGCACGTATAATTTAGTTGGCGGGAGCTGCTATACTTCACTATAGGGATGGTACCAAAATAGTAGCACATATAATTTAGTTGTCGGGAACTGCTATACTTTACTATAGGGATGGTACCTAAATAGTAGCACATATAATTTAGTTGTTGGGAACTGCTATACTTCACTATAGGGATGGTACCAAAATAGTGGCACGTATAATTTAGTTGGCGGGAACTGCTATACTTCACTATAGGGATGGTACCAAAATAGTGGCACGTATAATTTAGTTGTCGGGAACTGCTATACTTCACTATAGGGATGGTACCAAAATAGTAGCACATATAATTTAGTTGTTGGTAACTGCTATACTTCACTATAGGGATGGTACCAAAATAGTGGCACGTATAATTTAGTTGGCGGGAACTGCTATACTTCACTATAGGGATGGTACCAAAATAGTGGCACGTATAATTTAGTTGTCGGGAACTGCTATACCTCACTATAGGGATGGTACCAAAATAGTGGCACGTATAATTTAGTTGGCGGGAAATGCTATACTTTACTATCGGGATGGTACCAAAATAGTAGCACATATAATTTAGTTGTCGGGAACTGCTATACCTCACTATAGGGATGGTACCAAAATAGTGGCACGTATAATTTAGTTGGCGGGAAATGCTATACTTTACTATCGGGATGGTACCAAAATAGTAGCACATATAATTTAGTTGTCGGGAACTGCTATACTTCACTATAGGGATGGTACCAAAATAGTAGCACATATAATTTAGTTGTTGGGAACTGCTATACTTCACTATAGGGATGGTACCAAAATAGTGGCACGTATAATTTAGTTGTTGGGAACTGCTATACTTCACTATAGGGATGGTACCAAAATAGTGGCACGTATAATTTAGTTGGCGGGAACTGCTATACTTCACTATAGGGATGGTACCAAAATAGTGGCACGTATAATTTAGTTGTCGGGAACTGCTATACTTCACTATAGGGATGGTACCAAAATAGTGGCACATATAATTTAGTTGGCGGGAACTGCTACACTTCACTATAGGGATGGTACCAAAATAGTAGCACATATAATTTAGTTGTCGGGAACTGCTATACTTCACTATAGGGATGATACCAAAATAGTGGCACATATAATTTAGTTGGCGGGAACTGCTATACTTCACTGTAGGGGTGGCACCAACATAGTGGCACATATAATTTAGTTGTCGGGAACTGTTATGCTTCCCTACAGAAATGGTACCAAAATAGTAGCACATATAATTTAGTTGGCGGGAACTGCTATACTTTACTATAGGGATGGTACCAAAATAGTGGCACATATAATTTAGTTGGCGGGAACTGCTATACTTTACTATAGGAATGGTACCAAAATAGTAGCACATATAATTTAGTTGTCGGGGACTGCTATACTTTACTATAGGGATAGTACCAAAATAGTATTATTCTGTAGACGGGGTCTGTTATTATTCGATATAGGATTGGAACCAAAATAGTGGCATGTATTATTTTGTTGTCAGGATCTGTTAACATTCGATATCGGAATGGTACAAAAATAGTGGCATGTAATATTCTGTTGTCGGGATCTGTTATTATTCGATATAGGAATGGTACAAAAATAGTGGCATTTATTATTCTGTTGTCGTGAACTGTTATTATTCGATATAGGAATGGTACAAAAATAGTGGCATGTATAATTTAGTTGTCGGGAACTGCTATACTTTACTATAGGGATGGTACCAAAATAGTGGCACGTATAATTTAGTTGTCGGGAACTGTTATACTTCCCTATAGGAATGGTACCAAAATAGTAGCACATATAATTTAGTTGGCGGGAACTGCTACATTTCACTATAGGGATGGTACCAAAATAGTAGCACAAATAATTTAGTTGTCGGGAACTGTTATACTTCCCTATAGGAATGATACCAAAATAGTAGCACATATAATTTAGTTGGCGGGAACTGCTACACTTCAATATAGGGATAGTACCAAAATAGTGGCACATATAATTTAGTTGGCGGGAAATGCTATACTTCCCTATAGGAATGATACCAAAATAGTAGCACATATAATTTAGTTGTTGGGAACTGTTATACTTCACTATAAGGATGGTACCAAAATAGTGGCACGTATAATTTAGTTGGCGGGAACTGCTATACTTCACTATAGGGATGGTACCAAAATAGTAGCACATATAATTTAGTTGTTGGGAACTGCTATACTTCACTATAGGGATGGTACCAAAATAGTAGCACATATAATTTAGTTGGCGGGAACTGCTATACTTCACTGTAGGAGTGGCACCAACATAGTGGCACATATAATTTAGTTGTCGGGAACTGTTATGCTTCCCTACAGAAATGGTACCAAAATAGTAGCACATATAATTTAGTTGGCGGGAACTGCTACACTTCACTATAGGGATGGTACCAAAATAGTGGCACGTATAATTTAGTTGGCGGGAACTGCTATACTTCACTATAGGGATGGTACCAAAATAGTGGCACGTATAATTTAGTTGTCGGGAACTGCTATACTTCACTATAGGGATGGTACCAAAATAGTGGCACATATAATTTAGTTGGCGGGAAC